>NC_067399.1:23872917-24172917 GCF_016432865.1 Antechinus flavipes
TTTTCTTTCTACAACATAAGAGAACCTCACACGAGCGCAGAGGAGGCTGCCGGGACAGACCGGGAGGAGCGCTGTGGGCAGCCCAGGGCGCCAGCTCCTTCCGGGAATCTATCAGCAGCCTGGGGACCGTGGGAGCTCCCTGAGGCAGGGAGGAGGGGGCGCTTCCTCCGGGGCCGTCTCTGTCAGAGCAGCTGGAACGCAGCCCCCACCTCCTCCTGGCCCAAGGCCGCCCTCTATGCCCCGGGCCCAGATAGTCCCTAATTTGTCTGGAAAGACAAAAACTTGAAACGCCAATAGTGGCCAGATCATAAAAAACAGCAGATGGATTTTTTAAATCCAATTTACTGTGAAACGCATCCTCTGGTTTTGTTGTTGTATTACATGGAGAAAACAGACTTCCCCAATTTTGCTCGCCTGGGACAAGCGGCCGACTTTCTCTGGAGTTCTAACAGCCAGTAAAAAGCCAGAGATGCCGGTATCCCGGGAGACCCCCAGAAACCCGGATGAAGGGGAGGGGGCGTCCCCTCAGCCCCAGCTCTGTCCTCTTACTGCTCCAGCCACCAGTCTCCCCAACCCAAGGCCAAACCCACCTGTTCAGGTGAATCCAGTTATTGATTTTCTGCTGCACCGAATTGGCTGGAACGTAGTTATGCATCTCCACCATCTTGGGGAAGTAAAACTTCACCACCTCAGCAGCCAGGACTGGAGGGGACACGGGGGAGGGGAGAGACACAGGTAGAGGGAAACCCCAGGGAAGAGAGGAGGGTGAGGAGGAAGGGACAGAAATGAGGAGAGGAAGAGACAGAGGGACAATGGGTAGAGACAGGGAGAAAGACAAAGAAAGGAAAGTGAGAGGAAGGAGGGAGACAGAGACAGACAAGGAGGAGGAGGAGGAGGAGGAGGAGGAAGAGGAGGAGAGGAAGAGGAAAAGGAAGAGGAGGAAGAGGAAGAGGAGGAGGAGGAGGAGAAGGAGGAGGAGGAGGAGGAGGAAGAAGAAGAAGAAGATGATAAAGATTGGAGGGAGAACAAAAATGAAGGGGAAGACAGGCGGGGATGGAGCGAAGGAGAGAGGACAAAGTAGGAGGAAAAAGAAAAGGAAGAATTAAGGAGAGGAAGGGAATGGGAGAAAGAAAAGGAACAATTAAGGAGAGGAAGGGAATGGGAGAAAGAAAAGGAACAATTAAGGAGAGGAAGGGAATGGGAGAAAGAAAAGGAACAATTAAGGAGAGGAAGGGAATGGGAGAAAGAAAAGGAACAATTAAGGAGAGGAAGGGAATGGGAGAAAGAAAAGGAAGAATTAAGGAGAGGAAGGGAATGGGAGAAAGAAAAGGAAGAATTAAGGAGAGGAAGGGAATGGGAGAAAGAAAAGGAAGAATTAAGGAGAGGAAGGGAATGGGAGAAAGAAAAGGAAGAATTAAGGAGAGGAAGGGAATGGGAGAAAGAAAAGGAAGAATTAAGGAGAGGAGAGGAAGGGAATGGGAGAAAGAAAAGGAACAATTAAGGAGAGGAAGGGAATGGGAGAAAGAAAAGGAACAATTAAGGAGAGGAAGGGAATGGGAGAAAGAAAAGGAAGAATTAAGGAGAGGAAGGGAATGGGAGAAAGAAAAGGAAGAATTAAGGAGAGGAAGGGAATGGGAGAAAGAAAAGGAAGAATTAAGGAAAGGAAGAGAATGGGAGAAAGAAAAGGAACAATCAAGGAGAGGAAGGGAATGGGAGAAAGAAAAGGAACAATTAAGGAGAGGAAGGGAATGGGAGAAAGAAAAGGAAGAATTAAGGAGAGGAGAGGAAGGGAAGGGGAGAAAGAAAAGGAACAATTAAGGAGAGGAAGGGAATGGGAGAAAGAAAAGGAAGAATTAAGGAGAGGAAGGGAATGGGAGAAAGAAAAGGAAGAATTAAGGAGAGGAAGGGAAGGGGAGAAAGAAAAGGAACAATTAAGGAGAGGAAGGGAAGGGGAGAAAGAAAAGGAACAATTAAGGAGAGGAAGGGAAAGGGAGAAAGAAAAGGAACAATTAAGGAGAGGAAGGGAAGGGGAGAAAGAAAAGGAACAATTAAGGAGAGGAAGGGAATGGGAGAAAGAAAAGGAACAATTAAGGAGAGGAAGGGAAGGGGAGAAAGAAAAGGAACAATTAAGGAGAGGAAGGGAAGGGGAGAAAGAAAAGGAACAATTAAGGAGAGGAAGGGAAGGGGAGAAAGAAAAGGAACAATTAAGGAGAGGAGGGAAGGGGAGAAAGAAAAGGAACAATTAAGGAGAGGAAGGGAAGGGGAGAAAGAAAAGGAACAATTAAGGAGAGGAAGGGAATGGGAGAAAGAAAAGGAACAATTAAGGAGAGGAAGGGAAGGGGAGAAAGAAAAGGAACAATTAAGGAGAGGAAGGGAAGGGGAGAAAGAAAAGGAACAATTAAGGAGAGGAAGGGAAGGGGAGAAAGAAAAGGAACAATTAAGGAGAGGAAGGGAAGGGGAGAAAGAAAAGGAACAATTAAGGAGAGGAAGGGAAAGGGAGAAAGCCAATCGGGACGACTCTGTTTCAAGGAGGACCGCAGGCAGCCACGGGGCCCACTCTGGGTAAAGATTGTCACCTGGAGGACCGGAGGCTGCGCAGCTGGGAGCAAGAGCAGGGCCAGGGGGTCCCAGCCAGCGGGCTCCCTCCTGCCCCCCCGCCCCCAGCACCCCCCGGGGCAGGCGAGGGCGCGGAGCTCTCTGCCGCTTGGCTGAGGCGGGCTCCTGGCCGGCCGGGCACTGAGGGCACGTCGCCACCTGCTGGCCAAGCGCCCTCACTTCAGCCTGTTCCCGGCGGTGTCCCACTGACCCAGCGAGCTCGCCCGGCCCCGGCCCCGGCTCAGCGCGCCAGGCTCCGGCCGTGACCGCTCGCCCACGCCAAGGGGACATCCCGCGGGGGGGAGGGGGGCTCCTCCGGCCCGCACCCTCCAGAACAGCCAGCCGAAGAAGGCCCCCAGCCGCCCCCCAGCCCCCCCCCCCCGAACGTCGGGGCTTCGTGCCAAGGGCCCCGCTCCCAAGTCCTTGGGAACTGAGCTCGAATAAAATCGGGGGCACGTGAGGGAGAAGAGGGCAACAAAGGGGACGGTCGGGAGGAGCAGAGGTGGGAGGGTGGAGGGCAGGGCAGGGGGATGGAGAGAGGGAACGGACAAGGGGGGTGGGGAAGGGGGAGGGGGAAACGGGATGGGGGGTCCAAGGATCATAGCTAGAAGGTACCCCCGAAGCCATCTTGCAGAATAGAGGGGGGAGGAATGGGTGGATGGAAATGCAGCATCAGGACAGAGATGAAGAGATGAGGAAAAGAGTGGAGAAGAAAAGGATGGATGCTAGGGAGGGGGCTGAAGGAAGATGGAGGGCAGGTACGAAAGGGGGCCGAGTGCAGAACGGATGGATAGACTGAAGGGATGTAGGAAGAAGGGGTCGAGGAGGGGAGATGAGGGCACGGGTGGAGAGACACGAGAGGACGAAGGAAGGAAGAGATGGAGGAGATGGTCAGAGGAATGGATGCGATCGGAGTGGAATGAGAAGATGCAGGACAGGGATGGACGATAGGGAAGGGGGAAGAGAGTGGACGTGAATGAAGGGGGACGGCGGGGAAGGATGGGGGTCAGGGATGGGGCGATGATGGAGGCAGTGGGATGGGGGATCAGAGCAGGGAGGAGCTGGGGAGGGGCTCAAAATGAAGGGGGAAACGGCTGGGGAAAGACGGGGGTCTCGGGTCTTTCCAAGGACAGGCTCACGGCTCAGTCCCTGGGGTCCAAATGAGAGGTGATCCCCACATTTGGGGGAGCTCCCGCCCGGCTCCCGTCCCGCCCACATGGAATGCTGCCCCGCCCCCACCCCATCTCGGCGCCCCCCGTCTCACCTCCGTCACTGAAGTCCCGCGAGAGGTTCCGCTTGGGCCGGGACAGGGGGATGTTGTCCACCCACAGGTACAGCTGATGCAGTATCTCTTCGTCTACGCCGCCCGCCATGAACGCCCACGGTCCTCCTACCCAGCTCCGGTCGCGTTTCTTTCCCCAGCCACAGCTCTGGCCGTTCAGCTGCCGCCCCTCCCGCCGTCTCTAGCGGCCGCCGCTGCCTGCTGAGCCCGAGCCTAGAACGCCGCCTGGGGGCGGCCATATTGTTTACTGAAACCATGGCAACCAGGGCGGCTGCCCTAGCCCCGAGGCTTTTCGGGAGTTGTAGTGCTTGATGTGTTCGCCCCGCCCGGGGCCCCGGCCAATGGGAAGGAAGGAAGCCCGGGAAGGGGAGAAAGTCCTGGTCTTGTTAAAGAAAGCTCGTCATCCTGAGTCGAGACAGATCCTTGGAGAGGGGCTCAAACCCCCTGCGCTCGGACCGAACTCCAGGGGTTACCAACTATGATGATGAATAAAGGGGTGGAGGGCGACTTGGGTTCCTCTCTCCTTTTCCACTGGCTTATCCCTGGTGCCTGAAATTCCACCATTAGTGCGTTCCTCCTCTGGGCTACGCTTTGTCTCCAGAAGACTCCAACTGCCCTGACTTGGATAAAGCCACCGTATTGGCCCCAGCGGCACTCACGGACCCCTCGGGAGAGGAGCACAAGGCTACGTGTTGGTGATGGCAGATAGTAGAATCATCATTAATAAGTAATATCTGTGCGTTGTATCGGGATAGGGAACTCCCGGTAAGGAAACTCCCTTCGCCCCTGCCAAGCAGCGCCTCGTCTGCAGTTTAGAGTCTTCCGGAATTGCCTGGAGCCCGGCCGGGAAGGAGCAGGACTCCCATTTCCAGCTTCCTGGCCCTTCGCCGCCCCGGGAGTGCTCTCCCGGCCCATCCCTGCCTCGGGCTCCTCCCCGTGCCGAGAAATCCCCACCTGCTTCCGGAAGCCTTTCCCCGGGCCGCCCGGGGGCTCATGTCTGATCTGTCCGGTCCAGAACTCGCCCGTGCGTGTTGTTTTCCTGCTTAGCGCGTGAGCTCCCGGAAAAACGGAACCGCGCTTTTGCGTCCCCAGCACGGGAGTACTGACTGACTGGAAAGCGCGCGAAGTCCCTCACACCCATTATACCTGTCGTTGTGCAAACTGAAAAGGACCCGGCGGGGACCCGGAACACAACGGGGAGGGAGGGGCCGCAGAACACTGGATGTCCGAGTCAGCAGGGGCCTTTGGGCTGGCAGGGGGCGAGCTTGGGAGAACAGTCAGAAAGGGAGGGACCTCGCTGGAATACGTACTAGCAGGCTGCGACTTTTCCCTCTCACACCCCTTTTCTCCCGAGACATTTTTCCCCGAGCCCAGGGTATATTGGGATATAAAACAGGTGTGCAAATCTAACACGGATGACCGTAATCTTGCAACCCCCACATTCAGTGACACAATCCCACCTGGGGTCAAGACCCACAGTCTAAAAAGCTTTTGTAATAGAAGGAAGCTTGGAAGTCTCCTTCACTTGTAAAATGGGGGAACTGAGGGGTCCGGAAAGATGTGATACATGGGGCTACTCTCCCAGGAGGTGGGGGTCAAAGGGGGTACCCCAATAGGCCAGGTCTATAGCCCGGAAATGGAAACCAAGTGACTCTCTCCTTACCTAGTGACTTCTAAGGAGGGGGAAGTTGGCAAGTTGGCAAGCTGGTATCAGCACTGGCAGAGAACCATTAGCAGGGACCCACCCCCCAAAGCATCTCTAGCGTCCCTGGCCCCCCACCCCTAAGCATCCAACGGGAGATTCGCTTCAATGAATACACTGATCCGTTAAAAATGACTTTCGTGGCCTGCTGGGTATTTTTGCCTTAATGTGGCTTTTAGTGCCCCAGCACAAAGCGGGGCCTCTGGGCAGGAAGTTTTTCTTTGGAACGTGGGGCACACTTGGGGTAGGGTCGATAAAGTGCAGTTTTAGTTCCAGAAAGGAGGGACTTCAGAAAGCTCACTGAGGGAGAGAGGGACCCCAAATCAGCTCTCATCCAAAGCCTTCCTGTTTCCCACTGAAAAGTTCCTCCCCAGACGTTGGAAGTGATACCAGTAAATTCAGGAAACCCGAACTGGCTCCACTGCTTCCCAGCAGAGCCAATGGGTCCAGACTCGAGATTCCTGCTCTTAATTCTGAGGCACCCAAGACAGGATGTTTCAGGCCCCTGGCCCTCGTTCCTCTCCTCTGTAAGATGAGATTCTACTACCTCTGCTTGGCTCTAGAGGGCCCATTGACCGATGGGAAATGCGAGGGCCCTTCCCTCTTCCTCAAGTCCAATCCCACCATTTTTCTTTTTGGAAGTAGAGACTTAAGAACACGGAGCTGATTCACTGCAGATACAGATTTGACCAATGGTCATGAGACCATTGGATTCGGCATGTTTTGATGAGGGGCAAGACTTTGCAGAAGGGACAGATGTCAACTGGACATGAGGAAAAAAAAGAAAAAACAAACTTCCTACCAATCACAACTGCCTCATAATGGCACGGGCTGCCTTGGAAGGCTTGCCCTTTGACGAGGTTTTCAAGTAATCGGAATAGTGTACAAAAGATCGGTCGAGCTGCTCTCTAAATCCTATAGTTCTGTGATGGGACAACCTCTTCTCTAAAACTTAAGGTTCTATGATGGGAGAACCTCTTCTCTTTGAGCTATGATAATAGCTGGTATTTATATACCGAGTGAATGTTTTAAAGCTGATAATCCTAATTTTCCGACTCCCACATTTTAGAGCTTTTCACATTTGCTTCAGCATTTAACGTCCACAGCAATCCTGGAAGGTAGGGATTTGCCCTGGACTATCCAACTAACGCAGCTGAAACAGGATTCTCACTCAGATCTTGGAGCCAAAACTATCCACATGCGCATTATCATTTTACCTTCTGTGAACCAGTTTCTTCATCTGTAAAATTGGGATGACCCACTACCTACCTCATCGAAGCATCTTGGGGTTCCAGTGGGACATCAGCAATTTGGCTTAGATCTTCAGTCCTCCCGTTGTGATCAGTTTGAGGGAGCCTACGGACCCCTCGATTGGTCTGGGATAGCCCGTGGACCCTGTGAGTCTGTTGCAGCCTAGAGATCCTTTCTCAAAATAATGGTTTTTAAAATCCCTCGCCAAAGGGAAGGCTAAATTTCAGCTAGACGTTATTAAACATAAAGATGTCATTTCTTTTCTCCATATACGTTCCAAGAGCTTCTAAATAGATCTCAGATTAAGATTATTTTATTTAGAGCCAGTTGGGATCAACTCCACCCTCTCATTTGAAAGATGAGGAAACAGGCATAGGGAAGAAAGTGACTTGTTCAGGCAACCAGAAGCCACTGGATGACCCACTAAGAGTCTTCGATTTTGGACGTAACTCTGGGAAGTCGCTTGAATTCTCCCTTTTCCCATCCTTCCCTCCGGGATCTCACCACTATCGGAACCTTGTTCTCCAGGGCTAAGATGTACTGACCGATAAATGCATTTGAGGGATTTTTGCAAATCTTAAAAATTTGTAGAAATACCAGGTGTTATTACCAATTACCTGAGGCAGAATTTAAATCTAGATGTTTCCCACACTAAGTCTACTGCTCTCTGTACCATCCCATGTTACCTTGACTAGGCCCATTTGGTTGAAGCCAGGTCCTCTGATCCAATTCCTTTTCCCACGATACTTTTCCTAGTCTTTCAAACTAACCAGTGCTGGGAAAGGGGAAAGTGGGTGAGCACTGCTCCTGTCTCTAGTGCCTGAAGGTGACCTCAGAAGCTGTAAGGGTTGGGAGTTGGGCACAAAAAATGCCACTAACTCAAACTTCTAGTAGTTACAGGTGTACAAAGGATTTCCTCCCAATAACCCTAAACCAGGGATGCTGTATTTCCCACCCATTATAAAGGAAGCATCAGATTGAGAGAAATAATTGGCCCACAGTATCAGGATGGATTCGAACTACATTACCCCCAGGTCTGGCACTTTTCCACTCTGCAACTAAGCCACAGAAACCTGGCCCCACAGGGGCCCTCTGTTTCTTCCTCCTCCCCCTTTCTCAGATGAAAATTCCACTGGACCCTCAGACATTTCAGTGTTCCCCAAAAAGAACCGCCCATTAAAAAAAATCAAAGACTTTCCCAATTCCCTGATCACTCAGTCAGCTTTAGGTGCACTTAAAAGTCTGACTAACTTCCCACTTTGGTGGCACTCCAGGAGCAAAGCTGGGAACTTTTCCTAGGCACGGTTCTGACTGTTCTGAAAGATGAGGATCCAAGTTCAAATCTCGGGTCCACTAGAACTTATGTAACCTTGAATAAAGAAATTTAACCTTTCTGCTTTTGTTTATCTGTAAAAAAGGCTAAGAGGTAAGATTCTGAAGCCATTCATGGGTACTATGAGGAAAAGTATCATGGGAAAAGGGTTCAGGCAACCTCAAAGGTTAACTCTAAATCTGTGATTCTCTAACTCGGAAACTTCTTTCTCCTCAATCACAACCTGTCCTGAAGAGGGAAGCTCCCCCCAGCCTCCTGTGATTTGGGGCAAGTCACTTCAGTTTCCTCATCCTTAAAGTGAGGAGATGGCCTAAAGTGGCCTACGGCTGGGCCTAGGATTCTGTGATACAGAGCAAGGTCTCCCTGTCCCAGGTCTGGTCACCTCTCCGGCGTCCTAGCTTTACGTCACCCTGCAGTCCCAGAAACGGGACAAAGAAGCCTTCCCGAGGGAGTCTGAGGTCGGACCAATGGGGAGGAGGAAGGGGAGGGGAGGAGAGGTTCTAGCCACCCCCAACCCCAGTGAGCACGTCTACCAGGCAATGCAAGAGAACAGAACTCTGCTCAAGGGACAAACCCCTGAAAACCTGCCAAGTAGCACCAGAGAAGCAGGCGAACCGGTTTGAGGAGAGGGAGCGGCCTGGCCTACCGCCCAGTCCCTGACCCCCCACTGGCCTCCCCGAGTAGGTGCAGAGCTTGGGGGTTGGGGAGAGCAGCGCTGGAGATCCCAGGGCCCTCAGAGGTCAGCCACTTCAGCCCCTTTTATCCAGCTGGGGAGTGAGTGACCTCAGCCAACGGAGATCGAGTAGCAGAGGCGAGATTCAAACCCAAGACCTCTGGTCTAAAGCTGAGATTTTTAATACCTCTCTCCAAACCAGAGAGAGAAAGGCAGTGAACCACCGCGGTCAAAGCTGGAGGCAGGGCTGGCCACCAGCCAAGGCAGGCAGCTCCAAGGCACATTAGGAAGGTGAGAGGCGAGGCACATTTCCAGTGGACTTTGGCAGGGAGAGACCCACCCAGAGGGGTTCCATCCGCCCAAGCCCTTCTCCCCCTCCCCCTCCTCCTCACAACATGCTGAGGGATGTAGTTTGTCTTTGAATCCCTAACAAAATGCCTTGAACACAGTCGGCACTTAATAATAGCCCATGCAACAAAAAAGCATTGAATCTGGCCTTGTGACCCCAAACAAGTTAATCTCTCTGGGCCTCAGTTTCCCGGGCTGGAAAATGAAGGCTGGGACTGCAACGGTCCCTTCCAACTCCTGCCTTGCGATCCCAAACAAGTTATTTAATCTCTCTGGGCCTCAGTTTCCCGGGCTGGAAAATGAAGGCCAGGACTGTAAACTCCTGCCTTCCCAGCCTGCCTTCTGCCCCTTCCAGGCCGGTTTTCTCTCTTGCCATCTCCCCCATTCGAGCCTGCACTCCCCGAGACTGAGGACTGTGTTTTTGCCCTTCTTTGCGTGAGGGTTTAGCACAGTCTGGTATGTATTAGTACTTGCTTAGGTTGACAAGAAAAAAAAAAAAGCCTGGGAGAGTGAAGCCATTGGCCCAAATATTAAAGTGATAAACCATAAGATCTTAGTTCCTAGAAGATACTTCTTTCCCCATCAAGTCTCACCCACTGGCCAAGCACCCCAAGGACAGCAACTTGGACAGATATCTGATGGCTGAAGTCACAGGAAGGCCTTCGGGACCCTCCCCCCTACCTCTCATACTTCTCACCTGGCCCCTTCAACCACAGAGGCAGGGGTCTCACCACCAGCAGGACTTTGTTCCCCAGTGCTAAGGTGTAATTCCCTGATCAAGGCTCTGCAGGAATTTTTGCTCTCTTAATAGAAATTCCTGCACTAGCTAAAGGAATGAATCTCTCATGGTAAAATTTCAATGGGGACATGGGGGGAGGGGGGTCCCTGTCTCCGCAGATGCCCAAACATCAAGCCAGCTAGGGCCTCTGCTTATCACGAACCCTCGGGGAGCGCACCATTTTCCTTTCCTTCCTTAGCTCTAAGACTTGACTTGCCACACTGAGTGGCAGGGATAGGTCTTGAACTTCTTTCCTCTTGCCCAGACATCCAGCCTTCCCTAACAATAACCCAGACCTAGGACCCCCACCCCAAGCCGGATGGCACTGGCAATTACTTTCTCCTTTTGACCTCAAACAAAACACAGGTCAAGACCTTCTTTCCCAAAAGACCTAGGATCTGGACACAGCCCTGCCGCAGGCCTGTCGCCCTCCTGGATCCCCATCACTAACAAGGTGGCCATGGAGAGGGGCACCCCTGGAAAAAAAGCCCAAGACACAAAGGACATCACCCCTCAGCTGTCAAAACACCCAACCCCCAGCAAAAGGGGGTCAGAAGGGTTTATTGAATTCAGACTAGGAAAAGAAATAGCTGGAGAGTAGTTGGACCCAACCAGGGCCCACCACCACCCTCCCTGCAGGTCGTGATACCTCCCCATTCCCCTGTCAGCTTGCAGCAGGTTAGAGAAGGTACCATACGGAGGGAGAAGGGTGGGGGAGCACGGGGGCCTAGGCAAGATGTGGCAGCTTTGGGATCCTGATCAAGCCCGAGAGAGAAACAGAGCCCCTCACCCCCCTCCACCTCAAGGAAAGAGTAATGCTTGGGACTCTCCCAGTCTCTCCTGCAGCAGTGGGCCGGGGGGCCCCCCAAGGGAGACTGGGAGCCCAGGGACAGCGAGAAATCCATCAGAGGATATGAGGAGCAGTTCCACTCTTGGGAGGTGGAAGAAACTGTGCTTCTCTCAACAGCTTCCCTTTGGGGCAGGGAGAGCCCTACGGGTTGGCAGGCAGGCTTGGTAAAGGTTTGCAGCTCTGGGCCCGCTGCCATGCTGTCTCTTAAGTGCTTTCTCGGGGCCACCTCTCCAGGCCCCTCAGAGCCCCCTTCCCTAGAAACCCTACTGGGAACAGCCCCTTTCCCTAGTGCTGAATCTCCATGCAGAGTGTGAAAGGTGAGAGACCAAGGGGACAGGGTTGGGAGGGGGGCCCTACAGGCTGGCACCCTCCTGCCAACCAAGCAAAATGTCTTCGACCTGATTCCCCCACCCCTTCCCTCCACCAGCTACCCCCCTAGATGGGGCCCTGCTGGTCAGTACTAGTAGGGCACTTTAGAGTGGAGTCTGCCCATAAGGGACTCTCCCCACCTTAAAAGAAGCCCCCCACCCTGCTAATCACAGCAGGCATCCTAGCCCTCGGGCAGCTGGGGAAGGAGGTAGGGAAAAGGTGGGGAGGGAGGAAAGGAAAGGGAAAGGCTGCCTCCCACCAAGCTCCCAGGTAGACACAGGGCCTAACCTAGTTCCCAAAGGGTGCCAGGGTGTGGGGCATTTCCTAAGGGAGCTGAACCCCCCCAAGTTGGACACAGTTCCCCATCCCCGTCGCCACCTGGTCCCTGAAAGAGCTACCCCGGGAATCCCACAAACGGCAGCACCACGAGGCTCCAGGGTCAGGGACGCCCTCCCCAAAAGAGTTCATCAGGCCAAGTTCTGGTGTGCCAGGGCTCGGGATGACGCCTGTCTGGCGTGGTTCTTTCTGGTCACATGGACCAAATCGTGCTCCAAGTGGAGAATGTGGCTCTGGACACGGTCATCGATGGGAAAGGAGGTCAGGTACCGTTTGACCATGGCGAAGTAGGCCATGGCCTCACCAAAGCTGGGCACGGGCACTTCGTCGTCTTCATCGTCGTCATCGTCATCATCGTCCTCGTCATCGTCATCGTCCTCCTCGTCCTCCTCATCGCTCTCCGACTCAGAGTCCTCCCCGGCCTCCAGGAGCTGGACCGCCGGGCCCCCCTGCTCGTACTGGGCGCCGTAGGCCAGAAAGCTCCCGCCTGCCCCACCACCGCTTTGGGCCCAGTCTTCGGCCTCCAGCCCCTCCGAGGAGCTCTCCTCTTCCTCCTCTTCCTCTCCTTCCTCGCCCTCCTCTCCCTCTTCCTCTCCCTCCTCCTCTCCTTGCTCCTCTTCTTCCTCCTCCTCCTCATTGTCCTCCTCCTCTTCCTCCTCCTCGTCCTCCTCCTCCTCCTCCTCCTCCTCATCGCTCTTGAGAGTCACGTCCAGGTCCGGCCCCGGTCCGCCCCCAAAGCCCGCCTCTCGGAAGCAGGCGGCGATGTCGGCGGGCTCCACGGCCTCCCAGGCGGCGGCCACGAAGTGCAGGGCCTCGGTGAGGCCCAGCTGCAGCCGGGAGCGGTCGTGGTCCTCGAGGGCGGCCATGGCCTTGAGCAGCAGCGCCTGGCGGTAGTGCCCCTTGACCTGCTGGACCACCCCCCGCTCCAAGGGCTGCAGGGTGTCGGAGGGGAAGAAGGCCACCTGGACGTGCCGCAGGTCGGAGGCGTCCAGGGCCGGGGCGGCCGGCCGACTGGCCAGCAGCAGGATGCGGCGGGACTCCTCGGCCATGCGCGCGTCCAGGGCCTTGAGGTAGCGCGCCAGCTCCTGGGCCGTGACGCCCCCCTTGGGGTTGGCCGTGTAGTCACAGGGCAGGCCGGCGGCCCGCGAGCCCTGGGGCTTGGCCAGCTTGCCCACCACCAGCGGCGGCAGCTTCTCGCTCCCGTCGGCGTTGGCACACAGGAGCACGATCAGCCTCTCGGTGCCGCGCCGGGGGCTGGGCCGGGCCTCGCCGCCCAGGGCGGGGGCCTGGTCCGGGAGGAAGTTGTACCACAGACAGGTCTCGGTGGCATTAAAGACGTCCTGGGAGGCGTAGCCCTCGGCCAGCGCCGGCAGCTGCTCTTCCCACCAGCGGCGGCCACTGCCGCCGTCCGCCGCCGAGGCCGGGGCCGGGGCGCGGGGCAGGGGGGGCGGCTGCGTGGGGGGGGCGGGCTGGGAGCGGCTCTTGGCCACCCCGTTCCTGGTCATGACCCCGTGCCGCCGGCGGAAGCGGTCGAGCCAGCCGTTGGAGGCCGTGAAGTCCTCCATGCCCAGCTCCTCGGCGATGCGCAGCGCCTTCTCCTTGAGGATGATGCCGTTGACCGGCAGGCCGGCGGCGCGGATCTGCTGGAACCAGGCGATGAGCAGCCCCTCCAGCTTGTCGTAGGGCGACAGCTTGTTGGTCTTGCGGCAGGTGGAGGCCACGCCGAACTTGCGCTCGGACGCCAGGATGGCCCGCTTGTTCTTCAGGATGGTGCTCAGCGTGGACGGCGGGATGTTGAAGCGCCGGGCGATCTCGCCCTTGCGGAGGTCCGGGTTCTTCTCCACCTCCTGGATGATGTACGACTTCTCCCGGAACGTCAGCTGCCTCCGCTTGGGGCCCATGGTGGCCGGCCCCCTCCCCCCGCCCCGGGCCCCGGGCTGGCCCCGGGAGGGGGCGTCCCTGGGGCGGGGGGAGCCCCGCGGCCCCCCGGACCGACGCCCGAGACAAAGCGGCGCGCCGGCCCCGGGCCCCGCGGGCCGGGCGGAGGCGCGGAGCCGGCCCGCCTGGCCCCGGCCCCGGCCGCGCTGGCCGCCGCCGCGCGCGGAGGCTGGCAGCGGGCTCGCCGGGCGCTGGCCTCCCGCCGCCGCCCGCCCGCCTGCCCGCCGCCGCCGCCGCTGCCGCCCGCCTGCCCGCCGCTGCCCGCTGCGCTGCGCTCCGCTCGCTCCCCGCGTGAGGCAGCAGCAGGAAGTGAGGGGCAGCCGAGGAAGGCGGGGGGAGCCCCGGCCCGGCGCGGGGGGCGGGAGGGGGGCGGCCGAGTGGGGGAGGGTCTCCCTCTCTTTCTGAGGCCCAGCTCGCGCAGAGCAGGATCTCGCGGGAAGCCGCGGGGGGGGGGGGGGGAAGGTAGGGGAGGAGAGGGAGAGAGCAAGAACCCCTCCTTCCCTCGGACGCGAGTGGCTGCCTCTGGTCAGGAGACACGCCCCCTTCTCCGCCCCCGGCCCCCCCCTCCCGCCTCGGTCACTGTGCTGCCCTCGGGGACCGCTGGGGGTCACTGTGGTCTGCGGGAGCTCCCCGGCTCGGGAAGGGTCCGGGACGGCGCGCCCTGAGCATCCCGCAGAGCCCGGGACGGAGCCCAGCCAGCTAAGCCCATCTTAGAGGGTCACGCCGGAATTGTTTGCGACTGACAGCCGTCCCTTTTCTCTCTCTCTCATCTCGCTCCCCCCACTGGAAAACGGGGGGAAAAACAAACTAAACCATCGCCACAGCAACGCCGAACACGTTAGCCAAGTCCGGAGGTGGCCCCGTTCCGCACCGGGACTGCGATCGCCTCCCGGAGCAGCGGCGGCAGCCGGGGACCTCAGCCCCGCCCCCGGCTCGCCTCGATGGGACGGGCACAGGACGCTTCGGCCGTGCAGCTGGCTCTCCCGCTGCCCCGTGGGTGGGAGCCGAGGGAGAAAGGGCGAGAGCCCCCCAAGAGAGGGACTCACCGAGACGGGTGGTCCAAAGGAACCGGGATGCTGCGTGGCCGCGTCTCTCTGACTAAACCCCCGCTGAGGGGCAGCGGGAACCGCTGGTTCCCAAGCTCAGCGAGTGGTCCTTTAACAGGGGCCAGACCACGGAATCCAGGGGAAAGTGGCCTGGGTGCGTGGCCGGCTCCATAAGTATGTCTGGCATCTACCCGCGCCGCGCTTAGGCTCCACGGAGGCAAACGACGGGTAGCTAAGCGTATCCAAAGTCCATAAAAATACATCCCCTCATGTATATAAAGTATGCAAAAATAACTGATATAATGTATGTAAAGTACGCCCCAAATAAACGGTGGAATGTATACAAAGTACGTTCAAATGACTGATATAATGTATATAAAATATGTAAATATATAATATAATGTATATAAAATGTATAAAATATATATAATGTATCTATATATATAATGTATGTATGTAACATATATTGTGTAAATATAATGTATATAATATATGTGTGTATGTAATACATATATATAAGGTATGTAAAAATAACTGATGTAATGTGTGTAAAGTATGTAAAAATACATATGTTATGTTAAATGAGCTGATATAACGTATATAAAATATGTAAATACATGTATATAAAGTGTGTAAAAATAATATAATGTATATAAAAATAACTGATGTAATTGTGTAAAGTATGTAAAAATCCATAATACAATGTATATAAATTATGTGAAAATAGCAGATATAATGTATATAAAATATGTAAATATATGTATATAAAGTGTGTAAAAATAATATAATGTATATCAAAATAACTGATGTAATTGTGTAAAGTATGTAAAAATCCATAATACAATGTATATAAATTATGTAAAAATAGCAGATATAATGTACGTAAAATATGTAAATATATAATATAATGTATGTAAAGTGTGCAAAAATAACTAATATAATGTATGTAAAATTAAGTGATGTATGTAAAATATGTAAAAATACATAATATATATGAATTATGTGAAAATAGCTGATATAAATAATGTGAAAGTAGCTGACATAATGTATATAAAATATGTAAATATATAAAGTGTGTAAAAACTAATATAATTTATGTAAAAATAACTGATATAATGTGTGTAAAGTATGTAAAAATACATGATACAATGTATATAAGTTATGTAAAAATAGCAGATATGTATATAAAATATGTAAATATATAATGTATGTAAAAATAACTAATGTATGTAAAAATAAATGATGTAATATATGTAAAGTATGTAAAATACATAATATATATAAATTATGATAAAATAGCTGATATAATATATAATATGTAAATATATAATATAATGTATATAAAGTGTGTAAAAAATAACTAATATAATATGTAAAAATAATTGATATAATGTGTATAAAATATGTAAAAATACATAATATAATATATAAATTATGTAAAAATAGCTGATGTATATAAAGCATATAAAAATACATGATACAATGTATATAAAGTATGTAAAAATACATAATGTAATTTATATAGAATATGTAAAATACATAATATGATGTATATAAAGTATGTACAAAACTAAAGTATATATAATACACATAAAGTATGTCTTTTACATATATACATATAAAATGTCTATAAAATCTGTAAAAATACATACTATAATGTATATAAAGTATGTAAAAATACATAATATATGTAAAATACATAACATAATGTATACAAAGTCTGTAAAAAAAGTAATTACACAGTAATAATAGGGGTTGGAGAGATGTCAGAAGCTGGAGGAATCGGGAAAGGCCTCGTAGATGGCCAGGACATGTTCCGATATGCAGAAGGAACAGAAAGTGGGGGAAAGAATTTAGTTTTTTGTACGAAGCAGAGAGGTGATAATAAAGTCAATTCAGCAAAAACCATACTTAGTGCTTTTATATGGGCTAGCCAGAGAGGACTGAGTTGCTTGAGAGCAAAGATTGTCCTTTACCTCTTTCTATTCGCAGAACTCAGTTGGCAGGATGTCGGCAATAATGGATGCTTGCTGAATTGACTGGTGGCACAGAGATGAGCGCAAAAGAGTCCCTACTCCCAAGCATTAGATATTCTATGTATGGGACCACATGTCCAGGAGCGTAGTCAGTTCTCAATACCACCAAGTAGGGAAGAAGTTGACAAATTGGAGAGGGTCTATTAGGATTAGTGAAAGGCCCCATGCTCATAGGACTTGAGGAAAGAACTGGGGATGTTAAATCTGAAGAGGAGTGGAAAGGATTTGATATTGAGGTTCTAGTATTTAAAGGGCTACCTCCTAAAAGAGGAATGGAATCGTTCTGCTTGATTCCAGAAAGCAGACGTAGGAGAAAGGATGCAAATTAAAAAGAAAAGATTAACTTTGATCTAAGGATCTGCACACATATATTGTATCTAGGATATACTGTAACCTATTTAACATGTATAGGACTGCTTGCCATCTGGGGGAGGGGGTGGAGGGAGGGAAGAGAAAAGCTGAAACAGAAGTGAGTGCAAGGGATAATGTCAAAAAATTACCCAGGCATATGTTCTGTCAATAAAAAGTTATAATAAAACAAACAAACAAACAAACAAAAACTTTGATCCAAAGAAAAAATTTCCTACAAAGTAGAGCTGTCTATCCATGACTATCTTGGGAGGCTTCTCTCTTGGAACCATCATCTCCATATCTTCCTCATTAGGAAGTTGTACTCTGTTCCTGTAACAGCCCTGGACTCTAGTAAGTCAGCTCTGGCCTTCTCGTGCTTGGTTCCGGGCCTCCACAGGGCTTTCCTAAATAGAGATCGATAGATCAACTGATTGATCAATCGAGATGGATGGACGGATGGACGTAAATATATAGTGTTACATAAAATGTATTTCATTAACTATTTCCCAATTACATGTGAAACAATTTTAATACTCTTTTTATTTTGAGTTTCAAATTCTCTTCCTCCCACACACATTGCAAGGCAAGCAATATGATATCAATTATATGGTGAAGTCATGCAAAACATATTTCCCTATTAGCCAGATTGCAATAAATACACAGACCAAAATAAACATGAAATATAAAGTGGTTTTTTTTTTAAGAGTCTGCTTCAATTTGCAGAGTTCTTCAGTTCTCTCAAAAGTAGATGGCATTTTTCACCAACATGTGATCTTTGGGATTGTCTCAGATCATTGTCTTGATCAGAACCATCTGACTCTTTGTGACCCCATTTTAGGACATTCTTAACAAACACTGAAGGGTTTGCCATTTCCTTTTCTAACTCATTTTACAGATGAGGAAACTAAGGCAAACAGGGTGAGGTGACTTGCCTAAGCTCACACAGCTAGTTAGTGTCTGAGGCTCATGAAGATGAGTCCTGACTCCAAGGTCAGTGCTCTGTGCATTATGGCATCCCCAGCTGCCCTTAACAGAGCAATTTTCCCATGTCTCCCTCTAGCATTTGTCATTTTCCTTCTGTCCTGTCAGACACTCTCATAGGTTCCATAGTGCTTACTAGACCTTTCCAGCCATGTTACTGGGGCTATCACTTCTATACTCGCCACCTTAATAAAGCTTCCCTTTCCACATTGTCTTTCCCCATTAAAATGTCAACTCCTTTAGGATAGGGAATAACATTTGGAAAACACTTAATGAATATTCTCTCTCTCTCTCTTTCTCTCTCTCTCTCTCTCTCTCTCTCTCTCTCTCTCTCTGTCTCTGTCTCTGTCTCTCTGTCTCTGTCTCTCTTTCTCTGTCTCTCTGTCTCTGTCTCTGTCTTTGTCTCTCTCTCTCTCTGTCTCTGTTTCTCTGTTTCTGTCTCTGTCTCTATGTCTCTGTCTCTCTGTCTCCATCTCTCTCTCTGTCTCTGTCTCTCTTTCTCTCTGTCTCCATCTCTCTCTCTCTGTCTGTGTGTTTCTCTCTGTCTCTCTCTGTCTCCATCTCTGTTTCTGTCTTTGTCTCTGTCTTTCTGTCTCTCTCTGTTTCTGTCTCTCTCTGTCTCTCTCTCT
Organism: Antechinus flavipes; assembly: GCF_016432865.1. Taxonomy (NCBI): domain Eukaryota; kingdom Metazoa; phylum Chordata; class Mammalia; order Dasyuromorphia; family Dasyuridae; genus Antechinus; species Antechinus flavipes. The sequence goes on from NC_067399.1 coordinate 23,891,416, forward strand.
CTCTGTCTCTTTGTCTCTGTCTCTCTGTCTGTCTGTCTCTCTTTGCAGGACATAGTGAAATCATAAACAGAGAAAAGGCACTAGAACTGAAGAGAATCAGCAAAGGCTTTCTGTGGAAGGTGGTGTTTTAGCTGGAAGCTGAAGGAAGCCAGGAGCTGGAAAAAGGAGGGAAAGCATTCTGTACTTGGAGTACAGCCAGGAAAAAGTGCCCAGAGTCAGAAGATAGAGTTTCTTGTTTGAGGAACAGCAAGTAGATTGAAGAATGTTGGGAGGAGGGGAAAGTATAAGGTGTAAGAACACTAGAAAGGTGTGGGGGAAGAGGAAAGTAGGGGGTATAAGAACACAGTTCTCCTTTCCACACCTAGGGGTTTAGGGGCGAGGCGTCTCAATACAAACACACACAATCTGGATCTGGAAAATCCATGTAAAATTTTTTGTCTCTCTCTTTATACCAGAGAAGAAGTCTGAATTTTTTCATTTTGTTTCATGAGGTGTTTATAGTATCTTATTTTAAAATGTGGGTTAGGCCTTTGGTCATAGACTCTGTTTCATCTCCTGGTGTTTGAGTGCCATATGCTGCTTCTGCAAAACTCCCCCCAAATTCCCATTTCATTTCTCATGCCAACTGGTGATATATCAAAACCACATGGGCAAAGTCTCGGTGTAGAAGGGATAACTGTATTAGAAAGGTAAGGGGGAAGGGTTTAGGTTATAAAAGGCCTCTGATGCCAAAGATTTTATATTTGTTGATAGAGGTACTAGGGAACTACTGAAGTTTATAGAGGGGTGAGGGTGAGAGGAACATGGTCAGATCTGCATTTCAGAAAGATGTCTTTGACAGCCAAATGGATGATGGACTAGAGAAAAGAGGGATCTGCAGCAAGCAGACCCACCAACACTCTATTGGAATTGTCCAGGCAAGAGGTGATAAGGGTCTCCACCAGTTTGATTGAAGTGTCAGAGAGGAAAAAGCACATGTGAAAGATGTGACCAGGATGAAATCAACAGGATTTGGCAATAAATCGGATACAAGTCAAGGATGACAGCTAGCTGTCATCTGAGTAACTGGAAGTTGCCGTCCCCCCAGCAGGAAAAGGGATGTCAAGAAGAAGAAAGATAATGGATTCCATTTGGATGCTTCTGTAGGACAACCAGTTGGAGATGAAAGTCTGGAGGTCAGTACAGCAGTGAGAGTTAGATAAAGAGATCTGAGAATCACTAACAAAAAGATAGTTGGATCCACGGGAGCTGATGAGATCACCAAATGAAATCATGTAGACGGAGAAGAGAAGAGGGCTCCGGATAGAACCCTATGGTGCACCCACAGTTAGTGGACATGACCAGGATAAAGATCTAGCAAAAGAAATTGAGACGGGCAGTCAGATACACAAGGACAGAAGGCAATGTCGTGACCTAGAGGAAAGGAGGAGAGGACTCGGGGAAGGACTTTGGAGACATTAAGAAGGATGAGACTTGTGAAAAAGCCATTGGTTTAGGCATTGGGAAATAGCATCTTTGAAGAGAGCAGTTTTGGTAGAATGATGAGATCCAAAACCAGGTTGTAGAAAATTAAGACAGAGTAGAGAAACTGGAGGCACCCAGTGTAGACAGTCTTCTGAAGCCTAAGCACAAAAGGAAGGAAATATATAGTGAGGAGGGGTGAGAGGAGCAAGTAGACTGATGAGGGAGAGAGGGGATGACTGAGGAAGCCATCTGTTGGAGGAGATGGGATGAAAGGGGACCAAAGGCGATCCTAGTAGAAGGCATTGGGGAGATGTGAGATGAGAACAGGAGAAGAAAAAGCTTTTGACAAATGGCCTTGATTTTTTTTTTTTTTTTACTATAATACAGGGATTTCAGATGAAAAGGTGGTTAGGAGGGAGAACCATGAGAGGTTTGAGGAAGGATAAAAAGTTTTGGAGGAGCTGCTGAAGTGAATGGGAAAGTAAATTAATTAAGAAGGTATATAGAAGAATGACAGGGAAAGATAATGCGTAATGTTGGGGGGGGATGTGGGAAAACAGGTGGAGTTGTGAATGAATCCAACGAATTCTGGAGAGCAATTTGGAACTATGCTCAAAAAGTTATCAAATTGTGCATACTCTTTGATCCATCAGTGTTTCTACTGGGCTTATATCCCAAAGAGATACTAAAGGAGGAAAAAGGACCCAGTGTGCAGATATGTTTGTAGCAGCCTTCATTGTAGTGGTCAGAAACTGGAAACTGAGTGGACGCCCATCAGTTGGAGACTGGCTGAATAAATTGTGGTATATGAATATTATGGAATATTATTGTTCCCTAAGAAACAACCAACAGGATGATTTCAGAGAGGCCTGGAGAGACTTACATGAACTAATGCTGTGTGAAACGAGCAGGACCAGGAGATCATCATATACTTCAACAACAATACTGTATGATGATCAATTCTGATGGACCTGGCCATCCTCAGCAATGAGATGAACCAAATCAGTTCCAATGGAGCAGTAATGAACTGAACCAGCTATGCCCAGTGAAAGAACTCTGGGAGATGGCTAAGAACCATTACATAGAATTCCCAATCCCTCTATTTTTACCTGCCTGCATTTTGGATTTCCTTCACAGGCTAATTGTACAATATTTCAGAGTCCGATTCTTTTTGTACAACAAAATAAAGGTTTGGACATGTATACTTATTTTGTATTCAATTTATAGTTTAATATATTTAACATGTATTGGTCATCCTGCCATCTAGGGGAGAGGGTGGGGGGAAGGAGGGGAAACGTTGGAACAAAAGGTTGGCAATTGTCAATGCTGTAAATTACCCATGCATATAACTTGTAAATAAAAAGCTATTAAAATTTTTTTAATTAAAAAAAGAAGGTATATAGAGATTACCTTGCAGCACTGAGAGCCAAGTGAGGTAATAGACATAAATCTGTGGTAGACCTCAGTATAAGGCAGCTAGGTGATGAATGGATAGAGACCAGTCCTGGAGACAGAAAGACTCATCTTAGTTCAAAATTGGCCTCAGACATTTAACTAGCTATGTGGCCCCAAGCAAGTCATTTAATTCTGTTTGCCTCCACTTCCCCATCTGTAAAATAAGCAGAAGAAGACAAAGGCAAATCATCCCATATAGTTGCCAAGAAAACCCCATGTGTCAAACATAACTGAAAAAGGACTGAAGAAACAATGTGTCTTTCTTTTTTTTCCTCCTTCCTTTCTTCCTTCTTTCCTTCCTTCCTACTTTTCACTCTTTTTATTTTTTTTCCCCCCTATCTTTATGTGTCTAATCTGAATAACCTGTGGTCAGATATATTGTAGAGGAGAATATTCTTCACATGTGAGGACATACCCTCAGGATGGGGTAGAGGTGACAGAGAACCACCAACACCTAAATCAATGCCATTCAAGATCTACTAAAGGATTGATCATTTTTTTTCATTCTCTAACAATTCTTCAAGGCTCTGATTTTTCCCATGTGAATATTCCCTTCACAGCCTTTTTTGGGCTTTGCGGGGGAGAAGAGAGTTATCCCCCCAGAGTCCTGATCAGTTCCTAATATAGTCAGCATTTAACCTTTATTAATGTAACTTATCAGAAGGTCTTTTACAGAGCTGAGCCTAAAATGTTCACCAGCCTGAGCCCAAATCGAGGGTTTATATTTATGGATTCAGCTTGACTGGCTGTCCCAAGAGAGACACTCTCTGGTGTACTCACAGCCTTTTCATTTTCAAGGAGCCTGCCAGAGGCAGGAACAGCTCTGAAAGAAGGAAGGGAAGGGAGCAAGCACTTAATCAAGCACCCACTATGTGCCAAGTGCTATCTCTTTTTTAAATTATTTACAACATGCATTAAAAATGTTTTGAGTCCTAATATCTTCTGTCTGCCCTTCTAACCTATTGAAAAGGCAAACAATATATCAATTATAGATGTGGAGTCATGCAAAACATTTCCATATTAGCCGTGCTGCAAAATAAATAAAAATAAAACCAAAAAACATTTTTAAAAGGTTGGTTTTTTTTTTTTTTTTCCTTTTAAGTCTACTTCAGTCTGCACTCAGAGTTCATTAATTCCCTCTGTCTGGCTAGCAGTTTTCATGAGTTCTTTAGATCTAATACAACTTCAAAGGACCCATCATAAAAAATGCTCTTCACTGTTAGAGAACTGATGAACTCTGAATACATACTGAAATACTGTTTAAAAAAAAAAAGCTTTCTTTAAAAAAAGAAAAAGGGGAAAAATGGAAATAGTCTTAGATCCATGTCTTAAAAGTAGCTAGGTTTGTCACAGGTCATCATCGTTAAAATGTTGCTGTTACCGTGTACAATGTTCTCCTGATTCTGCTCATTTCACTTTGCTTTAGTTCATGTTAAATCTTCCCAGGTTTTCCCAGAACCATCTTGTTCATAATTTCTTTTAGCATTGTAGTACTCTGCCACAATTATAAACCACATTAATTTACTCATTCCTCGTTGGTTGAAATCCCCCCATTTCCACTTCTTTGCCACCCCAAAAAGAGCTGCTATCAATATTTTTGTACAGATAGTCCTTTCTTTGATCTCATTGGGATACAGAGTTAGCAGTAGTATTGCTGGGATCAAAGGGAATAGCATATTGTATTTCCAGGGCAGACAGAGCCCATGATTTTCTATGAAGCCATTTGAGATCCATTCTGGGTTCTAGATCGAGCTAGAAACCCTTCCTATGGAGTGAAGTCATTAGGAAGGGGTAGTCTATTCCCAGGACACTCAAAGGAGCAATAGACCCAGAGAATGAGCTCATAAACAACATGATGTGGAATCTTTTTTAAAAAGGAACTAAAGTCCACTGGGAGAATTCTATAACCCAAACTTCTGTTTATACCTGTGGGACCTTGGCCAGTCAGCTCACTGAGGTGGGCCTGTTTCCTCAATTTTAGAAAAAACAGTAAGCTTGGACCACATGGTCAGTGACATCACTTCCAGAACTACATTTATGATCCCACAAACCTAAAAACTTAAGAAATGAACTCTTTAAAGAAAATTTCCAATAGTATTTTATTTTTTTCAAATACGTGTAAAGATAGCGTTCAACATCCATTTTTGTAAGACTTTGTGTTCCAAGTTTTTCTCCATTTCTCCCTTAATTCCTCCTCCCCAAAACAGCAAGTAATCTAATAGAAATTAAATATGTGCAATTCTTTTAAATATATATTCTCTCCTTCCTATGTCTTTCTCCTCTCAAGCTCCTAGTTTCTATCAGGCCACCAAGAGAGGGTGAAGTGTACAGAGTACAGAGGTTGGGGTATATTCAGGTGGGAATTAGAATATAATATATTCTGAAGTATAATTTAGGAACTCCTAGACAATGTAGTTTTTTTTTTTTCTAGCTGACTTGCCCAAGGTCACATAGCTGGGAAGTGTTAAGTGTCTGAGACCAGATTGGAACTTAGGACCTCTTAACTTCAGGGCTGGTGGTCTACCCACTGTGCCATCTAGCTGCTCGACAATGTATTCTTTAGGTGTAAAAAAAAAAAATGGAGATAAAAAACTGGTGGAACAATAGAAAATTTAATTTAAAATTTAAATGTCAAAACATTTAATGTTAAAATGCATATATATAACATATAGAAATATATTCCTGAGTTTATACACACACATACACACACACACACATATGTGTGTGCTTGTTTTCTCATCTGGAGATAGTAGTATCATAATGGAGAAAATAGTATCTGTTAAAATAAATAATGATGTTGCAGGACGAATTTGAACTCAGGTTTTCTTGACTTCCTATATATAAATAGACGTGTGTGTTCCTATATGTGTGTGCATATGGATGTATTTGTGTGTATTTCTATGAAGGTAGACATGTATGTATGTACATATGGAATCTCTAGAAGACCTGAGTTCAAATTCCTCCATAAATACTAGCTATGTGATCTGGAGCAAGTATTTTATCCACAATTTCCTTATCTGTAAAATGGGGATAATGATAGCATCTACCTCACAGAGTGGTTGTGCAGATCAAATGAGATAACTTGTACTTTGCAGATTTTAAGTCTTATAAAAGTGATTGCTATTGTCATTCATGTATATGTATTTGTGTAAGGAAATTAGAGCTTTATTACTTCCCCGGAAGTGTTAGTAGCTAGATGGGAAGCTTCCTCATCCCAAAGCTAAGTCTAACCATTATCTGCTCTGCCACAGTGGCTTCTGGTTAGAGAAAGCATCAAGAAAGTAGGTCCTCGACAAGGGAAAGGAATCTGCATTTATTAAACACCTAATTTATCTAAGCAAAGGAATGGAATAAGCATTAATTAAGCACCTACTTTGGGGGCCACTTCAGAATTAAAGTTAGTACTGTGCATTTGATCCTTAACAACAGAACTTCAAGGCAAATGTTATTCTTATGCTCATTTTACAGTTGAGGAAACTGAGCAAACATTGGTCAAAAACTGAGGTCAGCAGGGCAATCCTTTCATTTATCTCTGATTGATTCCCAAACACATTTCAAGCAGGGCCATTTCATGCTCCCACCCTCCTTTCTCCCACCCAGAAATGACAATCCTTCTATCTTTTATTAAGAAAATTTAGAATATCCTTTCTCAACTTTCTAATCCATTCTGCATACTTCAAAGCTTATCTTATTCCTCATCCAACTCTCCTCCCTTTTTCCAGTCTCAGGAGATGAGATGCTTCTTCTCTATGTCAAAGGATATCCCCTTTCCTCCCTTCTCCTCCCCACTCCTCACTTCTCCTTTCCTTTCCCTTCCTCTTTTTCCTCTTCTTTCTCTCCTTCTTCCTCTTCTCTCTCCTTTCTCCTGCTTCCTTTCTTTTTCTCTCACCTTCCATTTCTCCCTATCTACTGACTCATTCCCATCTCCCCATTGTTAATCAGTCGGCTAATTTATTGAACACTGACCACTTCCCAGGGACTCTGCTAAGTGTTGGAACTACAAAAAAATAAATAAGGAAAAAAACAAAGATAGTGGTTGCCCTCCAGGAGTTTACATTTTTTAGAGAGAAGATTACCCATAAAGGAGGAGCGGAAAAACAGGGCCGGAGGGAGAGATAAGGGGATGCCCACGGACCAACATGGTAGCCAAGTCTGAAGGAGAGATGGCTCCTCTGGACCCTTTTATCTTGTGGAGGTCCCAGGAAGGATTTGTCCATGGGATATAGGACTGGCTCCTTACAGATACTTTAAAGAGAAAAAAAAAAAAAAACAAAACCCTTGCCTTCTATTCTAACATCCCCTCAACCCACTATCTTATCTCTTCTCCCATTCATTGTTAAACTCCTAGAAATAGTTCTCTACCTTGTTAGCAGCCAGTTCCCCATTATCCATTCTCTTCTTAATGTCTTGTAGTCTGGCTTGGGGCTGCCCTCAAAGGTCAGCTCCTGACTCTGTTTAAAAAAAAACAAAAAACATTTTTAATCTAAAATGTTTTCGTCTGAATTGAACACAAACCTCTCCACAAGCAAAGAAATGAAGAGAAGGTTGTATTTGAAATAGAAATCCTTGTGTACAGCTTTTTTAAAGGATCCTTCTCTTTCTGAATTTTTTCTTTTCTTTTTATCTTAACACTTTATATCACTTTCATCAGTCTCCCTCCTCCACAGAACTCTTTCCTGCTCCTCCGCCCCAAACAAAAAGCCCTTCTTTTTTTACAAGTGAATATTATCAAGCAAAACAGATTCACACATTGTTTGTGTTTGAAAATGATAAGTCTCAGGCATCTTTAGCGGGAGAGAGACATGTCTCACCATAGGTCCTCTATGGTGGAGGAGACAGGCTCAGTCATTGCATTGATTCGAGTACAGAAATCTCCAATCCTTCAAAATTATTTTCCTCAGTGACATGACTGGGGGAGGAGGGGAAACAACAACAACCACAAAAAACAAACAAATAAACAAAAAAACAAACAAAACCATGATTCAAAAACAATCCAAGTTCTAGCTTTTCGTGGTTGTTCAGTTGTTTCCAATTGTGACCCTATTTGGAGTTTTCTTGGCAGAGGTACAGGAGTGGTTTGCCATGTCTTTCTCCAGATGTTATTCCAGATCTCCAGATCTTGTTTCAGATGAGGAAACTGAGGCAAACAGGTCACACAGCTGCATTGGAACTCGGCGCCCCTGACTCTTGCCACCTGTTTTAAGCTTTATCTTGCTGTTGGTGCTTTGGGGAAAAAAAAAAAAAAAAAGTAAAGAGTATTTTCTCCTAAGCGTCTGTAACTCCTGCACATCTAAGGAAAGGAAAGGTAATTTGAGAAGGGGAGACGGCTCTGAACAGGAGCTCGCACCTGAGCGGAACCTTGAAAGAAACTGAATTCCAGGCGTTCCTGGGACAGGGTGTGAAGGTGAGAGATGATATGTCAAATTCATGAAGTAGACAAGAGGATCTTTTGGCCGGAGGGGAGAGAATCTGGACCGTCTAGAGACTTAGATTCTGGACCCTGCCCTTCAGGGCACTCTCCCCATGTGGGCTCTTTGGCTCTGCTCTCTCCTTCTTTCCCCTGCTTCTCCCCATTTCTTCTGTTTCTTTTTGTTGTTCCCCCTTCTCTCATTCCCCAAGCCTACGTGTTCACCTGGGCCACCCTTAATGGATGATGCTGTCCTTGGATGATCTTTTCTGCTCCTCAGACTTCAGTGATAACCTCTCTGCAGAGAGTTCCCAGGTCCCCGCCCACTGTCCCTCCTGAGTTTCGGTCCAACACATTCAGCTGGGAATGTCCCATCTCCCTCTGCTGCCCCTGGTCCTCCTTCCTTGCTTCATACTTGTACTAATAGCATAGTTCTTCTAGTCCTTTCATTCTTACAAATTTCCAACATCCAACCAGTTCACCCTCTCCACATCTCTCACATTTGTCTCTTCTCTCTCTGTCTCTGTCTCTGTCTCTCTTTCTGTCTCTGTCTCTGTCTCTCTCTTGCTCAGGCAATTGGGGTTAAGTGACTTGCCCAGGGTCACACAGCTAGAAGTGTTAAGTGTCTGAGACCAGATTTGACCTCAGCTCCTCCTGACTTCAGGGCTCTATCGACTGTACTATGTAGCTGACCCCGTCTCCTTTCTCTACACTCACAGAACCACTGTCCTAAATCACCTCTAGTTATTCTAACTAGTCCCTTTGCATTTAGCCTCTCCCTTCCCCAATCCATTCACACAGACACCAAAATAACCGTCTTAAGGCAGGTCTGACCACATTCCTCCACAGCTCAAGGATCTTCCATGGCTCTTTCTTGCCCATAAGATAAAATAATAGATGGTTATCCTAGCATCGAAGGCCCCGTGCGCCCGAGCTTCAGCCAACACCATTTTAGCCTTAGCTCCCGCCTGCCCGTTTGCCACGTCTATATTCCTGCTGAAACCCCCCGACCTCGGCCTGCGCTCTCCTGCGTTCCCATATTCACCCAGGACACTCCAGAGCGCTCCCTCCTTGGCGGACGTTGCCATCTGAGGGATAAGACTTTTCAAAGCCCGGGCCCAGCCAGGGGAGCCAGCCTGATTATGAATGACTTCCCCTGGGCTCAGACAAACGGGAGTATTGGGCTCCTAATTGCTGTTTCCTACAGCTGGGAGCCAGACCAGATAACAGGCTAAATTAAGGCCATGACATACTGTCCAAAGAGGCACCCGAGTATTAAGGCGGATAATGAACCGAGCCAGAAAGGGAAGTCGAGAAGGGGTTTTGAAAGTTATATTGGGGGGAAGAGAAGGGTCAAAGTAAGGTTAGGGCCTTTTGCTTGAGGTGGAAGAGACAATGATGACTGATAACAGACAGAAGAAAGCACCGACAAATTCCTGTGTTCCTTCTGTTTTCTTTGCTAGGAAGAATGACCTTTGCACTGGAAATGGGGGGGGGGGGGGAATGGTTCACACACAGTCAATATCAAAGGTAATTTAAGCACCAGTGAGAGACCACCTAGTTGTCCTGGGGAATTCAAGCGGCCCAGATGAGCCGTATCCTTGGGGGTCTCAAAGAACGGTCAGTGGGGAGAGCCACGGGCCGTGATACTCGAGTAGTGGGGGAGAATGGGAGACGAGCTGAAGAACTGGACGAGGGCGAGTGTTCCAGTTTTCCTCAAAGGAAAGAGAAGAGAGCCTGGAAACTACCATTCTGTGAGCTTGGTTTTGATTCCCGGGGAAATTTGGGGACGGCTCTTTTAAGAGATGGTTAACATATGTCTGGAAAAGGAAGCCATGACCTAAATAACCTCAGGAAGAACAGGTCGTACCAAATTTGCCCTGCGTCCTTTTTTGTTTGGGTAACTAACAAATTGGCCAGGAGAGTGACCTGTCTATCCATCTAAGACATATGTGCATATGTGTCTATATTTATAAATATATATGCATAGATAATATATTATAATAAATATACATATACACATATTATTGTATATATGTATGTGTGTGTGTATGGACAGCTAGATGGTACAGTGGATATATTGCCAGTCCCAGAGTCAAGAAGACCGAGTTCAAATCTGATCTCGGACACTTAACACTTCCTAGATGTGTGATCCTGGGCAAGTCACTTAACCCCAACTGCCTCAGCAAAATTATATCTATCTATCTATCTACCGATCTATATCTTTACCATAAAGACTCCAAATGAGTCATGAACAACAACAACAGACATGTATGTGTGTGTAAAATAAAAATTTTAAGGGCAGCTAGGGGGTGCAGTGGATAGAGCACCGGCATCGAAGTCAGGAGGATTTGAGTTCAAATCTGACCTCAGACACTTAACACTTCCCAGCCCCTCTCCTTCCCCCCGGGCAAGTTACTTAACCCCAGTTGCCTCAGCTAAAAAAAAAAAAAATTATACTATATGTATTTTATTTACACACACATATATATAATATATATATATAATATAATATACACACATATACATATATACTTGTATCTTCTGTAGATTTTCACAAAGCATTTGCTGAAATATCACATTCTAGTCTGGAGAAATGATCATACAAGAGCTGAATGGGTTCCCCATCTCCTCTCCCTCACCCACCTTCCTCCACGATCTCTTCCCTCACCCCATCTCTCAGGAGGAGTCTCTTGTCTCCTTGTCAACATGAAGCCTTCTACGTGCATCCCTGGACCTTATTCCATTCTATTTTCCACAGAAGATTGCTCTTCAGTCTCTCACCACCTTCTGGCTGCCTCCCTGCTCCCTACAAACATGTCTCTGTCTCCTTCATGCTTACAAAAACCCCGGAACTGACTCTCCTGTCCCTACCAGCCCTGACCCTCCATCTCTCCTCCTCTTCTTGGTTAAATTCCTGGAGAAAGCCATCGACACTTAAGAATCTCCACTTTATCTCCATTCCCCCAATTTTAAACCTTCTGCAATCTGACTCATAGCCTTGACATCATATGGAAATTGTGCTCTCGGACAGCATCAATGGCCAGATCCAATGACCTTTTCTCGTTCCTCATCCCTTTTCCAGAAGCTTTCATCACTTCCAGAACTCCCTGTGTTCTCCTGCGCACCTATTCTCCTCTTACCTATCTAACTTCCCCCATCCCTTTTCAGTCTCCTCTGGTCTTTGTTTAAGGTGACCTTGTGGTCCATCAGCACTGGGGGTGCAGAGTTCAAATCCAGCCCAAGACCCTCACCAGCTATGCAGGATTCAACCTCTGTCTACCTCAGTTTCCTGCAAAAAAAAGGGGCCGATAACAGCCCCTCCTTCCCAGGGTTGTTGTGAGGCTCAATGGGATAGTATTTATAAGGTGCTTAGTGCAGTGCCTGGCTTGTTCCCTCTGATAATGCTTCATTGGGTCCCCGCCCGCTAATCTTGGCTATCCCCACACTCTGTCCAGAGCTCTTCATAATCTTATTAGACTCCATGGGCTCAATTATGAGATTTAGGCAGAGGATTCCCAGATGCTCCCGGAGCTCAGGAAAGACCTTAGGGCCGATCAAGCCCCCAGCTGCCTCTGTCTGCTGGTCTCTCAGGCACCCTACGGCCCACTCCCTGTGGCCGCCTGGGCATTCCTCGCACTCAGCTCCCCTTTGCCCTGGCCGGCCTGGAGGAGCTGCCTCCTCCCTTGGCTTCCTTCCTCCAAGATCCAGCCCAAACTGTACCTTCTGCACGAGGCCTTTCCTGCTTCCCCTCAGCCCCCTCCCAGATCTGGCTGTCACTGTCTGAGAGCAGCAAGGCGGCTCAGTGGCTCATGTCTGGCCCCGGACACTAGCTGTCTGACCCTGTACAAGTCACTTAACGCTGTTTGCCTTAATCCACTGGAGAGGAAAATGGCAAATCACCCTTTACCTTTGCCAAGAAAACCCCATGGCCTACCTGGGCCCAGGGATCCCCGGGCCAGCCGAGGCTAAACAACAACACTCACTTCTCTCTCCTGTGTGCAGACTTGTTGACCTGCTATTTGTCTTTCCCTGTTTCTCCAGCACTTAAGATTAAGGCTGACTGGCTGATTGAATGAGCTAAACTCAAAAGAGCAGTAAACAGTTCAATGTCACCAGCGGAAAGCCCCCCAGGGATCCCTGCTGGGCCCTGCACTACCTAATATCTTCATCAGTGGCTTGGATGGGTTCACAGATGGCATGTCCAGCCAACGTGCCCATGAAACAAAAAGGAGAAGGACGGCCGGCGTTCCCAACGATGGCGAGGATCCCAAGTGATCCGGACAGGCCACGGGCCAACTCTAACGCAATGAAATATAATTGGGACAGACCCTTCTATTCTAAAAAGCGACTTCTCAAGCTCAGGGTTGGGGGGGCTGGCTCCGCAGCGGTCTGAGCATTTTAATGGACCACAAACTCACTGGGTCAGCTCTGGGGTGTGTTAAGGGAAGAGCGGCTCCCAGGGATAAGCTGATAATAATCCCATTGAGTTCCACCCTAGCCTGGGTGTCACAATTTAGAAAGGATATTGATAAACTGAACTCTTTCTTGAGAAGAGCCACTTGAGTGGGAAAGACTTTTAAGTCCATGTCACATGAGGATTGGGCAATGGAAACGGGGGATGTTTGGCCCAGAGAAGAGAAGATAGCTAGATTCAAGTATGTGAAGTATGGGGAAGAAGGGTTTGTTTAATTCTATTTCACCCCAGAAGGAAGAACATACAGAAGCTTTTTGTCTGGTTATTTCAGCCGTGTCCGACTCTTCGTGACCCCATTTGGGATTTTCTGGGGAAAGATACTGGAGCAGTTTGCCATTTACTTCTCCAGCTCATTTGACAGATGAGGAAACTGAGGCAAATATGGTTAAGTGAATCCCGTGTTCCACCCTGATCCATTTTCTGTTATGATATTTTTTCACTTGTTAATATGTTTTGTGTTATTATATTATCTCATGTTTCTGTTGACTCCTTATTTAAAAGTTAAGGGCAGTAACTATATTTTCATTATTCTTTCTAACATGTCTTCCACTAAATTACTATATAATAATTCTGTATACAATCAGTGTTCAAAAAGTAAGTAATAAAGGGGAAAAAATAGGGTTCAGTGACTTGGTCAGGGTTCCACAGCTAACAAGCACCTGGGTCTGGATTTGAACTCGGGTCCTCCTGATTCCAGAGAGCATCCCATCCACCGCACTCCCTAGCTGCTCCAGTTTTCAGGAGAAAGTGAGTGGATTCTACTTTGCAATGTCCAATGTTTATGCCTGTGGAACATGCAGTGGAAAGGGTATAGGGATGGGGGTCTGGCACTCAGGAGAGCAAGTCAGGCTAGCTGTGAGGATTTGGCGTCACCTGCCCAGAGATGGCACGAATCACGGGGAGGGGATGGAAACACCAAAGCAGAGCCTAGAGAGGGATGCGAGAAGAGCTTCCTTTCTCTCTCCATTTTTTCTAGCCCTCCAAATGTCCTTCCCCACCCCCGATCAGTGGTCTTCTTTCTTTTTCTTCCTCCTTCTTTGGCCAGAGTCCAGCTTCTGTTTCTATCTCAATCAGACCTTCTCCTACAGGAGCACCGTGGGGAACAATGCGGTCCTTCCCCGCCCTCCTCCCCCGGGGTTCCTCCACTGCCGCCCTATCTCTAGCCCATTCAGTCAGAGTCACAGCATCACCCTCTGGGGCAGGAAAGAACCTTAGAGGTCAATTAGTCCAATCCCTTCATTTAAGAGGTGAGATTCCAGAATAATCTTTCCTATGCATTGATTTGCCAGGTCACTCCTTGGTTCAAAAGTCATCAACAGTTCTCTCTGGCTATAGGGAGGACATACAATGCGCTTCACACGGCATCTCATTCAGTTCTCTCAACAACCCTGGGTGGCAGGTGCTGCTATTATGCTCATTTTGCAGATAAGTAAACTGAGGCAGAAAGAGGTGCCGTGGCTGGGGCCAGGTTCGAACTCCAAGGCCACCTTCCTGCTCATTAGCCCCATATACAATTCAGATCCTTCTTCCTGAAGGGCAGCGTCCTCCATAGTCTGGCTCCGTCTTCCTCCCCTCACCACATCCTCCAAGGCCCGGCTGCCAGCCTGGATGCCCGCCCTCACTTACCCTGCGCAGACCATCAGCTGCCCATTCTTGTCATTTATTTTTCCTTCACAGCGCCTCTCCCACAGACACACAAGCCTGGTCCAGACTTGGTCGTTCCTCCCTGGACTGTTGTCATAGCCTTTTACTTGACCTCTCCCTCAAGTCTCCCCCCTACCAATCTCTCCACAAAGTGGCCAAAATGGACTTCCCAAAGTGGAGGGTCAACTACTAAGTCCCTTCTTGCCCCTTTAAAGCTTTTCCTAACCTGACATCTTCCAGTCTTTCTTATACTATATTCTCTACCCTCTATGATCCAACCGTACTGGTCTACTTGCTGTCCCTCAAACCAGACATGCTATTTACCACCTCCCTGCCTTTGCCTCGTGAGTGTAGAGTGCCCTCCTTTCTAATCTCTACCTCTTGGTTTTCTTCAAGACCCAACTCAAATTCCACTTTCCTTAAAGGGCCTTTATCAGTCTCCCCAACTTCTAGGGCGTGTTTCTTTAATTTGGGGGGTCACGTTCCTCTGGCTGCTATGGAAGCCCTTAAACCTCTTCTAAGAATCATAATTTTAAAAACACAAAATCATAGGATTACAAAGGAAACTATTCAAATACAAACTCCCCAAACCCCAAGAAGGCTAGGGGCCCAATTTCAGAATCCCATTGCTAATCGCTAGCGTCTTCCCCATGAGAACTAAACCTCTTCTCTCTTCAACAATGAGATGATTCAGGCCCGTTCCAATGGTCAAGTGATAAAACCAGCCATCTGCACCCAGGGAGACTGAGTGTGGATCACAAAGTAGCATTTTCATCTTTTTTGTTGTTGTTTGCTTGCGTTTTCTTTCTCATTTTTATCCCTTTTTGATCTGATTTTTCTTGTGCAGAAAGGTAATTGTGGAAATAAGAATTGCACATATTGAACATATATCAGATTGCTTGCCATTTAGGGGAGAGGATGGGGGGAAATGAGGAAAAAAATTTTGAATGCAAGGTTTTGCAAAGGTGAATGTTGAAAATTATTCATGCATATATTTTGAAAATAAAAAGCTTGGGCTTTTTTTTTTTTTAACTTTTCTTTGTAATCCCAATGTTTTATATGCTTGGCACACAGTAAGTGTTTAATAAAAGCTTGTTGCCTGATTGACTGTCTCTGATCCTCAAGCATTCCCCATGTCCATCCTTCAATGCTTTCACCCATACTATTATATATTCCTAAAATGTCCTCTCTCCCAATGTTTTATATGCCTGGTATACAGTAAGTGCTTAATAAATGTGATTGACTGATTCTCTGATCCTCAAGCATTCCCCATGCCCATCCTTCATGCTTTCGCCCATGCTATTATGTATCCCTTAAATCTTCTCTCCCCACCCTTCCCCTCCACCTTCCAGGTGGCTTTCTCCTAGTTGTATTTTATATTAACGGCTTTCTGGACTCTTCCAGATAGCTAAATGGGTCTGTTGGGTATTCCCTGAACTCCACAAGCTACTTCCATCTTGGAATAGCATCTCCATGATGAAATCTTCCCAGATCGATCCCTTTGCTAATAATGACTTCCTCCCCTTCTATTCCCCCATCCTCATTTTGTTTTAGAACTTTGTTCCTCTTTCATGCACATGGCACACAATATTGCATACAACAACTATCCGTTTGTTTTTTCTTTGTTCCCCCTCCCCCCCAGGCAATTAGGGTTAAGTGACTTGCCCAGGGTCCCACAGCCAGGAAGTGTTAAGTATCTGAGGGCAGATTTGAATTCAGGTCCTCCTGACTTCAGGGCTGGTCCACTACCCACTTCACCACCTAGCTGCCCTGTGTTTGGTTTTAATCACCTAGAAGTTCAGGGAGTCTTAGCTCAGCTTTCTGTCTCCTATACTACCTGCTGTATACAGCAGGCTCTTAATGTTTGCAAAGTCACTGAAGAAGCAGAGAGGCGGAAGATCCCTCTAACAGAAGTGGAGAGATATGTGGGGGAGGAGAGGGCAGAGGGAGCCATGGCCTGTCTCACGCTGGGAAGGAAACATGTTTCTGCCTTATGGACCCTTGGCATTGGGCCTGAGCTGACTAAGAAGCCTCTGAGGCTGTCCTCCTCTTCCTCCCCCCCTTCCCCCACCCCGTAGAGGGCACAGTCCACCCACTTCCTGCTGAGAAAGCCAGCCCAGAATTCTCAGGAATGCAGAACCAGCCACCACACCCCAGCCCCAGTCACCAGGAACCAAGATGGGGGCTAGGAAGGGAGGGGCCCTGGAGGGCATTGACTGGCGTCGGTTTCCTTGGAATACAAATGGCCATTTGGAAAGGGAGCCAGAGGGGAGGGGGCCGGGGATGGCACGGCTGGTTTAAGGGATTCAAGTAAAGTCAACAAGCAACGATGGAGGGCCTACTATGTGGCAGCCACAGGATTCTGGGTATACAAAGCCAAAAAGAAATCGTCCGTCTCCTCAAGGACCTTCCGTTCTACTGGAGGAAGACAATGGTCCCATAGATAAGCAAAGAGAAACAGAATAAATTAATATTAAAAAAAAGAGAGAGACCACAAAGAAAAGAGGGTAGCTTTAATTATTCATTTATTCATTTAGCAAGCAGTTATAAGGCAACTAAGACATGCAAGGCATTGTATGGGAAGAAAGACAATGGGAGAAACTTGCATTCTGTTGTGGGTGAAGGCTGGATTGGGCAGAGGATGCTGGAGCGGGAGGATACCGCAATTAAAAGACAAACAAATACAAGGTAATTTATTTTGCTTGGGCTTTTAGTCATTTTCTTTTTTTCAGTGAATATTAAGACTAGTTGATTAATGATTTATGATGATAAATTAACATTTATCCTCTCTCCATCTCATCTCTCCTAACTAAAAGGAAGAATAAAACTCTGGTAATTAATGTTTAGTCAAGCAAACAAGCTTCCATATTGTCTGTGTTCAAAACTATCTAGCTCTTCTGCATCTCGTATCCATGGGCGCTCTGTTAGGAAGTGGGTAGAGTGCATCAGGATTAGCCTTCCACAAATGTGATCGGTCATTGCATTGGTCAGAAATCTCATCTCAGCACAAGGTCATTTTAAGAGGAAAAGGACGTTACAAAGCAGATTGGCATTATGGGTAGTATGCGGGACTCAAAATGGGAAAAGGTAAATTCAGATTCTGCTGCGAATACTTATTAGTTACGTGACTATAGGCCAATGGGTTAACCTTTCTGAGTCTCAGTTTCCTTGTCTGTAAAATGGGGAGATTAGATCAAATGACTTCTAAGACCCTTTCCAATGCTAAGTCTATCATCCTGGGATTTACAAGAGCTGACACAGGAGCTGGCGCCAGAACTGAGCCTTGAGTAAACATGAGGAGGTACCAAAATGGGAAGGTGTGCCCTGCAGATAATGGGGAGAGCCTGTACACCCCCCAGAGGTGGGTGTCTCTCTCTCTCTAACTCTCTAAGAGGGAGTCTAACATGAACAAGGAGGACCGTCAAATCTGTGGACTGTCAGTAGACTGCTTTGTTTGAAATATAGTGTCTGAAAAAGGCCAGAAAGGAAGGAGGGAAATAAGCATTTATTAAGCACCTACTCTATGCCAGGCACCGTGCTAAGTGCTTTATTACATATTATCTCATTAACATAATATATGTAATATTAACATAATATCTATTACATGTTATTGGTTGGATCACATGCCATCTCTGGGAGGGGGAAATCTGGAACAAAAGGTTTTGCAAGGGTCAATCACTCAGACAATCACAGCAACAGAAACTGAGAAGTTTGCAGGAAGGGGACATTTAAGGGGGGGAAGGATGATAAAATACCCAGAAAGTAAATGGAAAGAAAGGCACATCTTGTCCCTAATTCAACCTGACAGAATTCCTTCATTTTCCCCCCAAAATACTTTCACCAAACTTTCCTATTTCTGGCAAGGGCAACGCCATTCCTCCAGGCACCAGGCCTATAATCTCAGCGTTATACTTGACCTCTCACTATTCCTCACCCCACAAATCCTGTCAGGAGCTTCTATCTGGCCATTTCTACATCTTTAAGATTTATAATGAAAGGAGAGCCAAAAAGTTTTACATGGCTTTTCCATATCACAAGGAGTACTTGGCTTCTGTAAAACTCCCTAAAAGTTCTCGTTTCATTTCTTAGGCTGTGACTTGACCAGAGTCATACAGTTATTTAATATCTGATGCTACTTTTGAACTCAGGTCCAGACCCAGTGCTCTGTCTGCCCTATCGCTGTGAAATCAAACAGGATTTTATATTTGATTCTGGAGGTAGCAGGGGACCCTGTGGGTTTATTGAATATCAACCCTTTAAGAAGATGACTTTGGCAGCCGGACGGAGCCTTTTAGAAAGGAGGATGTATATGTGTGTATGTATATACGTATGTAAATGTCAATGTGGCCATAGATGTAGATGTCTAAGCCAGTGTCTATTTCTGCGTCTATATCTATGTCTATGTCTCTGCTATGCCTTTGTCTATGTCTATGTTTATGTCTATGTCTCTATGTCTACATCTATGTCTTAGTCTATGTCTATGTCTCTAAGATTATGTCTATGTCTCTGTCTATGTCTATGTCTCTAAGACTATGTCTATGTCTCTGTCTATGTCTCCATCTATGTCTCTGTCTATGTCTATGTCTCTGCTATGTCTTTGTCTCCGTCTCTGTCTCTGTCTACGTTTATGTCTCTGCCTATGACTATGTCTATGTCTTTGTCTATGTCTCTATCTATGTCTCTATGTCTCTGTCTATGTCTTTGTCTCTGTCTATGTCTCTGTCTCTATGTTTACATCTATGTCTCTGTCTACATCTCTGTCTCTGTCTCTACATCTCTGTCTATGGCTCTGTCTGCGTCTCTGTCTCTATGTCTATGTCTCTGTCTACGTCTCTGTCTCTGTCTCTACGTCTCTGTCTATGTCTCTGTCTACATCTCTGTCTCTGTCTCTACGTCTCTGTCTATGTCTCTGTCTGCGTCTCTGTCTCTATGTCTACGTCTCTGTCTCTGTCTCTGTCTCTGTCTGCGTCTCTGACTCTCTGTGTTGCTCTGGTTCCCTGACTATTCCGAGCCCAGTTCACCTCCCAGGCTTGGAGTGTCCCCCTGGCCGAGCTCCTCAGTTTCAGGACAGCATTGCCAATGAGGCCTGCAAGGCAGAGAGAGAAGTCCCAACCCCTCCCACATACCTGCATGCTAAAAGAGGCCCAAGGGAAAGGAAGGAGCTCTGTCTCCGAGGGACCTCAGGAGGTGATTCTCTTCTCATTTGTCACAAACAACCTGCTGAATGGGTGTGTGTTAGTCCCCCTCAGGCTTCCCAAAAGGAGGGAACAACTGAGTGGATCGATGCCGGTGGCTGGACCAGATGTCGCCTGACTTACTCCAAACCCTCATCTGGACTTTCACTTGTGTGACACTTGCAGATGCACAAAGGAGACAGCGCGAGGGGCCAAAATCAAAGTCCCGTGTCTTTGTCTGCAGGTTGCCCACTTCCTTCTCCTCCAGCCTCCACACTGCAGCTGAGCTGGGTACTGCTCCTGACAGATAACGCTCCATTCCCTGCCTCTGCCCAGCCTCTCCCTGATTTCCATCTCTCTGCCTCCCCAGATCCCTACAGCAGTCAGATAAGCTTTGACCTCTTACAGGAGACCCTTCCTGATCCTTCTCTGTGTTTCACACAACTCTCTTTTTCTAACTACTTCTCATTTATTTTGTCGGGATTTTCCCAGGAATAAATTGTCCCTTCACGGAATGTAAGTTTCCGAAGGCAAGAATGGTTTCATTTGTCTTCTTATTCCAAGAAGACAAAGATGGGTCAAAGATGGTTTAATTTTTCCCAGTATAAGCAGAAGGCCCCATGAATTTGGAAGTAAAGGACAAGCTCTGGATTCTGTGTCTGCCCTCCTAGAGCTGGTCTAAAGTGCCCATCTGGTTGCTGCCCACCAGGATCATAGCAGCTCACAAAAAAAACCTACTAGGGTAATGGAGAAACTCCTTCAGTCACTCGGTATCGATTAAGTACCTACTATGCGCCAGGCCCTGTGCTAAGAGGGCAGCCTCAAGTCAAGAGGCCCGAGTCGGAGGCGCACCTGTCTGTCATACCCTGGCTAGAAAAGGGCTGAGAGAGAAGGTCCGGCGCCTGGGTGGGGACCTTCTCTCCTGCCCTGAGCCCTTCTCCAGCCTCCTTTGGGAGATCTGCCCCCAACCTGTAGGTCCCTCTCCGCTCCTGACTCGGAGCATTCCCACCGGCTAGCCTCTCTGCCTGGAATGCTCTCCACCCTCGTCTCCCCGCTGACCTGGCTTCCTCCAGATTCCAGCCGGAATTCCACCTTCTACAGATCTCCCTCAATCCCAGGGTTTTCTCTCAGTTGGTTATCTCCAATTTATGCTGCTTTGTAGAGGGTTTTTTTTTTTTTTTTTCCGTTCCCCCCTTTAGGAGAGCTGGACTGTCTTTTGCCTTTTGTTCCATCCCTAGTCATTAGCCCGGTGCCTGGTACACAGCAAGGGTATTCACTGCCAGACTGACCTCTAAGCCTGAACAAAGCAGACTCCCCAACTCCAGGCGTAGCCTGAGCCCTCAATCAGTCACTCAACAAAGATTTATTTTTTATTTTTTTAATTTAAAAAATTTTTTTTTTGCTTTTTTAATTTTAATTTTTAGTTTCAACAAAGTTTTTTAAAGGGCCTACTATCTCTTCCTAGATTTTTGGAGAGGTTGGGCCTAGGATTTCGTTGTAAAAGGAATTTCAC
Source organism: Antechinus flavipes (assembly GCF_016432865.1). Lineage (NCBI taxonomy): Eukaryota > Metazoa > Chordata > Mammalia > Dasyuromorphia > Dasyuridae > Antechinus > Antechinus flavipes. The sequence continues at coordinate 23,912,550 of NC_067399.1, forward strand.
TGGCATAGGATTTACGACGTTCTGTGGAATTACTGGCAAGTGCAATGCCTCTCAAAGGCTCAGTCCTCATTTGTAAAATGAAAATGAAAATGTTTGCACCCCCTACCTCCCAAGGTGACTATGAAGAGCTGTAAATGTTAAAGGATAAGGACTAGGCTTGTGATTCCATCGACGTAGGGAACTCCCAGATGAGAAAACTCCCTTCACCAGTGCAGATTGCCACCTTCTTGGAGACGGGTATATAAGGTAGACGGGAGCCACCTTGGGTTACAGACAGGAGGTGTCATAGATGGGACTTGAGCCCAGGCCTTTAAGCTTCAGGCTGGCTCCCTAGACTCTTACATTGCCCTTCCTGTTCAGACGGCAGGGTGACAAAGCCAAAAATGAAAAGACACCGTCCCCCAGGAGTTTCCTGTTCACAGACTGACCCCTAATCCCACCCCCTACGTCCAAAAATCGACCTTTCACCTCCACCCCAAACTGTGCCCTTTACTGAGCCATTATTCTTAGTCATTTCGGAGAGTCTCTCCAACCCCAATCTCACTACCTCTTACTGTGAAGAGAGAAAGGAAAGGGTGGGGTGACTGAGCAACAGGAGCTTCTCTGGATCTTACTAGAAGGCACCTGTTTTTTTCCAGGAGTTCCCCACCCATGCATCCTAGCAAGTAACTGAAAGGAGATGGGCCAAGTTTTGAGCTCCTTGATTATCTATTGTACAGACGTGAGTGTGTGTGTGTGTGTGTGTGTGTGTGTGTGTGTGTGTGAGTGTGTGTGTGTGTATGTGTGTGTGTGTGTGTGTGTGTGTAAGGGACAGAGACAACAGAGAGACAGAGGAAAGATAACAAAGAGAGATAAAGACAGATGACAGAGAAATAGAGAGACAGAAGAGACAAAGCGAGATGAAGACACAGAGAGAAGACAGAGAGAAACAGAGAGAGGGAAAGAGAGACAGAGATAGAGATAAACAGAGAGACAGAGGAGACAAAGAGAGATAAAGACAGAGAGACAGAGGAGATAAAGAGAGATAAAGACAGAGAGAGACAGCAGAGAGAGACAGAAGAGATAAAGAGATATAAGACACAGAGAGACGACAGAGAGAGAGGGAGACAGAGACAGAGACAGAGAGATAAAGACACAGAGACAGAGAGAGAAACAGAGAGGGAAAGAGAGAGGCAGAGACAAACAGAGACACAGAGATAAAAACACAGAGAGACAACAGAGAGAGAGATAGAGAGACAGAGACAAACAGAGAGAGAGAAAAGACAAAGATAAAGACAGAGAGAGAAACAGAGAAAAAGAGGCAGAGAGAGACAGAGACAGAAGAGACAGAGAGATAAAGACAGAGAGAAGACAGAAACAGAGAGAGATAGAGAGACAGAGACAGAGACAAAGAGACAGGAGAGACAAAGAGATAAAGACAGAGAGAGAAAAAGAGAGACAGACAGAGAGACACAAAGAGACACAGAGACAAAGAGTTTGGGGTCTGGAGGAGGGGTTGTGCCTTCTTTCAGTCTCCCTTGGCCTGGGAAAAGGCCACAGGACTGAGGAGGAGGGGACCCTGGCCCCTCCTGCTACATTCCATTCTTTCTGGAAGAATGACCGAGCCCAGAGCAGCCTGGGTCAGGCTGCGGTGAGATGGGGGAATGCTCCGACACTTATTAGCCAGACTGTGTAAGCCTGAGAGAGTCACAACCTTTGTAAGTCCCAATTTCCCCTCTGTCCCATTGGAACAATACTAACCTGCTGTTAAAATGGCAGCTCCTTAAGGGCAGCGATGAGTCTTGCCTTTCCTTGTATCCCTAGGGCTTAGTGGAGTGATTGGCACATAGTAGGTGTAATACCCCCTTGTCACTAACTTCTCATTGAGATGGATATTGTGGGCAAAAAGATTTAGAAAGCTTAAAGCACTTTATAAATGGGATTTCCTGCTGCCACTATTATTGTTGTTACTATTATCATTTAATTATTATCTTTCATTATTTTATTTATTATCATATTTATTATTATTAAAGTCGCATCCTTTTCCTGCCAGGAAACTTGGATATTCTATAGAATATAGATTCTGTATTATTATTTTAAAGGTTGTATACAATATAGAATATAGAATATACATTCAAATAGAATGTAAGTAGACAGAGTAGGAATTGTTTCATTCTATTTGTAACCCCGACCTCCCAAGGTGACTGAAGAACTGTATAGATGTTAAAGGATAAGAGAGTGCAGTATATAATAGATATTTCATTAGTGCTGGTCTATTGATTCATTATTTTTTCATTCTTCTCACTGTTATTATTTTGTGAAATGTTATTGTCTCCCCATCCAGTGCCCTCCCAATTCCCTCGTAGCCCCTACTTTACAGGATCGTTGGGAGGCTCAGCAAGATAATATCAGTAAAGCACAACTTAGGGTTGTGAGATGGAGGGAAGAGGGAGGAAGGGGAGGAGGAGAAAGAAGAAAAGGTGCAGACAAAGGTCCCACTACCATTATTAGAGGTAGTAAGAACTAATATTGTGAAGTCCTCAGCACGGTGCTTGACACATAGTAGGTACTTAGTAAATTCTTCTTTCCTGTCTAGTGCCCTGTGATGACCGGGCTAGCTCCCTGGAGGGCCTCGGGATCAGTCAGAGGCAGGATCAGTCAAAGTCCTTGGTCTGTAGGAGGAGAAGTGAAGGAGGCAGGCGAGCTGCCACATGGCTCGTCAAAGATGGATCCTGGATTCTAGAGTCTGGAGCCTGAAGTCCTCTCCTGAGCGTGCTGCAGCAGAGAGACCCTGACCCTCTCCCTCAGTTCTTCATCCCCTACGATGACCTCCCCACAACACATTCAGCAGGCGCCAATCCTGAGGAGAGCCATCACATCACCATATCATCTAAGTATATGTATACAGAGCCATCAGTTCTGGATTCAGGTACACCTTTTCAGAGTTCCATCCCTCTACAGTATCCTCCAAATTTCTGGGTAGAATCTGGTAGAACAGGGTTGTAAAGCTCAAAGGAGATGCTTTGGTGCTGTATTATAGTGATAATGGAGGTTAAAGGAAGATATTGGAAGGAGGAGAGACCCTGCTCTCAGGCCTCTGGTCTCAAGGAGAGACCCAATTCTCACCCTGAGTCGGAGGGGATTCGTAGTCCCTGTCCTTATGGGGCCTCTGACACAAAGGCTGTGCCTCAGGAGAGACCCTGAGATGGGTGAGAGGTCACAAACTCTGGAACACACAGGCGGATGCAAGACACCAGTGCTCACACCTGTGCAAGAATTGTGAAAGGAAAGTACGGACCGAAAACACGGGGATGGATCGGATGGATTTGGAGGCAAAGGAACTGAGTTTGGATTCTGCCTCTGGTGCATGTTAGTGCATGATCTTGGGCAAGACACATAATTTCTTTGGGGCTCAAGTTTCCTCCACTGTGAAATGAGGGAGTTGGACTTAATGACCCCCCTCCCAAGGTTCCCCAACTCAAGATCTACCTCTTCAAGAACAGTAATAGTCACAACCATGTCAGGCATTGGATGGAGCTTCAAGACTGACTCTACCTGGGCCCCCCAACCCTGAAAATCATCCTAAGGTCTCACATAACTGTGTCATTTCTCTGCAAAAAATGAGCCCATCCGCTTTATATTCATGAACTTAGTTTGATGCTTCCCTAAGAAACTAAGGAAAAAGGATTACTCTCTTGAAAGATGAGGAGACAGAGGTACACGGAGATTAGAACTTGCCCCAGATCATGTAACCAGTTGCCAACAGGATCAGGTCCCAAATCCAAGATATCTGGCTTCACCCACTCACATGGGACCGTAGATAAGGTAGCACATTGAAAAAGGGAAGGGACCTTAGAAAGTATATTGGATAAAGTCCTTAATTATGGATGAGGAAACAGAAACAGGGAAGTTCAACAGTCTGCCCAAGATCGCGGTCGGGAGCAGTGCTGATATACTGTAACAAAGGCTCACATGGCTAGGGAAGATTATAAATGCAGAGCAGCACAGAGAAGGGTAGAGATCACTATATGTTGGAATCTTTACAAACTGCTCACTCATTAGAGTTGATAGATTATTGTTCTGATCTTACAAGAAGATGTTTTGGGCCAGAACCTGAAACAAGGTACTAAGTAGAACTAATTGATACAATGCTTGTGTTCGCACCTTTACTCATTGGAGTTCACACGTTTGGGAAATTTCAGGGTTTAGTATGAGATATCTGGATTCACACCTCCCTTGAAGCTCTTAGGGCCAGAGAGCACTATGGGAGAAAACCCATAATCCCATTCTCTCAGAAGAGTCATATGTAAGCCAGTGAAGAGTGATTCATTCCAGAATATTTTCCACTTGGTTGGCTGGTGGCGGAAGAAGAGTTTTCAGAGGAAGAAGCTATGAGTCGAGAGCTCAGTGAAGATTGAGAAGGTTCTCTCAGAGGCAAGACAGATTCAACTTGGTGCTGGCTCTGGAAGCTGAAGAAAGTAGAGGCAGAGGCTGAAGGACAAAACCTTTGGATTTGGAGACATTCGGAGGGAGCTCTTGGAACTAAGAGAGAGATAGGCCTCAATTAACCAGGCTACTTTGGAAGGAGAAAATAAACGTTTGCATTTCTACCAACTGGCTGCATTTGGGGTAATTATTGATCTGAACTGATACTAAGGCTGCCTCCAAGAAAATCTCCCTCCAGAAACCTATCTTCTCCCCCAAAGAGAACCATTATATTATATTTTAAAGAAGAACAAGATCACCACACTTATAGGTTAGCATAGTCAAAGAAAGGAGGAGAAGACTTCCTGAGGGAGAGGGATGGGAAATAGGCCCTGAATGGGGGAAGGAGAATGAGCAAAAATAAAGTTCAGGGAAAGGGTCTCCAAAAAATTCAGATGAAGTTGTACACACAGTAGATGCTCAGTGCTAAATTAAAAATTAGAAAAATGGGTCCGTTCGTGATTTCTGCTCAATTTATCTGATTTTTCAAATTGAAAGTTGAGGTAAATAAGATCTTTAAAATAATAATAGGGTTTTTTATTGTTCAAAATACACACAAAGATAATTTTCAACATTCACGCTTGCAAACACTCTTGTGTTTCAAATTTTTCTCCTTCCTTTCCCCCATCTCCCCCCTCCCAAGCAATCCAATATAGGTCGAACATGTCTAATTCTTCTAAACCTATTTCCACATTTATTATGCTGCACAAGAAAAATCAGATCAAAAAGGGATTAAAAAATGAGAGAGAGAGAAGAAAAAACAAGCAAGGAAACAACAACAAAAAAGGTGAAAATCCTATGCTATGATCCACATTCAGTCACCATAGTCACCATCTCTGGATGGCTCTTTCCATCACAAATCTCTTAGAATTGTTTCAAATTATCTCACTGTTAAAAAAGGCCAAGACCATCACCATTGATCATCACATAATCTTGTTGTTGCTATGTCCAGTGTTCTCTCGATTCTGCTCATTTCACTTAACATCAGGTCACGTAAATCTTTCCAGGATGTTCTGAGATCAACCTGTTCGTCATTTCTTACAATAAGATCTCTGCAAGGGTGAAGTGGGAGCTGGGATGAAAACGGCAACAGCTTCTTCCATTCCCATGTGCTTTCTACCCCCTTCCAAAATGGCAGCAGAGGCAGAATTGGCCTGTTGACTTAAATGATGGAAGGCATCTTCCAGCCCTCCATCATTCTTCTTCCAAAATTACCAATGATCTCTTCATTGCCAAATCCAATGCCTTCTTCTCAACCCCGATCTCACCGGCTCCTCCGGTAATCTTGGACATTATGGATCAGTTTCTTTTTATGGAAATTCTTTCCCTATCTATTGGACCATCCCTCAATTTTCTTTGCTGATTAGTCATACCACTAACACTGGGATGATATCAGCTCCCATAGATTTAATTATCTTCCCCATGTGGATGATCCCCAGAGCTAGCTATCCAGCCCTAATTTCTCTCCCAAGCCATAGTCACACCTTGAAAGACTTAAGATGCCACACAAATATTGATTAATATTTTATTAATAACTCTACATTTGTACTTACCTCCAATATCTCATACAATCCTCATCATAACCCATGGAACAATCAGGGAGGATAATCGAGGCAACTGGGAGCTGGATCTGGTTTCAGAAAGATCTGAGATAGAATCCCGTTTCAGTTGCTCCCTTACCTGTGTGACTCTGGGGCAAATCCCTTAACCTCAGTCTACCTCAGTTACCTCCTCTGTAAAATGGAGATAATTATAGCACCTACCTTTCAGGGTGGTTGTGAAGTTCCAAAGTAAGCACTTTGTAAATCTCAAAGCATTCTATGAATGCTGGTTATTTATCATCATCATCACCATTATCATCATCCCATTCTACTGATTTGGACAGGAACTGATATCTACAGAAGGAAAAAGAGTTAGGATCTTATATTTACAAATTAAGAACTGGAATATACTTTAGGAATATATCAGACTATAAATGAGTCTGACATCTTCATTTTACACATGGATAAACTGAGGCTCAGAAAGGGAAAGCAATTTTATACTTTGTATATAGTCAAGTCACATCTTCTAAATTTCACTCCATTGATCTTTTGCAACCAGGATATAATAGAAGGAACAGGAAAATTAGGAATTAGCTATAGAATTGCCCCTACCATTTATTAACCATGTGACTCTGGGTAAGTGACTTTGCCTCTTTGAGGTTGAGTCTATCACAGTAGAATATAACTTTCTGGAGAGTTAGAGCTGTCTAGGAGTTTTTGTCTTTGACAAGAATCTGAGCTTGCCCTTGTGCTGTTTAAATATCAGACTTGAATAGAGGCATAGAAAGTGGCAGGGATGGATTGTAATCAGCTCACACTCACTTTTTTTTTTTTTCTGAGGCAATTGGGGCTAAGTGACTTGCCCAGGGTCACACAGTTAGGAAGTGTCAAGTGTCTGAGACCAGATGTGAACTCAGGTTCTCCTGACTTCAGGGCTGGTGCTCTATCCACTGCACCACCTAGCTACCCTCCACACTCATTCTTAAGAGTGGGATTATTAGATTTTTAGTATGACCTCAGAAATTGGCAAACGTCACAAATCAGGGACTGATTTACTATTTGATTGATTGTCTATACTTAAAATGAGGAAGAAAATGTTAGTAACAAATTAAATGTAAAAATGTGTCATAGATACATGGAGGGAGAGAGAGAAGCTGGTGATTAAACATATACAAGCACACCCACAGCTAGCAGGTAGCAGGGATCCTCACATCTGTATAAAGCACAAATGAGAAGGAGAGGTAATAAAGCAGAAAAAAGAGTCGGGATCCAAAAAATGTCTTGATAGGCAAGAATTAGCTGAATCAAATATGATGAAATTAAATAGGAATAAATGTAAAGTACTATATTTGGATATAACCCATCTTCTAAAAGATCCCCCCCAAAAAATCATTGTCTTTCCCTCAAAACCCCCCTGTATCCATGTCTGACTGGACATTGTGTGTCTTTAAACTTTTGCTTCATCTCCACAGGAATTCTACTTGAATTTTCCCAAGTTGTGCTTTTTTTTTTTTTGAGGATTTGCTTGTTGATATTTTGGAGCTGTTCTTTTTTTCTGGGTTTGTGTCTTGAACATCCTTTCCATCATAATAATACCCAGTGGTGGGTTCTTTTTGTTTGTTTGTTTGCTCTTACTTCCAGCCTGTTTCCTGACTTTGGATTTGATGTTAAATTTGAATTCTATTTCATTTCTGGGGGGAAATTCTGGGCTAATCCACTTACTGCTTCTTTGAGGTATTAAGTTTATGTTATTCTAGGATCTCAGAGGGCTTTCAGTACTTACAAACAGGACTGACCCAGTGCAGAGTTTGATGGCTGCCCTTTTATCTTAGTTCTTAATTCCTGACCTGACTTTGGGCTGAACAACTGTACACCAAGGCTGGGTTCTGCCTCTATCATTCAGGTAGACTCCCCTTTGATATGGAATTTCTGCCTTGGTTATTTCACTGCAGTCTGGGTTAGATGCTGAAACCGAGACCCTGCTCTGCCCCAGGGGTCTGAGCCAAACCACTATCACTACTGCTGGCTTGCTTTCTCGGTACACAGCCCAGGATCTCCTTATCTGGGAATAATACTCCTCTGCTCAAGTTCCCTTCTCAGCCCTCAGACTGGATCTGTGACCTGAAACTGGTCTAGGATCTGAGTTATCCTGGTCTATGGGTCTGGGTTAGCCTGGTTTAGGATCTAGATTAGCCTGGTCTATGGGTCTAGGTTAGCCTGGTCTATGGGTCTGGGTTAGCCTGGTCTACGGGTCTAGGTTAGCTTAGTTTATGGGTCTAGGTTAGCCTGGTTAACCTGGTCTATGGGTCTGGGTTAGCCTGGTCTATGGGTCTGGGTTAGCCTGGTCTATGGATCTGGGTTGGCCTGATCTATGGGTCTAGGGCCTCTTCCTGTCCTGGTGCTAGTCTCTCTCTGGGTACTCGGTATGTTCCTGGTTCTCCCCTGTCTCCTGTGTCTGTAGTCTTCCTTGCCTGTCTATGGCTGGACAAATGCCTCCCTGTGACTTTTTCTGGATTTCCTCATCAGGATTCAGGATGCACTAAACGTGCATTTTCCAGATCTCTTGGGAGGAATTTTTTTTTCAGCTTTGAAAATAATATGTAGTATTTATTATATAGGTTTTCTTTTTTTTTTTTAATAACTTTTTATTGACAGAATCCATACCAGGGTAATTTTTTACAACATTATCCCTTGCATTCACTTCTGTTCCGATTTTTCCCCTCCCTCTCTCCACTCCCTCCCCTCAGATGACAAGCAGTCCTATACATGTTAAATAGGTTACAGTATATCCTGGATACAATATACGTGTGCAGAACCCAACAGTTCTCTTGTTGCACAGGATTCAGAAGGTAGAAATAACCTGAGAAGAAAAACAGAAATGCAAACAGTTTACATTCATTTCCCAGTGTTCTTTCTTTGAGTGTAGCTGCTTCTGTCCATCCTTGATCCATTGAAACTGAATTAGCTCTCTTTATCGAAGAGATCCACTTCCATCAGAATACATCCTCAAACAGTATCATTGTTGAAGTATATGATGATCTCCTGGTTCTGCTCATTTCACTCAGCATCAGTCCATGTAGGTCTCTCCAAGCCTCTCTGTATTCATCCTGCTGGTCATTTCTTACCGAATAATAAAATTCCATAACATTCATATACCACAATTTACCCAGCCATTCTCCAATTGATGGGCATCCCTTCATTTTCCAGTTTCTGGCCACTACAAACAGGGCTGCTACAAACATTTTGGCACATACAGGTCCCTTTCCTTTCTTTAGTATCTCTTTGGGATATAAGCCCAATAGAAACACTGCTGGATCAAAGCGTATGCACAGTTTGATAACTTTTTGAGCATAGTTCCAAATTGCTCTCCAGAATGGCTGGATGTGCTCACAATTCCACCAACAATGTATCAGTGTCCCTGTTTTCCCACATCCCCTCCAACCTTCCCCATTATCTTTCCCTGTCATTCTAGCCAATCTGCCAGGTGTGTAGTGGTATCTCAGAGTTGTCTTAATTTGCATTTCTCTGATTAATAATGATTTGGAGCATATTTTCATATGGCTATAAATAGTTTCAATTTCTTTGTCTGAGAATTGTCTGTTCATATCCTTTGACCATTTATCAATTGGAGAATGGCTTGATTTCTTATAAATTAGAGTCCATTCTCTATATATTTTAGAAATGAGGCCTTTATCAGAACCTTTGACTGTAAAAATGTTTTCCCAGTTTATTGTTTGGGGAGGAACTCATGGAGGGAGCTCACTTCACGACTTCCTCTCTTTCCCTCATCTGGGTTCTGCTTCCAATTCCCTATGACTGTTGAGGTGCCCAGTCCTTCCAGGCTTACAGCTTCAGCCTCACCCTTGATTCCTCTTTCTCTTTCACCCTACGTACGCTCATTGGCCAGATCTTGCCTTTTTACTTCCACAACACATGTCCTTGGGTTCCTTCCTTTATACTCATGACCAACCCCTTGGTTTGGGCCCCCACCATGCCCACATTAATTAATGTCTGTTGCCCCAAGCCTCTCTTTCATCTTTCTCCACCCACAGGGCTCCCAAAGTGATTTTCCTATAGGACAATTATGATCTGGGGCAGGTTGATGGCGCAGTGGATAGAACACCGGCCCTGAAGGCAGGAGGGTCTGAGTTCAAATCTGGTCTCAGATACTGAATACTTCCTGGCTGTGTGTCACTTAACCTCAATTGCCTCAGCAAAACAAACAAACAAACAAACAAAACCAGTTATGCTCCTGCTGCCTGTTTCCACCCCCCTCACACACAAATTCAATGGCCTATCTCTCTCCTTGGTTCCGAGAGCTCTTGTTGCTAGTCCTTTAGCTCTTCCAGCTTCAGCCTCTCGTCCCCCCAATGTCTCCAGCCAGCACAAAAGTGGACTATGGAATGAATCTGACTCCGCCTCCGAGAGTGGGCTTGTGGACTTCTGACTTGTGAATCTCCCAGAGAGCATCCTGGTTGAGGCTCCTAGTTTATACATGCTCTCTTAAAGGTGTGAATCTTAAAGGTGTGAACTCTTGTAAGTACTAAGTACATAATCATTGTCTCTATCAATTCCAGAAGCACCTTGTTTCAAGTTCTGACCCATAACAAAAAATGTGTTTTAATTCTCTCTCTCCTTCCTGCCTCTCATCCACCCATCGAGAAGGCAAGCAATATCATATCAATTATACATGTAAAGTCACATAAAATATATGTCCATATTATCCATGTTAACAAAAGAAAATACACACACACACAAAGAAAGGATGAATGTTGAAAACTATCTTTATATGTATTAGGAAAAATAAAATACTATTGAAGAAAATAAACAAATTAAAAAATGACGATTGGGGGGGGGTTCAGAAAAACCTGGGAAGACTCGTATGAACTGATACAATTCATAAAATGAAGTGAGCCGAACCACAAGATCATTGATGCAGTAAAAGTAATATTGTAATAACTATCAACTGTGAAAGACTTAACCATTCTGATCAAGACAATGATCCAAGACAATTCCAAAGGACTCAAGAAGAAACATGCTGTCCACCTCCAGAGAGAGAACTGCTAGACTCTTAGTCAGATTGATTCATACTTTTTTCACCTTGTTTATTTTTCTTTTCTTGTAAAGTTTTATGTTACAAATTGGTGATTATTACTCTGAACTGAAACTAAGGCTGCCTCCAGAAGCCCCCTGAAGAACCTGCTCCCAGAGAACTTTATAATTTAGAGAAGAGAATACTACAATTTTTAAATGAATTTAAATGTTAAAAAAATATAATTGGGAAATAGCTAACAAAATAAATGAAAATGTATGTTATGGGAAAAAAACCCAATACTATTCTATCTTTTTTATATACCCTAACTTATTCATCCATTCCCTAATTTATAATATCTCCCTCATATTCCTATGCTCCAACACATCAAAAAATACATCCTTAGAGTTTGTTTTATTTAGAACTAATTCCTCCCTTAATCTAATTTCCCTCTAATTCCTCCCTCTCCTTCTTTCTTTTCCTTCCTATTTCTCTGTTGAGTAAAATACATTTCTGTACCCAACTCTGCATGTATGTGTGTGTGTGTGTGTGTGTGTGTGTGTGTATATATATATATATATATATATATATATATATATATATATATATACTTCCCTTTGATCAGTTCAGAAGAATGAGATTTAAATGTTCACTGCTTTCTCGCCTTTCCTTCTTGTTTCTATGTATGTCTAGTTATATATCTTGATAATTTGAGATAATTTCCCCTAAATTTTTTTCCCCTTCTCCATCAATATATCTCTTCCTCTCTTGCTAGTCTTTTTTAAGATCATCAAGACATAACAGAACCACTCCCAAGCCTTGTTTGACTGAACTTCCTCTCTAAATACTGATGGTGCTAGTTATATATTATCTCCCTATATTCAAATGTAAACATTTTATTCCCATTTATTCCTTTGTTTGTCCATATTGACCTTTTTTTGTTTTTCCTCACCTGTTGTTTGAACTTTATTTTCATTAGGGATGTTTGGGAGTCTTCTATTTCAAAGTTTCTTAAACTGTGTTTCACGACTCCATAGACGTTTTGTAACTGAATGTGAAGATGGTGAAATTGTGATTTATTATCAGTAAATGTTTGCTTTGTATACCTATTACCTATTTTATATACTTATGTGCTCAGGGTCGTGTAAAAATTTCTCTGGTAAAAAGGGATCATGAGTGAAAAAAAGTTTAAGAAGCCCTGTTCTGTTTTGTTAAAGATTTTTTTTTTTTTTTTTGCCAAAATTTTACTGCTTGATGGTAAGACCATGTTTTTTGCCTTTGCCTAGTGGCTGCTAAATTGTGTGTGATCCTGACTGTGGTTCCTCAATATTTAAATTTTTTCTGTCTGGCTGTTTGCAGTATTTTTTCCTTGACCGGAAAGTTCTGGATTTGGATTACAATATTCTTAGGACTTTTTATTTTGGAGTTTCTTTTAGGGGTGACTGGTGGCTTCTCTCTGTCTTCATTTTGCCTTTGGTTCTAGGGGATCTAAGATTTCTTAAAATAGGATGATGTCTAGGGTCTTTTCTTCTTTTTTTTGGTCATGGCATTCATAAAGTCCAATGATTCTCAATTTTTTTCTCCTTGACATATTTTTCAGTTTATTGCTTTTGCTATGAGAAAACTTACATTTTCTCCCATTTGTTCAGCTTTTTGAATTTGTTTTAATATTTCTTGTTGTCTTATGGCATGATTGGCTTCTTTCTGGTTCTGTCTAATTTTCACAAAGTTGTTGCTTGGGCACTTTTTTTTTTAACCTCTTGTACCAAGTTCTTAATTCTCTTTCCAATTCTTTCTTCCATAGCTCTCATTTATTTTCTTTTTCTTTTTTCTTTCTTTCTTTCTTTCTTTCTTTCTTTCTTTCTTTCTTTCTTTCTTTCTTTCTTTCTTCTTTCTTTCTTTCTTTCTTTCTTTCTTTCTTTTTTTTTTTATAAAACATTTCATCTATATGCTGCCTACCTCCAGAGAGAGAACTGGTAGACTTTTAAAAAATTTTTTATTTTTAATAACTTTTTATTGACAGAACCCATGCCAGGGTAATTTTTTACAGCATTATCCCTTGCACTCATATCTGTTCTGATTTTTCCCCTCCCTCCCTCCACCCCCTCCCCCAGATGGCAAGCAGTCCTTTACATGTTGAGTAGGTTACAGTATATCCTCGATACAAAATATGTGTGCAGAACCAAACAGTTCTCTTGTTGCACAGGAAGAATTGGATTCAGAAGGTAGAAATAACCCGGGAAGAAAAACAAAAATGCAAACAGTTTATATTCAGTGTTCTTTCTTTGGGTGTAGCTGCTTCTGTCCATCCTTGATCGATTGAAACTGAATTAGCTCTCTTTATCGAAGAGAACCACTTCCATTAGAATACATCCTCAAACAGTATCATTGTTGAGGTATATAATGATCTCCTGGTTCTGCTCATCTCACTTAGCATCAGTCCATGTAGGTCTCTCCAAGCCTCTCTGTATTCATCCTGCTGGTCATTCCTTACACAACAATAATATTCCATAATGGAGAACTGGTAGACTCTTAGTCAGATTGAATCATGCTTTTTCTACCTTATTTAGTTTTCTTTTCTTGTAAAGTTTCATGTTCCAAATTTTTCCTCCCTCCTTCCTTTACCGCCCCCTTTTCTAAGACAGCAAGCAATCTGCTATAGGTTACATATGTACAACATGGCAAATAGGGAGATACGTTTAAAAGATGTAAACATATTTAAAAGAACACTTTTAAATGTATTTCTATGTTTGTCACATTGTGTAAGAAAAATCAGACCAAAAGGGAAAAACCATGAGAAAAAAAAAAAGCAAACAATAGCCAAAAAAAGAGAAAATATTGTGCTTCAATCCACATTCAGTCTCCTTAGTTCTCTCTCTGGCTGCCTATGGCATTTCCCATCCCAAGTCTATTGGAATTGTCTTGGATCATCACATTGCTGAGAAGAGCTAAGTTTTCCATCTTGATCATCACATCATCTTGCTGTTACCATGTACAATATTCTCTTGGTTCTGCTCGCTTCACTCAGCACCAGTTCATTTAAGTCTTTCCAGGCTTTTCTGAAAGCAGCCTGCTTATCATTTTTTTATAGCACAATAATATTTCATTACATTCACAACTTATTCAGCCATTCCCACATTGATTGGGCAAATGGAAAACGAACTCTATCTAAAGCCAAAGGACCCGATTTCAAATCCTGGCAATCACAACAGTGAGTAACCAGACCACGGAGCCTCCCCTTGTTTAGCATTCATAATATAAGATAGACCAGGGACTTCAAATTTGATCTCAGACCTTTACTGGCTGTGTGACTCTGGGCAAGTCACTTAATTTCTATCTGTCTCAGTCTCCTCATCTATAAAATGGGAATAATAAGACCATCTACCTCCCAGGGTTATTATGAAAATCAAATGGCAGATACTAGGCCTTGACCCACACTTAACACTGTACACCAAGATAAGGTCAAAACGGGTTCATGACCTAGGCATAAAGAATGAGATTATAAATAAATTGGAAGAGCATAGGATAGTTTACCTCTCAGACCTGTGGAAGAGGGAGAAATTTATGAACAAGAAAGAACTAGAGATCACTATTGACCACAAAATAGAAAATTATGATTATATCAAATTGAAAAGTTTTTGTACAAACAAAACAAATGCAGACAAGATTAGAAGGGAAACAATAAACTGGGAAAACATTTTTACAGTCAAAGGTTCTGATAAAGGCCTCATTTCCAAAATAAATAGAGAATTGACTCTAATTTATAAGAAATCAAGCCATTCTCCAATTGACACATGGTCAAAGTATATGAACAGACAATTCTCAGACAAAGAAATTAAAACTATTTCTAGCCATATGAAAATATGCTCCAAATCATTATTAATCAGAGAAATGCAAATTAAGACAACTCTGAGATACCACTACACACCTGGCAGATTGGCTAGAATGACAGGGAAAGATAATGCAGAATGTTGGAGGGGATGCCGGAAAACTGAGACACTGATACATTGTTGGTGGAATTGTGAACACATCCAGCCATTCCGGAGAGCAATTTGGAACTATGCTCAAAAAGTTATCAGACTGTGCATATCCTTTGACCCAGCAGTGCTACTACTGGGCTTATACCCCAAAGAGATACTAAAGAAGGGAAAGGGACCTGTATGTGCCAAAATGTTTGTGGCAGCCCTGTTTGTAGTGGCTAGAAGCTGGAAAATGAATGGATGCCCATCAATTGGAGAATGGTTGAGTAAATTGTGGTATATGAATGTTATGGAATATTATTGTTCTGTAAGGAATGACCAGCAGGATGAATACAGAGAGGACTGGCGAGACTTACATGAACTGATGCTAAGTGAAATGAGCAGAACCAGGAGATCATTATATACCTTAACAACGATACTGTTTGAGGATGTATTCTGATGGAAGTGGATCTCTTCAATAAAGAGACCTAACTCAGTTTCAATCGATCAAGGATGGACAGAAGCAGCTACACCTAAAGAAAGAACACTGGGAAATGAATGTAAACTGTTTGCATTTATGTTTTTCTTCCCGGGTAATTTATACCTTCTGAATTCAATTCTCCCTGTGCAACAAGAGAACTGTTCAGTTCTGCAAACATATATTGTATCTAGGATATACTGCAACATATTTAACATATATAGGACTGCTTGCCATCTGGGGGAGGGGGTGGAGGGAGGGAGGGGAAAAATTGGAACAGACATGAGTGCAAAGAATAATGCTATAAAAAATTACCCTGGCATGGGTTCTATCAATAAAAAGTTATTTAAAAAAGAAAAAAGAAAAAGAAAATCAAATGAGATAATATTGTAAAGCACTTTGCAAAGTTTAAGTTGCTTTATACATTCTAGTTACTATTATTTATTATTATTACTCTTATTATTCCCATCTCCATAGCTTTGCCCAGGCAGTTCTATAGGCATAAAATGCCCTCTCTTCTCACCTCCGCTTCTTAGAATCCCCCTCTTCCCTCAAAGCTCAGTTTAAGAGCTATCTCCCATGGAAGGCTCTTTCCTGATCCCCCGCATTTGCTCTCTCCCCTCACATCTTTCCCTTGCCGAGATACAAAGCATCCAAAGTCTTAGTGTTATCTTAAGCCTTTAATAATATTGCATACCACGCTAAAGACTTCCAGGACATCCTGGACTTCTGCACGTCTGCTGTTTTTCTAACTTGATTTTGAAGGGAGGGAATGAGTCGGGTTCCTGGATCCCCATCGCTTAGAAGGTGCTGAATGACTAGTGATTGATTCCAGGAGGAGATTAGAGTTGATGATCTATAAAAGCCTCCTCTAACTCCAAAGTGATCATCCTATTTAGGGATAGGGCCTGGAACTGGGCTTTCATCACTATAAAGAACTCTCAGATGAGGTAACTCCTTCTATCAATACAGGTGAATACTTTCTCCCCAACTTATCGTCTTGGCAAGTTTCCTAGAAGCCTGAGAAGTTATAAGTGACTTGACCAAGATCACACCACCAGGATGTATCAGAAGTGAGATTCAAACTCAGTTCATCTTGGTTCCGAGACCAGCGCTCTGTCCACAAAGCCAGGATGTCTCATGAGATGAAAAAGATTTTCAATAATAAAGCCTCGGATTAGTTATCAAACCTGCAAATCCATAGTTTCAACGTCCCTATGAGCAAGTCACCGGTCCATTTTATCTTTAGTTTTTTATTTAAAATTTCCTTTAAACGTCAATAACATTGCAAAAATAGAAATGGAAAATTATCTTTACGTGTAATTGAAAAAAAATAAAATTCTATTAAAATGACTTTTAAAAAGAAGTAAATAACATAGTTATACTTAGCTGGAATGGAATCCAGGTCAAACAAATCCACCAGGTTCAAAGCCTAGATTTCCCCTCATAACCACAACAGCTGGCTATGATAGAGGGAGGGTTTTCAAGGTTCACAGTCACTTTTCAATATTTTTCCATTCGAGCACCACACCGGGCTGGGGCTCTGCTAACTTACCTGGGTGACGTGGGACAAATCACCGCCCCTGCTTCCTGAGGTAGGTTATTAGCCTTGTCCCTTTTCTTCGGGGGAGGAAAATTGATGCTTAAAGAAGTTAAAGGATTGTCCAGAGTTAAAGAGCTAGTTAGCCCAAAGGGAGGATCCGAACTCAGGGCTTTCTGCCTCCACCCAGTTAACTCTAACCCGTTCCCTCTGTGTCTGAAGTGTGAAAGAAGCTCAAAGGTCATCAAATTCTACCTTCTTCTATTAAAGCTGATCAGACAAAGGCTTGAGAGGAGGAAAAGGCAAGATCTTCATTAAATGTAATTAAGTGCTGCCTTAATAAGGCTCTTCTGGGAATTAACTTGTTACAAGTTTGGCTTGAAAGAGAATTAGGAATCAGAATCAAAATTTCAATCAGAGAGAAACTGGGCCCTAATACTGTCTGAGGAATTTACTAACCCTGCCATCCTGGGCAAATCATTTAACTCTCAGGGCCTCAGTGTACTCATCTTTGAAATAGGGAGATTTTATATATATTATATATTACATATACATATATGTAAATCTGTGTATATAAAGGGTGTAGATATATGCATCTGTGTATATAAGTACAAGTACATATATATCTAGACATCTTTTATATATATTCACTACTTCTCTATAAATCTTAGAGCTCATATAGGAGACAATATTATGAGAAAGAGCAAGAGCCCGAGACTGAAAACTCGAATTGAAATTCTGGCTCTACTAACTGGCTGTGTGATTTTTGGATGTCTCCTCAATGGACCTCAGTTTCCTCCTCTGTCATATGAAGGCTTTATAACTTTTAGCTTGGAATTTTATGACCCCTTCTCTATAATGATCTTTTTTGAAATTTTTAAACAAATTGACAAATTAACCTCTAATTTGGTCAGGGCGAATAAGACAATGAGGGTGGAGAGAAAAGAAATAGGCAAGGATGGGATGGCTTTTGCTGACTCAACCCAGGTGTGATCTCTCCCTAGTATTTTCCTCAGCTTGTAACGATCTGAGTTCCTCCTTCTGCAAAGTGTCAACCCTTCCAAGTCTCCTTATTCTCATTTTCCAGCTAGAAGGAGTCTTAGCCCAACGGGACTCGCTTTACAAATGAGGAAAATGAGGCAGACGTGTGTCCAGGGCCATGTGGCCAGTGTACGTCCAGGTTCCGGGCCATATCTCAATCTACTACCACATGTACCCTTCCCAGAATTTAACATTACATAAGAGGGCATTGGGGAAATTGGCTAAAACAGCCCCCCCAGGGAGCCTCGCCTCCAATTCCGAGCCCTGCCCAAGCCAGGGACCATTCTCCCTTTCAGAAAACTTTATTTATGTCACTCAGATCCAAGATCATAGACTCAAGGCTGGAAAAGCCCCCAGAGGCCATTGATTCCACGCTGCTCATTTCGCAAATGAGGGGAAGGAGTAAAATAATGTGCTCCGGGTTACACAATTAGTAAGTAGCAGAACCAGTTTTTTACTCCAGACCTGGAGTCCAAACCTAGAGATTTCTCTACGGAGAATGAAGCTGCAAAGCGAAGTTCAGATCTATACATGTGCTGATCCCAAGGCCAGGGGCTGCCTCTCGGAAGCGCGGCAGAATATTAAAGAGATCCATGAGGGTCAGAACCAGTCAAATGGTCTATGGAGGCAAGGATGTAGGGAAAAGGAAAAACTCTCCAGAGTGGATTTTATATGTGTGTGTATGTATGTATAACATATGGATTGTATATTTTTATATGTGTGTGCATATATACACACACATATACATATGGGTATATGGTATATAAATATATATACATACAACATGTATACATTTTTGTGTGTATGTGTATGTATACATAGATAAATATATAGATATATAATGTATATACATACACACACATATACAATATACCTATAGATGCATACATTTGTGTGTGTGTGTGTGTGTGTGTGTGTGTATACATGGACATATATACAGTGTGTATACATATATACAGTATATATACATAGGCATATGATGTATATACCTATACAATATATACACAGACCCACACATTTGTATATCTGTATATAGCAGCTAGGGAGTACAGTGGGTAGTGGCCAGGCCTGGAATCAGAAAGGCTTTTCCCGAGTTCAAATTTGGCTTCAGACCAGTTGTATGACCTTAGGCAAATCACTTTATCCTGTTTGCCTCAGTTTTCTCATCTGTAAAATGAGCTGAAGAAGGAAATGGTAAATTACTTCAATTTCTTTGCCAAGAAAACTCCAAATGTTGTCACAAAGAGTCAGAAATGACTAAAAAAATAACAAAATGATATATCTACATAATGACTTCAATATATAGAGATATAGATAGCTATAGATATAGATACAGATATAGTGTTTATACACATTTGCATATAGGTATATAGTATATATACATTATATGTGTATGTATATATATATTTATACATTCATAGCTTATGAGTATATATACTATGTTCATATTATATATATATGATAATAGAGTGTGTATATATACACACATACATAATATGTAATTATTGTATATATATATGTCATTATGTGGATCTAGCTATCTATATATATATATGTTTTGTTATTTTTTAGTCATTTCTGACTCTTTGTGACAACATTTGGAGTTTTGTTGGCAAAGAAATTGAACCAGAGATAGATAGCAAGATATAGCCAATCCCTTTCTAGCTCTGAGAATGGCCCCAGTACGATCGATTAGTATTTTCAATCAATAAACAAATGAGGTCGTATTCCAGATGATAGGGATACAAAGAGAAAAAGTCAATGAATAATAAGAGTCCCCAGTGCTATGGCTGGAAAGTGCTTCCTAAATCTGATATGATAGGATCTCCTCTCAACAGCCCTGGGAGGTAGGTAGTATTAGGATGCCCATGCTACAGATGTGGAAAGCGAGGCAGAGGGAAATGAAGTATTTTGGTTGGATTCACACAGCCAGTAAGTATCTGAGTCTGGATCTGAGGTCTTCCTCCCTCCAGGTCTAGGGTACTACCAAGTTATACCCCCTAGCTGCTCAAGGAGCTTCCATTATTATGGAGGAAACATGTACATATAAGTATAAAGAAAGAAAATGCAAAAATTTATTTTGGTAGGTCGGGAAGAGACAACAGGGAGAGTAGGCAGTAACAAGTAGGGGAGACCAGGAAAGGCGCTTTGAGTAGTTTTAATGGAATTTTTAACAAGAATAAGAATAATAACAATAGCTGACATTGATATGGTACTTACTTTAAGCCAAGAGGTTCTCATTTGATCCTCACAATTACCATAGGAAGTAGATACCCCATTTTACAGATAAGGAAAACTGAGGCCAAAAAGGGGAAGTCAGGTGACTTGCTACTCGGGTCCTGACTCCAGGGCAGGAGTCTGCTTGACCAGAACACTTCTCTAAGGGAAGGAGGTGGGAGGCGGGGCGTTCCAGGTACGCTGTATTGTGGAAACACTTGGTGGGGATGCGAGGAATGGTGCGGGGAGCAGCAGAAACGTCACTTTGCTGATATTAGCAATGCCTTCCTCCCGCTGGGCTGTAAATCTCCCAGTTCTAGGAGCTCTCATCAGTCTCATCACCCTCGCTGAGCCCGGCCAGCCCTGGAAGCGCAAAGGTCCCTGCCCACTGGGGACCTGGCAAGGTTCCTGCCCAGCCTCCTCTGCCCTCCATCAGACAATAGGGAACTCAAGAACAAGCCTGGCCAGTGCCCATCCAGGTCTGCCACGTCTGTGCCTCTTTCGAGGAAAACATGGCGGCTCCCCTCCCGGAGAAGCTAAGCTGGGTTCGGATGTCAGCGCCTGGCATGCAGTAGGCGCTTAATAAATGTTTATTGCCCGTCTCTGATATTTATTCGCTGTGCAACCTTGACCGAGCTTTCTCCTGTATATAATGGCAGAAACAATAACACCTCCCTCAGGGTTGTTTGGAGGATCAAATGCGATATTAGTGATGTACTTCGCTTGGTGAGCTGTTTAACTGCTTATCACTATTATTAACAACAAGAATAGTCTCTCTGAACTTTTGTTTATCCATCAGGCAAAGACTGCAAGATCCCTAAATCCCAAATCTGCGGTTCCCATGATTCCCAAGGAGTCATTTATCTTTCCCTGAATGATCCATGTGTCCTAGGGAGCCCTATTAACAGAATAATTTATGCAAAAATAATATCAATTGCCCCCCCACACTCAAAAAAACCAAAAACAAACCCCAAAACAACCCACTTTATTTTGAAATACTAAAGAGCGAAAAGAGAAGCGCTAATTAGGAAACCGCTCCCTCTCTTTGCTGTCTAGCCCAAAGCCAAGGCGATTTAGACAGGATCATTTTAAATCCAAACAGAAGAGATTTCCCCATTCATTTCATCTCTCCTCAGCTCCTGTCCAGATCCCGTTTGAGGGACAGGATGGAGAGTTTCCAAGTAGCAACTTCTGAAGGTCCTGTGTGTTTCCTTTAACAAAAATGAGATAGAGGAGAAAGGTGACAGGCTGTGGTCTGGCTCAGACCGCGGGCGCAGAACTATTTTATGGTTCGCGTTAATATTATCGGTATAATTAAGCCCGCGGTCGTTGGCAGGGGGGAGGGGAGAAGGAAGGAGACTCCTGCCTTCCATTTTGGGTCGCGTCCCACAGTCCCGGGCGCGGGGAGAGGGGCTTCTCGAACGGGTGATGTCACCGTAGCAAGCGAGGGCCGGCCCGGACCCCGAGCTTGCGCGCTCTGGGTGCCCCCCTCTCCTGCGCCTCCGGGCCCAGCTCCACCTCCTTTCCACTTTGGAGAAAGAGGAGGAGGAAGAGGAAGGGGGGCCTTTTAAAAACCGGCCTTCTCCGCCCTCTCTGGGAGCCCCACACCCCGTAGGGGCCGGCTGAGGCTTGCCAACGTGGAGACCAGCCGGTGCCCAGAACGCGGGGCCGGCCGCACACGTGGCGGGGGCGAGGGCGCGGGCAGAGCGCAGCATCCCAGCCCGCTCCCGGCGCCCTCTCTCCACAAAGCCCAGGGGATCGGGGCCGGCCCCGGGGAGACCGCGTCGCTCCCGCATCTCCCGGGATGTACAGTCGGGGTTGGCACTCCGGGACGGCCCTCCCACTATGGGTGCCCTCCCGCCCCCTACCCCGCCTTCCCGGGAAGGTCAGCCCCCGCCCCCGGCGCCCATTGGCTGCCGGTTCGCAGCGGGGCCGCTGTTATTTTTCGAATATAAATAGTAGGAGGCCGGGTTGGGGGCCAGCACAGCGCTGCGCGGCTTGTGGGAGCCCGGCGTCCTGACGTCTTCTGCTCCCTCTGCCCCTCTGCCCCTCCGCCCCTCCTCCTCTCCCTTTCCTCCTCTTTTTCCTCCTTCTCTTTCCTTCTTTCTCTCCTCCTCCCTCTCCCTCCTCTCCTCCTCCTCTGTCCCCCCTCTTCCTCTCCTCTCCCTCCGCCCCTTCCCTCCTCGGCCTCCCTGTGCCCTGCGGGGGCTCGGGCATCGAGCCTCGCCAGCCTCCTCCTCCCTCCCGGCCGGCCTCATTGTCCTGCCCTGCGCACTCTCGCCGCCTCGGCCTCCGCTGCGCGCCGGGGGGAGGCGCCTGGCCCGCGTTCCCACCTCTGGCGCATCTGGAGTCGTCTCGTGCGCGGCGCCGGCCCGGGCTCCTCGCTTTGCCCTTTCCTGCTCCTGCCCTCCCGCGCCGCGATGATGGAGCAGCAGCCGGCCCCCTGGGACACCCCCTCCGAGGCGGAGCGCAGCCCCGGGCGCCGGGAGCGGCTCGGGGCCCCGCGGCCAAGCCGGCTGGCGGCCGGGCTGCTGCCGCCCACGGCCCGGGGGCTCTTCTGCTCCCCGGACCCCGTGGCCGCCTCCTCCCCGGTCACCACCCTGGCGCGAACCATGAGCGACCTCGCCGGCCTGGGGAGGTAGGGACGGTGGCGGGCGGGGGGCGGGGTATCCCGCCAGGGCTGGGGGCCCTCGCCCGGGCTCGGAGAGCCGGGCTGCCTTGGAGCAGGTTAGCGCAGACTTGCAGAACTCCCCGTGGGAGCGCCCTTTGGGGAGACCCGTAGAGTTAGGAGGGGCTTTTGGTCCGGGTAGGGGGCGATACCGCTGCGGCTCCGGGTCGGTCCCGGTCCCTGGGTCCCCGGCCCGCTGTTTTAGGGCAGGCAGGAAAATGAGAGCATGGGGGAGAACCCCGCGATTTGCCCATCGTGGACTTTGGCAAAGGGGCCATTCCCACGGAACTGGGCAAGACGCTTCCGGAGCCTCCTTTTTCCTCCTCTGTAAATAAAGGCACGAGGTTGGGCTAAGGAGTCTCCATCCAGCCCGGACCTTGCATCTGCAGACCACGCTGCCCCCTTCAGAGTTCCAGCAGCCCTTCCCGGGCTCTTAGATTAATCCCCTTCCTCAGGGAGCCGGCAATTACCCTCCTGACCCCGGGCCGGGGTCCGCGCGTCGGCCACAATCCGGCCCTCCTACTTTCAGCTGTGAGCCCACCGGCACGCAGCCATTTTGGCCGGGCCCGGCGGTCGGGGGTCGCAGGTTTGGGACTCGGGAATCTGGGGCCAGTGTCAGAGCCGGAAGAGACCCCCCCCCAGGCAACCCCCCTCCCGTTACAGCGGAGGAGCCCCGGGGCACCAGCCCTAAGTGGCGGGGAGCATTTGAACTTGAGACTCGAGGGCCCCTCCATCTCCCCGTTCCTACATCTGAAGCAGCCCTGGACCATCCCGTCAGTCCGGGAAACCTTTGTAAAAAGACTGCCGGGAGCCGGTTCTTCAGGAGAGAAGTGGTTTTCACACCATCAGGATGTGGATAAAATCAGGACTTCTCTTTCTGTGGGAACCCCACACTGGCGGGAAAATCTCCCTTTTCTAGAACTGAAGCTCCTCGAGGAAGGGTCGGCTGGGTGTTCTGGGGGGTCAGGGACGGACCCATGAAAAACTGGGGGCTTGAGTAGAGCTGGGACTGGCCGGCATTGCCTGAAATGGCTGGCGGGCCTGGTGGGGGGGGGCTGGAGCATCTTCCCCGAGGCAGCTCCCCCTCCCCCCAGGCTCCACACCCCCGATTTCCAGATTGAAGCCGCCCTGGGGTCCCCGGGTTTGGGGGTAAAAACGGCCTCACTGTTGACATTGTGAGTGAGCGCAGCCCTCCGCATGAATGAGTGGCTGCTCGCTGGCTGCTCCGTACATTTATTTTTGTTGGGTTTATTTGGTTAAATTTATTTTTAACCCCGCGAAGGTCATTGTTGGAGCTTGCAGCCTGAAGGCCCTTGGGGGGGAGGGGGCTCCTCTGCACAGATGTGGAAACCGGGCGGGTCTCCTTCCCCGGCAGGGGCGTTTAGTGGGGTTTGTCTGATGAGATGGACTAGAGCCCCGGGCTTCACGCTTGGCTCTGCCAGAAGCCCCTTTAAGGTTCCTGCTCCGGCCTCCTCTGGCTCCGGTCCTAGAATTGTCATAAGAGGGAGAGGAGGAGCCTTAGAGATAAAGGGAAGTGGCCGGACTGACACATGAAGGGCCTGGGGGGGAGGTGGGGGGGGGCTGGAATCCGGGGTTTTATTTCGTTACCAAATCATTGGGGGGGGGGGGTCCCCCAGCCCTCAGCACCCTCCAGAGGCTTGAGCCTCCCAGCTCTAGCCTCACTTTCCGGATGAGGAAGCTGGAGTCCCAGGAGGGGGAGATGACTCATTTAGGGTGACAGGCTCCGAGGTAGGATTTGAATCCAAAGCCCGTTCCTTGGTCGAGGACTCCAGGACCAGGGTAACGGCCCCTGAGGCGAGGGAAGGGACGATTCCTCCTCTGACCACACTCCCCCCTTTGTTTGACAGTGAGACCCCCAAGAGAAAAAAGCCAAGCCTGGTCTTCCGGAGCAGAATTGTCTCACTGTCCCGGGAATCCTTGTCTTCCGAGAACTCGGATTCATCGGAATTCTCAGATGCGGGTGAGTGGACCGGCCATGGAAGGAGGGGGAGATTGGGGGGGAAACATTTATGTTGCGGGAGGGGGCCGTGGGCACGGAGAACGTCCGTGGGAGGCAGCTTGCCGGCCACCATGGATGGAGAGGGCCGGGGCCGGCTCTGACGCTGTCCCGTGACCTTGGACGTAGCCTCCGGGGGCCATTCTCTGAAATCTAAGCTTCTGATTCCATATGAGCCTCTGAAATCACAGAGGAGAGGATGTAGCTGCTTAGAAAACCCCCACGAGGTAGAAATCACGGGGGTCTTGGCCACAGTGCCAGGGCGGCCGGCAGCGGGTTCCACCGTAGTTGGTTCGAGTTTCCCGAGGTGAGGGGCAGCAGGGCCCAACCCTCGCTGGAGAGAGAGGAAGCCATTGACCTTGTCTTCTGCTCCTTCCTTCAGCTTCCTCCCCAACTGGTGTCTCTGAGCAGCTTCTCTCTGTTCCCTTATTATTTGTGACTCAATTCTCTTTTTTGAACCAGTAGCTTGAAGGAGTCTCCAGAGCAGACTCCCAGCCCACTCCCAGCCCTTTAAACCAAAAATTAGATAGTAGGTTTCTCGGATTTAAAAACAAAACAAAACAAACCCTCACTATGGCGGGGGAAGCTTTCCGCAAGGCTTTCCTCCCCCAGCCCTCTGATCCCGGAGCAGGAGTGTCCCCATTTTACAGATTGGGAGGCTTGTTAATGATTGCACGGCTGAGAGCCCTTGCCCTGGCTGCGGGCTGCCTCAGGGAAAGAATTCCCCCGGCCCAGAAGGAAGAGAATGGGAGGTCACAGGACAATGAAGAGGCGACCGGGCTAAGCTTTGATTTTCCCTCCAACCCAGGTCTCTCCATGGATTCCCCCAGCCCCGTGGACCCCCAGGCAATGGACCACGTGTAAGTAGAAGCTTCTCATCACTGGGATTTGGGGGCGCCACATGTAAGAGAAGGGAAAAGGGGGACCCTCAGAAGGAGAGCGGAGATGTCCGTCCCTCCGTCCCCTGGGGAAGGCGAGGGGGAAGGGGACGGCCGGCTGTCCCCCGAGTACTAGCTGAGTCCCGAAGGCCGGCCTCGGCCGTGGCCCTGGGAGGGAGACTGAGGGAGGCCCCCCCAGCTTCCCCTCCCCCACCCTCCAGGCCCTGTGGGGTTTTAGGTGCCCTCGCCGCCAGGGCCTTTGGGGGAAGGTGCCCAGCCTGACCTTAGACTTCATTTAAAAACAGGAAACGGGGTGGGGAGAAGAGGGAGGCCTTTTACAGGCAACAGGAAGTGTTTGCTCTTCTCCTCCCCCCAAAAAGTTCTCATCAGAAAAGGGTAGAAACTTGGGGGAGGGGAATGAAGAGATTATGGGGGGGGTGAATAAAGACCTATCTAAGGGAGAACAGCACCAGCCCCTTTAATAAAACCACGACTTTTGGGGGGCCAGAGAGACGGGTCTGACAGCTGTGGGGCCCAAGGCCGGAGCCGAGGAGCCCGGGGCGGCGCCCCCGTCTCTGCACCTGCCGCGACAGTTGCTGGGTCTCAGACGGGCTGCAGCGTGTGAGGGTCTCTCGGGGCGGACACAATGGCCCAGCGGGGACAGGTGGCCCTCCCAGCCACGCCGAGCCGGTGGTCCTCCCTCCCCCGGGAGCTTCCAAAGGCACATCTGTCAGAATTCTTCAGCCTTGGCCGAGGGGCGGGACCCGGGAGTAAGGGATGGAGGGGATTGGGGGGGAGGGGGGCATCCCAGAGCCCGGGACATTTTGTTCCGGGGGGAGGGGGACTGGGCCTGCCCCTCCCCCTCATTGTCTGGGCACACTCGCCGCCCCGCCCCCTCGGGAGGGGGCATTCAGCAGCCAGGGCCGGGCCTCCAGCTGCCTTTTCAGGGAGGCCCATATGGCCTGCGTGGCAGGGGCCCAGCTGTCCCCATTTGCATACAGGTGGAAGGCTGGGGCGCGGGTCTGTCGCCCTGGCGACGCAGCCCCGAGACCCTGCCCCCAAGCCCGGCCCTGCCCGCCTCCCCTGGGCCAGCCTTTAGCGGGATCCCTGGGCCGGCCTTCCTTTCCTTCCCTTTCTCTCTGATAATCGCCGTTCTTTTCTCTTGTTGCCTTTCTCCGCTGCTTCCCCTCCCAGGGCAATGTTGCCCCCAGCACAGTACAGACCACTGGGCTGTCCGGCCTGGGGCTGTCTAGGGCTCCCCGGGCCCCTCTTTTTTCCCCCGTCTTCCACCAGCGAGGCCCCCGTGTTTGTTGGGTTTGTGGGGGGAGCAGAGATGGGCCAAGATGGCCACTGGCCCCCCCCAAACGCTGCGCGCCCACGTGACGCCCGCAGCACTTGTAAGTTTTGTCAGGGCTTTTGTCGACACGGTGCCCACCGTGCCCCCTTCCCCTCCCCCCATGCTTCCCCCCGCCTCCCATCCTATCTGACCTTCACAGCGACCCTTTGAAATGGGCCCCGCTATTGGTGCTTCACTCACTGTCAGTCACGCCCGACTCTCTGGGACCCACTTGGGGCTTTTTTGGCCATTTCCTTCTCCAGCCCATTTTACAGATGAGGAAACTGAGGGAACAGAGTGAAGTGATTTGGCCAAGGTCACACATCTTGCCTGAGGCTGGATTTGAACTTGAGTCTTCTGACTTGTGCTCTATCCATGGAGCCACCTGGCTCTGGCTGATGATTTTACAGATGAGGAAACTGAGGCTGAGAGAGGTCTAGGGTCACAAGCTAATGTCCAAGGCAGGATTTGAATTCAGGTCTCCACCATCAGCTGGTCACTAAGCAGGATCATAGAACCGAAGGGATCGTGCCCCCGAGTCCCACCCTCCTGCCCGACTCCCCCTCTGCTTTCCATCCCATCCAACAGTGGGATCTTTATCCCAAAGTGAAGGGGGCTCGCTACCTGCCGGGGCGGCCCATCCAGCCCCCAGCAGGACCCACGGCTCCTTCCTGTGTCCCCCGGGGGGGGCACCCCCTCCCTCCCTCTGTCCTGGGGCTCTCCTGCCGGCTCCAGGACGGGCTCTCTCGGGTTTGCCGAAGGCCTCGTGGTCCCCACAGGAGCCTGGGGAGGCGGGCACTGTCCCTGCCCGGCCGAGGAAGCTCTCCGGGGTCCCAACCTTGCCTCCTCTGGGAGCCGCCTCAGCCACGGAGGGCGGCAGGGACGGCGGGGGAGGGTCTGCGTTTGCCACCCGTCCGAGGCCGCCTGCAGCGTCCCCGGGCATCCTCCGCTTTCCCTTCCTCCCTGGTGACATGTGGTCCCGTTGGATCTTTGCAGGTTTCAGGAGGCGATCCGGGAGGCCGGCCAGGTCCGAGAGTAAGTGTCCTGTCCCGGGGGCGGCTGCTCGGGGCCCCACGGCCCGTGGTGGGACCCCGAGACCCCCGACTCCTCGCTAGCCTGAGTGGGAGGGTCCCCTCCTCGCGGGGCTAGGGGCTGCTGGGGAGTCGGGAGCTGCTCTGGCCTTGGAAAGAGCCCGTTGTCCGCAGATTGGGTCACGGGGGGCGCTCTGGGGTTCCATGTTAGCCATCTCCGCTCACCTCCTTCTCCGTCCCTTTCTCCCCCAGAGACAGACTCCCCATCAGACGCTTCCAGTCCTTGCCTGTAAGTTTGCCCTTTTGCAGGCTTGTCTGGGCCTCCCCGGGGAGGGGCGGGAAGCCTGAGAGTTTCACCCCAGCTCTGGGCAATGCTTTTCTCGGAGGGGTCAGCCGGCCTCTGAGGTGGAAGGGCCAGAGGCCTGACCTCCCGGAGGCTGCACTCCCCAGCTTGCTGACAAGGGGAGTGGCCGTGTGCATGAGCCAGCAGGGCTGAACCAGGGATCCCTCTTAAAGCATAGCAGCCCTCAAACCCTGGGGGTCCCTAAAGAATAGGACCCCTCAGATCCCAGGGGTCACTCCTAAGGCATAGCAGCCCTCAAACCCTGGGGGTCCCTAAAGAATAGGACCCCTCGGATCCCAGGGGTCCCTCCTAAGGCATAGCAGCCCTCAAACCCTGGGGGTCCCTAAAGTATAGGACCCCCCGGATCCCAGGGGTCCCTCCTAAGATACAGGATGCCTCCTCAGGTGTAATCCCAGGGGTCCCTCCTAAGTCATAGCAGCCCTCAAACCCTGGGGGTCCCTAAAGTATAGGACCCCCCGGATCCCAGGGGTCCCTCCTAAGGCATAGCAGCCCTCAAACCCTGGGGGTCCCTAAAGAATAGGACCCCTTGGATCCCAGGGGTCACTCCTAAGGCATAGCAGCCCTCAAATCCTGGAGGTCCCTAAAGTATAAGACCCCTCGGATCCCAGGGGTCCCTCCTAAGGCATAGCAGCCCTCAAACCCTGGGGGTCCCTAAAGTATAGGACCCCCCGGATCCCAGGGGTCCCTCCTAAGGCATAGCAGCCCTCAAACCCTGGGGGTCCCTAAAGTATAAGACCCCTCGGATCCCAGGGGTCCCTCCTAAGGCATAGCAGCCCTCAAACCCTGGGGGTCCCTAAAGTATAGGACCCCCTGGATCCCAGGGGTCCCTCCTAAGGCATAACAGCCCTCAAACCCTGGGGCTCTCTAAAGTATAGGATCCCTCGGATCCCAGGGGTCCCTCCTAAAGTATAGGATGCCTCCTAAGGCATAATCCTGGGGCTCCCTCCTAAAGCATAGCAGCCCTCAAATCCTGGGGGTCCCTAAAGCATAGGACCCTTCAGATCCTGGGGGTCCCTCTTAAGATATGGGACCCCTCAAATCCCAAGGCTCCTTCCTAAGGCACAATCCTGGGGGTCCCTTCTAAGGCATAGAACCCCTTGAATCCAGGGGTCCCTGATAAGTCACTATCCTGGGGGTGGATGGGACTTGGGCTTCAGAATCTGTGCGAAGGTAGGTTAAGAACAGGCCATAACCCTCCCTCCCGCTTCTTGCTCCACCATCAGGAGAAATTCCTGGGATCCAGCCCTGCCCTGAGGAACATCACCAACTCCAGAGACCTGGACGCGCCCCGGAAGGGCAAGGGGGACGTGCAGCTGGACACGAGCAGCCAGGGAGACAAGGAGAATGTAAGCTGGGGCCCGGCATAGTCCACGGTCGGGGGGATCACGGCGCCGTCCCACGGAGGTTTGACGTGGTCCCGCTTCTTGTGCAGGAAGCGTTCGTCTTCAAGATGCCCTCCCGACCGGCGGGCCACAGCCGCTCCGCCGCCGCCGAGTGGGCCAGCCGGAGGGAGGCCTTCGCCCAGAGGCCAAACTCGGCCCCTGATCTGATGGTACGTGAGAGTGGGGGTCCCTCCCACACAGGTGCAGATACTCCTTTTTTCCTCTTGATACAATTTTATTTTAAAGCTTTTTATTTTCAAAATAAGCAGAGATAGTTCCCATCATTCACCCTCTGGGGTCCAAGTTTTTTCCTCCCTCCCTTCTCCTCCTCCCTGGATGGCAGATAGCCCACGGGCAGCCCTTGGGTGCAGATGTTCCGTGGGGTGGCTGGGCCCGAGACACAGCAGGGGGGGGGGGGAGGGCGCGCCCTGGCCCGTGATCGCGCTGACTTTTCTTCACGTCTGTCCAGTGTTTCTCTCCGGGAGAGAGGGAAGAGAACTTGGGTCCCCTGCCCTTGCGCCGCTTTTCCATGAACCAGAGCTCCGCCAGTGGAGATGACGCCAGTGATGATGGAGATGACGGGTTTATGGACATCCTGGAAGATGACCTGAAGGTAAAAGGCCCGACAGGGTCAGGGACCCTCCAGGGGGAGGCGAGCTCGGAGCCGGGGAAAGGAGACTGAGCTTGGGTCAGTGCCTGGAGAAGAATCTGAGACAGGAGGTAAAATCCTCCTCAGGGCAGAAGCCCATTTCCATCGAGTCCGGGAAAAGCAGGGAATAGTTACCTTCGGGGAACCTGAGTCAAGATAAGTGATGGAAAAGGCCCAACTCCGTGGACTCGATTTGATGCTGTCCCAGTGATACCTGGTTCCCCCCCCCTCACATTCTGCTCCTCAGAAGTGCATCAGGCCTTCTTGGAGAAGGGGTTCAGGTCCAGGAAGCCCCTCCCCCCATCAGACCAACCAGTTCCTGGCTGCACTCGGTGCTTTACGTTCCAACGAACGCGCTCCGTGCAAGGCTTTAAAGGCAAAAGTTGTTGAAAGTCTAGGTGGGAGCACTTGGTCCTGGGGTCATTGGCTGATAATTATGATTTTTCTCCCTCCTTGTTTCATTCGTTTCCTTCTGTTCTACCATTCCCAGTAGGATCAGGGTAAAACAAGGTTGCCCCAATCACAGTACGATTCGGTATTGTGTTAGAAATGTTGTTTTTGGCAATAAGAGAAGAAACAGATTAAAGGAATTGGAGAAGATCATGAGGAAACCAAAGGATCCCTCTCTGCAGATGATATGATGGTTACTTAGAAAACCCTAGAGAATCAACTAAAAAACTACTAGAAACCATTCACGACTTTAGCAAAGTTGCAGGATACAAAATCCACACTTTATTCTGTCTTCGACCTAAAAAGCCTGTTTTGTTTTTAAATCTCTTGCAGAACGAGGAAGAAGTCCCCCCAGGGATGGAAAGCCTCATCAGCGCGCCCTTGGTCAGGAAGGAAGAGGAAAGTGAACAGGTAGGGCAGGGACGGGCCGGGACCTGGGCTGCCGAGGGAGGGACGGCTTGTGGCCCAGAACCAGCCTTAGTCACTGGCCACGAGTCCAAGGCTGACTGTACAAATAAAGAAAACAAGTGACTTGCTTGGAGTCGCCCGGTAGAGAAGCGGAATTCGGGCTTCCTGACTGCACGTCCCCTCTGCTACGTTAGCTGTCTTTGCCCCTCGGGGTGGGGGCGAGAGAAAGGGGTTAGTCCGTGGCCCCTTCTTCCATCCTTGGCTTCTCCCTCTCTGTAAAATGGGGGTGATCGGACGGCACCTCTTTCCCAGGGTTGTGAGTTAAAGTCAGATAAATGGGTAAAGGGCTCTCCACTATTTTTAGCTCCTAATAAGTGATTTGCCGGGTCTCTGCCTCAGTTTCCCACTCTGTGAAATGGGGAGAGGGTCGGGAGGACAGCCGTCCCTCCGGCGGGTGTTGGTGAGGATTCGCGGGTTCGCGCGCTGCGCTCCCTGACGGTCCTCGGTGCCTTGTCTCGTGTCTCCTCCCCGTCCCCCCCAGTCCTTAGTCATGCACAGCAAGTGCCGCCGGCTGTTCCGCTCCCCCTCCATGCCCAGCACGTCCATCCGGCCGGTCCTCAAGCGGCTGGAGCGTCCCCGGGACAAGGACACGCCGGTCAAGAACAAGCGCAGGAAGAGCGTGACGATCCCCGCCGCCGCCCTGGAGGAGAAGGAAGAGGAGCCGGTGAGTGGCTGCCGGGCGGGGAGGGCGTCGCTCGGCCCGCCAGCATCTGTTAAGCACCTGCTGTATGCCAGGCAAAGAAAGGCAGAAGGTAGCGCTTGTCCTCCAGGAGCGTCCAGTCTAAGCGGAGGTGGCCAAGTGATGGCGCCGGTCAGTCGCTCCCTGCTGGCCCTGGAGGGCGGTAATGGGGAAACGGCTCCTGAGCTTCCCATTTACAGCTCGTGGAACTGAGGCAGGCTTGGTCCGCGTTGTGCTGGAATTTAGGGCCTAAGGAGGAGAGCAGTCGGCTGGTTTTGCGGATCTGTTTTTTACAAGGTTTTTGTTTTGTTTTTAAGCAGCTGGTCCCCCTTCCAGGAGCTCTCTTTGCAGCTGAGAGGGGGGTCTGCCCACATCGGCCAGGTCCCAAGCATCCGGGGTGCCCGGCACGGCCTCCCTGGGCGCCCGACGGGAAGGAAGCAGGTGTCTGTGCCAGACAGAGCCTGGCCCTCGGCCTCCCCCCCACGCGCCCTTGGTCTCAACCACGATCTTCCCTTTCCTTCTCAGAAACCGCGACTGCTCCGCTCCAGGTCGTTATGTCATGACGAAATTGAGACCATCTTGGACAATGATCCCAGAGAGCTGATCGGGGATTACTCTAAGGTACCACTGGAGGAGGGGCCTGGACTGGGGGCTCCCTTCTTGCTGGGTCCCCACTAATAGAAGGGCCTGGACTGGGGGCTCCCTTCTTGCTGGGTCCCCACTAATAGAAGGGCCTGGCCTGGGGGCTCCTTTCTTGCTGGGCCCCCACTAATAGCTGAGACTCCTCAGGAAACTGAGCTGGGATGGAGTTCTCCAAGCCTGGTTGACTATGGGCTCCATCAGTGAGCTTTTAATGTCCAATTTTCATGATCCCATTGGGGATTTTCTTGGCAAAGATACTGGAGCAGTTGGACATCGGCTCATTTTACAGTTGAGGAAACTGAGGCAAGCGGGGTGAAGGGCCCCCCAGCTGCTCAGTGTCTGAGGCCGGATTTGAACTCGGGAAGATGAGTCTCCCTGACTCGGGCCCGGTGCTGTATCCGCCCACTGTCCTGCTGTTATTTGGAGTCTCCCCTTGTCCACTTTCTCCTTCCTTGTCCACTCGTCTCCTGCCTTCTCGCCCGTGGCTCCGGGGAGCACGGGTCGCCCTTCCTCCCCTCGAGCCTTCTAGAAATACTCTTTGCTCGGGCGCCTGGCTGGGGTCTGCCCCCTTCCCTTCCCACTGGTAACGGCGGGGCTGGCCCCGAGAACAGCGGGGTGAGCGTCCCCCGGAGCCGCTCCCTCCGGGAAGGAGCTGGCCCTGCTGAGCTCGCCTGGATGGAGCCGATGCTGACCCGGCCCGACGCCGACCCGGCCCGACGCCGTCTGGCTTTCTTCTCTCCTCAGGCCTTTCTCCTGCAGACCATCGACGGACGCCATCAGGACCTTAAGTACATCTCCCCAGAGACGGTGAGAGGGGCCGCCCGGGGTGGGGAGGAGGAGCCCCGGACGGCCTCGGGCGGCCCATCCCTGACCGGCCTCTGTCCCCCCCCCCCGTCCCTGACCGGCCTCTGTCCCCCCCCCCCCCCATCCCTGACCGGCCTCTGTCCCCCCCGTCCCTGACCGGCCTCTGTCCCCCCCCGTCCCTGACCGGCCTCTGTCCCCCCCGCAGATGGTGGCCGTCCTAACAGGGAAGTTTAGCAATATTGTCGAGAAGTGCGTCATCCTGGATTGCAGATATCCCTATGAATTTGAGGGGGGTCACATCAAGGTAAGAGGGCTGGTCATGGCCGTTCCCGGGGAGAGGGCTTGGGAGACGACGGGGAAACGGAGTGAACCTGGGACGGGGGCTTCCCTGCTGCGGGGGAAGGTGGCCAGACTGGGGGGAGGCTCTGGGCTTTAGGGGAAGGATGCCCCCAAACCCACCCCTCACTCCCAACTCAACGGGCCTTTTTTCAGGGTGCGGTGAACCTTCCCTTGGAACAAGATGCTGAGAATTTTCTGCTGGTGAACCCCATCCTCCCCAGTGAAGACAAGAGAATTATTCTCATTTTCCACTGTGAATTCTCCTCTGAGCGAGGACCTCGGATGTAAGTGTTGTTTGAGTCCCTCACCGGGAGCTGGAACTTAGAAAAGAAGGGAGGGCAGCTGTGGTCTGTCCACTGGGGGCATCTCCTCAATTTGTGGGGTCCAACCCATACGCAAAAGGAATTCCCACTATGATTTAAGTCAATAAACAGACTTTTATAAAACATTTATATTAATATTGATATAAAATTGAAGTTATATTGTGAAAAATTAAATTACTATAACTTATATTTTGAAATTATATATAATTGTATAAATTTATAAACTTAAAATTTTTTAAATTAAATTATTAAAATAAGCACCTCTCATGTTCTGAGCACTGTGCTGTGTGCTGATGAGCGATCTTTGATTTATAAATTGTATAAATTTATTAAATTTAAATTATAAAAAATCATTTAATAAGCACCTACCATGTTCCGGGCGCTGTGCTATGGGCTGACGAGTGACTTTTCTGAGTTTCATTTCTGTACATTGGGGAGTAATAATAATACCCTCCAGCAGAGACTCAGTTGAGATGATTGAGACATCACTCAAGTTAACTTTAAAGTACTTAGGTGGTTGTCAGGGATTTGTTATTGCCGTCTCGGGCATTTGGGAAACAGAATAGTCAGTGAGCAATAAATGTTTATTTAAAAAGCACCTACTATGTGGTAGGCCCTCAGTCATAGAAGAAGACCCAGGCCCGGCCCCTCTGTTTCTCTGGCCAGTGTCTGGCTGCACCCCCTCCCCCCCCCAGGCTGTACCGGTGCTTTCCATAGTTGGGCAGACCACTGGGGGGGGGGGGCCCTACCTCAGGGCTACCAGGGTGGACCCGGCTCCACTGTTGACTCTGGCGCCTGAAACTCTGGTTCTTCTGCTCCCTTTGCCTTCCAGGTGCCGCTTTATCAGGGAGCGAGACCGAGCCTCCAATGACTACCCAAACCTGTACTACCCCGAGATGTACATCCTCAAAGGGGGCTACAAGGATTTCTTCCCCCAGTTCACGGTAAGGGCTGCGGGGAGCCGGCAGGGCTGGAGGGAGGAAGGCCCCTCGACCCCACAGCCAGGATGTGATTATTCAGCTCTCCGGGGGCTCTGCCCTCAGAATCTTACCCGTTGCCATGGAGACCGTCCCTTAGCTCACCCCCGAGGGTGGGAGGGAGGGGAGACCCCGGGGCTTGCGCTGACGGCCCCTCCTCCCGCGTGCAGATGTTCTGCGAGCCCCAGGATTACCGGCCCATGAACCACGAGGACTTCAAGGAGGACTTTAAGAGGTTCCGCCTGAAGAGCCGGACCTGGTCGGGAGAGCGGAGCAAGCGGGAGATGTACAGCCGCCTGAAGGACTTCTGAGGGGCCGGGAGCAGACTTGACCACTTCCCCCACCCGTTCCCCTCGTGTCTCCTTGCCCCTTCCTCCTTCCCGGGCTGGAACACCGGCCACACTTGACTGTCCCCCCGCTCTCTGTGTAGGGGGCCGGGTTCCTGGATGTGGCCTGGGGAAAAGCCCCGTCTCTCCCTTCTTACCCGTTTATTTAATTATTTGCTGGACTTGAACTGAGGGCTCCAACCAAGGCTGTGCCCCCTCGGGGGTGGGGGGCAGCTGCCCAGCGTGCCAGTCCCAGGGGCTTCCGGTGCCCGCTGGACTCTGCGTCTGGACCGTGGGCGCTGGGCCGTCCCCAGGTGCTCGGCTGGCTCCCTCCCGGGGAGAGGCTTTCTGACACAGCCCCGCAGGGTTCCCTCCCCTCCGGGCAGCCCCCTGCTCCCCCCGGGGTTCTATGTGTTGTCTGGTTTTTGTGTTTTCCTTTCCAGCCTCGGCCTGATTGTTGTTATTTGGGGTTGGGAGGCCAGAGGAAGCTGGTTTTTAATCAGCTTAGGCCCAGGGTGGGGGGCGGGGAGAGAAAAAGGGATCCAGCTCCAAGGACATTTAGGGCTGACGCTTCTCCCTCCCCTTCCCCCAGTAAGTTTATTTTCTTGGATTTGGAGTTTGGGCTGTCCTGAATCCAAAAACATGTTGGTTCTGCACGTTCGGTGGGTGGGAACCACCCAGGCCTGGGAAGCGGGAACCCCATCCTTCCTGGCCCGGGAGGAAGGCCTCCATGTGAAGAGAACTCGGGAGTTCTCCCCCCCAAAGCCTTCGCGATATTTCATTTATTTTCTGAAAACATTCTCTGAGGGGCGTTACGCTGCCCTGGACCCCCACTTGCCGCCCCAGCCACCCCTGAGCCATTGCTGCTGTTTGAAGTTTTCCATCCCAGGGAAGGCCAAATGGACACGGGTCCGGGGTACCTTCCCCCACTGTGCCCAGAAGGGGCACCCTGTACACTCCTGTCTTTAAAAAATATTTTTTAAGGTATAAAAGGGGTGGGAAATGTCTTTTTTTTTGTTTGTTTAAAAAGCACTTCATAAACTTGCACAGTATCAAGTTTTTTTCTTTTGCCAACCATTTGGTGGTAGCCTGCAGGACCTGCCACTGGGGAGGGATTGGGGGCAGGGTCTTCGCCCCCTGGGCTGCCATTCTGGGCCAGGTGGAGGTGAAGTCTGCCCTCTGCCTGAGGGGATCTGGGGGGTTAAACAGGCCCCCAGGATAACTGGTGGAGAGCGAGAGCTAGGCCCGATGGGAAAGGGTTAGAGTGATGTCCAGTGCTACTGTGAACTCCCCCCTGGGCTTTGTGTGACCCTCTCCCTCGTCCTGAGCTGAGGGGGGGGGGCTGAGCTGCTTGTAGTGGGAGCAGATGCCTTCCTGGGATGGAGCGACCCCTCTGGGGGTGTCTGTGTTGCCCCCCTCTCCTGAAAAGCACTTAAGCTGCACCTGTCCCGGGGGTCCTGCCCAGGGCGAGCTTATGTGTAAGTGCATGTTTGGTGATCTCACCGTGAGTGGGAGGTGGATCTCCATTTTATTTTAAAATGAGGGGGGCTGGGAAGCCACTTCCTGCCTTGAAGACGGGTCCGTAGAAGGCTTCTCCCGCCCAGTGTCGGGGAAGGGCTCAGCCGGATGGCCTCCCACCTTCCCCTTGTGAACCTCCTTTTGTTCAATAAAGCCCTGGAAGTCAGTCACCCGGTGTCCCGTGTGCTCACCTGTCCGGGGGGCGGGCAGCTGCGAGCGAAGCCCCAGGAAGGCCGTTCCTCGGGTCCAAGTGGGGAGACCAGCCGGGAAATGGCCTTGGGGATGAGTGCAGCCTACCTGTACCATGTCCGAGGTGGGAGACGGGAAGGACCGCTAGGTTCCATGATCCATACACGGCACTTGTGATGTCAGGGAGCTTGCCCACCATGCACTCAAAACTGTGAGTGAACTAAATAAAAATGTCCTCCGAGCCTCCCTCTCCCCAGCCCAGGCCTTTCTTTGCATCACTTGGCTTGGACTTTCCTGATTTTGCAATTTTAAACATTTTTTTGTTGAATGTGACAGGTGTGAAGCTTGTTCTGAAGAGAACACACACTTCAAGGGTTTCCATTTGCGCACATTGAGACCCCAGGGAGGTCACCTCTGCTTCTGGAGCTAATACTAAGCTTGCTCCTCTACGAGCCCCTACTGATGTGCTTCCCATGGACAGTCCAGCCTAGAAAAAACGAGCTCTCAGCAAAGGTCTTTATTAAGCATATGTCAAAGGGCTGTGTTAATATTAGTGACATTTAAGGTTCGCAAAGCACTTTTGCTATTTTGTTTGAAATAGAATCTCCGGCCCCACAAATTGAGATTCATTCTCCTAAATAGAGTTTC
Source organism: Antechinus flavipes (assembly GCF_016432865.1). Classification (NCBI taxonomy): domain Eukaryota; kingdom Metazoa; phylum Chordata; class Mammalia; order Dasyuromorphia; family Dasyuridae; genus Antechinus; species Antechinus flavipes. Next base: position 23,950,510 of record NC_067399.1, read on the forward strand.
TGTAGGACAGATGGACATTTCCCAGGCGGCTGCACTTCATCATGCTCCCTCACAGGGTACCTTCCTTCTCTATCTCCCTTTATTTTCAGCTTCCTTTTGTTACACGTAACAACATAATGCTTGTAGGCACTTAGTGACCGACACCTAAGGACAAGGCTACACATGTGGCAAAGCTCCAGATGCTGCAGCGTCCCAGTCTTTCCCTGGGTGGTCCTGCCCAAGTTCCGTCTCCGCGAGGCCCTGGGCAGCTCCCCCAGCCGGCTCTCTTCTCCTCTGCCGGGGCTCCCCATGTCCAAGCTGCCTGCCCTTCCAGCGATGGAACAGGAGGCTCTGCTGCTGCTCCCTGCCTCTCCCTCCTCCGCCAACTAGTTCCAACAAAGTGATGAAGGGGAGGAGAGGGAAAAGCCCCGTCCCCCTCCCCCCATCTCTGGGAGAGGGGCTTCTTCCCAGCCCTCCAGCTCCCAGGGACTCGCCCCCATCCCGCCTTCCCTCAGAGATCTCAGGTGTGGAAGCATCTCAAACACCTTCCCGCTTAGTTTATCACTTCATTAACACCTTGTGAGTAAACTGACAAAATCCTGCAACTCCACCGGCTCAGGTGGATGAGCAGAGATCTCTGCCCGCCTTCCCTGACACAAGCAAATACAAAATATATAGGCAAGGTTTGGGGGCATCGGCGGGGGTGCTAACCTCTGGGGGGGTCAGAAGCGGTCCCTGAGGGGAGTTTTGAAGGAAGAAGGAAGGCGCTGTAGTGGATGGAGTTCGTGATTTGGAATGAAGAAGACCTGGTTCGGAACACTGGACACTTAACCTATGTCAGCCTCCGTTTCCATCTCAGGAGAATCAAATGAAATAATACATGTACAAGGCTTTAAAAACTGTAACACTCTACAAATGTGAGAGATGTGGGAAGAAGGAATGGATTTCAAGGATGAGGTGGGAATGGATGCCGCGTAGGAAAGGGCCCAGAGACAGGAGACGGGATGTTGCATTCAGGTAACGGCAATAAAGTTGGTTTGGTGAAAAGTAAGCGAGTGAAGGGACGTAACATCCAATCACCTTGGAATAGTGGTCCACGAGTCAGATTGCAACGGAATTGTAAGCGCCAGAGGCGTCCGTGTCGGAGCCTTAAAGGGAACAAGCTTGTGGACTTTTTGCTCAGAGGGAGCTTAGGAAAGTCCCTTTGGCAGCTTGCGGTGCTGGGTTGGAGCAGGGAGGAGCTTACACAGTGATTTTTGGATAACCAGGTGAGATGTAATGAGGGCCTGAACTAGTGGAAAGAAGGGGAGAGATGTGGCCCCCAAAGACTTGGGAATTAGTTGGATAAGAGTGGCAGGGAGCTGAGGAAGATGGAAGCAAACTTTGATGACTAGAAGGATGGAGGAGTCTTGATAGAATGGTGAAATGTGAAGCTCAGGAGAAGGGAGAGTTCAGAAGGAAAAATAATGAATTCTGGTTAGGATCTATGAGGTGGGATGCCCAAGGGTTATCCACTTCTAAGTGTCCAAGAAGGTGCTGCTGTTTCAGGATTGGTGAATGGGGGGGTTATGTAGCTAGGGTTGTCATGGGAGCTGATGAGGTCACTGAGAGGTATAAAAGAAGAAAAAGATGGCCCAGGAAGTTGCTCTTGGATAAATCCTCAGTTATCCTCAGACAGATAAATCCTCTGTCACCTCACTAGGGTGAGGGGACAGAGCTGAAGGTTCGGACTGAGAAAAAATGATCAGATGGACAGAAGAACTAAGAAAGATTCGAACCATAAAAATTCACGGAGATCCGAGGAATCCAGATGAGAAGGTCATCATCATCATCATCATCAACCAACCAACCCCTGGAAGTATGGCTAAGAAATGGAGGAAAGACCTAGGGCAAGCATTTCAGGGAATGATAGCTGTCAAATGAGGAATTTTCAAGGATGGAGGAAAAGTGGACATTTTTTAAAAACCAGTATTATTTTAAAATTTATATATTTTCATTCTGAACTCCACAACAAACAAAATGAGCATTTTCATGTAAAGAGCCAAACAGAAAAGGAGGAATGTCTGATCTCTACCATGTTTAGCCAGGGCTTGCCTCCAAGTATACAACAAATTCAACATGGCTTTCTCAGCTGTTCTGTGGGGTCCGTTCCCTTGTGAACTTCTTTCTATTCTCCTAAGTGCATTTTAAAAATGCTTCAGTTACTCTTTTTTTCTTTCTTTTAGTCTTCACTTTTTTCCTGACAACCTTATCACTCTCTCTCCCTGACATCCCATAACCCACCTTGGGAAAAAAAAACAAAAAACAAAAAACCCTGAAAAAAAAATTATGTATAGTCAGACATAATTAAACTTCCCTATTGGCCACATCTGAAAATATATGTTTCATTGCTAATATATTTCCGGAGCAAGCTCCAAGTTCTGTCCTTAGGGGCTAAGAAAGTAATTCATATCAGAAGAAGAATAGCATCCCATCATGCACGAATCTTCTGCTTCTGGGATAAGGGAAGAACACACCATTTCATTTAGCATCAGACCTCTCCCTTCCAAAGGAGGGGAGGAAAGCCATTCTCTAGCTCGGCCTTTCCCCTTGGGGAAAGAGAGGTAACCCCATTTCATCAGCTCCAAAAAGCTGTCCTGAACTGCTTAAGGCCATAAAAAGATACCACTGAGAAGCCATCGAACTATAGACAATGAAAATCTAATAAACTAGTAAACAAGTTCTTCAATGGTCATCCCCAAAATTCTGAACCTCAGTGATCACGATTCAGATTCACTCACACACCCACCTTAGCAGATCTTTTATTCCCGTTCCCTGTTGGAATCTTTACAAACTGCTCACTCATTAGAGTTGATAGATTATTGATCTGATCTTACAAGAAGATGTTTTGGGCCAGAACCTGAAACAAGGTACTAAGTAGAACTAATTGATACAATGCTTGTGTTCGCACCTTTACTCATTGGAGTTCACACGTTTGGGAAATTTCAGGGTTTAGTATGAGATATCTGAATTCACACCTCCCTTGAAGCTCTTAGGGCCAGAGAGCACTATGGGAGAAAACCCATAATCCCATTCTCTCAGAAGAGTCATATATAAGCCAGTGAAGAGTGATTCATTTCAGAATATTTTCCACTTAGCTGGCTGGTGGCGGAAGAAGAGTTTTCAGAGGAAGAAGCTAAGAGTCGAGAGTTCAGTGAAGATTGAGAAGGTTCTCTCAGAGGCAAGACAGATTCAACTTGGTGCTGGCTCTGGAAGCTGAAGAAAGCAGAGGCAGAGGCTGAAGGACAAAACCTTTGGATTTGGAGACATTCGAAGGGAGCTCTTGGAACCAAGCAGAGAGAGAGGCCTCAATTAACCAGGCTACTTTGGAAGGAGAAAATAAACGTTTGCATTTCTACCAGCTGGCTGCATTTGGGGTAATTATTGATCTGAACTGATACTAAGGCTGCCTCCAAGAAAATCTCCCCCCAGAAACCTGCACCTCTCCCCCAGAGAGAACTATTCTACTTATTTTAAAAGAAGAAGATCACCAACAGTTCCCTTTCTCCTTAATGTCTCACTATAAAATTACTCACCCCTTCCACCATGTTTTCAAGAATTCCCATTCCATTGGCAACAAACTCTTTTTTTAATTAAAGTTTTTTATTTTCAAAATATATACATGGATAATTTTCAACATTGACCCTTATAAAACTTTGTGTTCTGATTTTTTCCCCTTCCTTCCCCATCACCTCCTCCCCTGGATAGCAAGTGATCCAATATATATTCAACATGTGTAATTCTTCTATACATATTTACACAACTATTCTGCACAAGAAAAATCAGATCAAACAGGGGAAAAGAGTAAGAAAACAAAATGCAAGCAAATAACAAAAAAAGTAAAAAAAAATTATGTTGCGACTCACACTCAGTCCCCACAGTCCTCTCTCTGGGGGCAGAAGCTCTCTCCATCACAAGCCATTGGAACTGGCCTGAATCATATCATTGATGAAAAGAGCTATGTCCGTCAGAACTGATCATCACATAATCTTGCTGACCAAACTTACTTTTATACTTAATGACCTCCTTTCCCAGTCTTTCTATGTTCTGGCTTTCACTGAGACCTGCTTTTTTTATTTTCCCAATTTGCTAACCAAGGTAGAAGGCTTGGAACATGCTTCTGGGGCTCCCCATTACCTCCCTATGTTGTCATCCTACCGATCTGACCAGTCTTTCTGAGTTCCCTTTGCTGTATCTTCATATAAGTCCTGTCCTCTACAGAACTCTGTCCTGCTCCCTCTTCCCTTCCCCATGTTACTATTTTCCTTGATGATGTTCTCAATTCCCTTGGATTTAATTATTGTCTCAATATTGATCATTCTTAAATCTACTTATTACCCCATCTTCCAGTATTGAATCTTCTACCTATTGGATAGTTTGAACTAAATGTCTCTTCAACATCTTAAATTCAATATGACCCCAATTTAACCCATTACCTTTCTTCCAAAACCTTTTCTCTCTTCTTAAATCCTCCTATTAGTTTTGAGAGTATCTTTATTCTACCAGTCACCCAAGCTCAAACTCTTTTCCCCCCACTTAATAGTATTTTTTTCAATTATATGTTAAGAAAATTTTCAACATTCACTTTATAAGATTTTGATTTCCATTTTTTCCCTCCCTTCATCTCCGCAATCCGATGTAGGCTATACATGTTCAATCGTATTAAACACATTTCCACATTAGCCATGTTATGAAAAAAGAATCAGAACAGAAAAGGAAAACCATGAGAAAGTGAAAAAAAAAAGTGAAAATAGTTTGCCAAGTCCAAAATCTTCAAGCCCTCTAACACCTCCCCCTTATCCAGGCTGTTGCCAAGACCTGTCACATCTCTCAAATACATCTACTTTCTTTGGACATTGCTACCCCTCCAGTTTAGGCCCTCGTGACTTTACACCTGGACTATTTCAATGACTTGTTAATTGGTCTTCCTGTCACAAATTTCTGTCCACTCTCAGCCCATTCTTCTTAAAGCTCGAATTGGGTCACTTCTACTAAACTGCAGTGGCTCCCTATCACCTCTAGAATCACATACAAAATTTTTCAAAGCCCCTCATAACCTTCCTATTCCCCATCTTTCCCAATCCCTCTAAATTCGAGTACCTTCTCCCTGTGGATTATTTCCAATTTATCCTGTCTATAACTTGTTTGCAATAGTAATATGCATCTTGTCTTCCTTAATAGACTGTAATTTCCCTCTGTGCAAGAATGGTCTTTTACTTTTCTTTACATCCCTAATACTTAGCAAAGTGCCTGATATATCATAAGTGCTTAATAAATACTTATTAACTCTTGACTGCATCCCCTTGATTTTTCTCTTCTTCAAATTAAAAGTCTCCATTTCCTTTAGCCAACGTTCACATGGCATAGATCCAAGGTGCTTCATCATTTTGGATGCTTTTTAGCTTCTTGTGATATCCAGGACTGACTACAGTGCTCTGGTCTGTCCAGGAAGGAAGCATCATATCACTTTGCCTTGGATGGGAGGGCTCTCTTAGTACCCTCTGCAAAAGCATCAGCTTTTTTGGTCGCCATATGCTATTTACCTCATCTTGTACCTACAATCCACTAAAATCCCCAGATCTTTTTCAGATGAACTGCCTGTCAGTCATACTTCCTCATCTTGCTCATAGGAAGTGGATTTTTAAAAATGTGTCTTTGAACCGACTGCAACCATTCTGGAGAACAATTTGGAACTATGCCTAAAGGGCTATAAAACTGTCAAAGACAAATCCTTTCACTCCGCAATATCACTAATGGGTCTATACTCCACAGAGGTAAAAACAAAATAAAACAAAACAAAACAAGGACCTACTTGTACAAAAGTATTAATAGCAGCTTTTTTTGTGGTGGCAAAAAATTGCAAATTGAGGGGATGCCCATCTCTCAGGGAATAACTGAAAAGTTGTGGTATATGATTGTTGGAATACTATCGCACTAGAAGAAATTCCGGGGTTGGTTTCAGAGAAACTTAGGAAGACTGATGCAAAATGAAGTGAGCAGAACCAGGAGAACATTGTACATAACAACAGCAATATTGTAGCAATGACAAACTGTGAAAGACTCAGGAACTGATCAAGATAATGATCCATAGCAGTTCCAAAGGGCTCATGATGAAAAATGTTAATCTGCTTCCAGAAAGAGAATTGATGTATCTGAGCTCAAATTAAAGCATTTTTTTTTCCACTTTTTGTTATGGACCAGAACTTGAAACAAAGTACTAAGTCACTGGAATTGATAGAGACAATGCTTAAGTACTTAGTTCACACCTTTAAGAGAGTTCACACCTCTTATGCTTTAGAGAGCACATAGAAGGAGGAGCCCACTAAAGGACTAGCCCACTAGAGACTCTGGGAGATTCACAAGTCAGGATTCAGTCCAGAAGATTCACAAGTCAGAAAGCCACAAGCCCACTCTCAGAGGAGGAGTCATATTCATTCCAACTTTCACCTTTGTGCTGGCTGGAGACATTCGGAGGGAGCTAGAGGCTGAAGCTGGAAGAGACAAAAGACAAGCGGCAAGAGCTCTCGGAACCAGGGAGAGAGATAGGCCTCTAAGAAAGCTAACCAGGCTATTTTGGAATAGATAATAAAGGAATTTAATTCCTCGCTGCATTTGGGGTCATTATTACACTGAACTGAAATGAAGGCTGCCTCCAGGAACCCCCCCCTCAAGAAACCTGCTCCCAGAGAACATTATATTTTAGAGAAGAGAATATCACAACTTTTAAATTTTTTCTTATTTTTTTTTCTCCCCAACATGGCTAAGGCTAAGGTGGGGGGAAAAAATCCCATTTCCTATAGGGAAAAAAAAAACAACCTGTCTATAAGTTGGCACCCATGTTCCTATTAATTTTATCTTATTCAATTTAGTGCAATGTTCTGGACTGCCAGGATGTTTCTGGATTCAAATTTTGTAATTCAGTTTTAGATCTCCCTCCTAGCTTTGTATCATCTGTGTGGTTATAAACATATCATCTGTGCCTTTATCTAAGTGACCAATAAAATCATGAAATTGGATAGAGCCCAACTCTGATCTCTGTGGCACTCCCCTATAGTTTGCATGGGACTCTTAATCCCAGGGTCGTGGGTTTGGGCCCCATGTTGGGCGCCAAAATGTGGGCATTCTTGTTCTTCTTTAAAATAATATAAGAAGATGGTTCTTTCTGGGGGAGAGTGCAAGTTTCTCGGGGGAGCTTTTTTTGGAGGCAGCCTTAGTATCAGTTCAGATCAATAATTACCCCAAATGCAGCCAGCTGGTAGAAATACAAACATTTATTTTCTCCTTCCAAAGTAGCCTGGTTAGTTGAGGCCTCTCTCTCTGCTTGGTTCCAAGAGCTCCCTCTGAATGTCTCCAAATCCAAAGGTTTTGTCCTTCAGCCTTTGCCTCTACTTTCTTCAGCCTCCAGAGCCAGCACCAAATTGAATCTGTCTTGCCTCTGAGAGAACCTTCTCAATCTTCACTGAACGCTCGGCTCGTAGCTTCTTCCTCTGAAAACTCTTCTTCCGCCACCAGCCAGCCAAGTGGAAAATATTCTGGAATGAATCACTCTTCACTGGCTTATATATGATTCTTCTAAGAGAATGGGATTATGGGTTTTCTCCCATAGTGCTCTCTGGCCCTAAGAGCTTCAAGGGAGGTGTGAATTCAGATATCTCATACTAAACCCTGAAATTTCCCAAACGTGTGAACTCCAATGAGTAAAGGTGTGAACACAAGCATTGTATTAATTAGTTCTACTTAGTACCTTGTTTCAGGTTCTGGCCCAAAACATCTTCTTGTAAGATCAGATCAATAATCTATCAACTCTAATGAGTGAGCAGTTTGTAAACATTCCAACATCCTATCCCAGGTAACATCAACCTATTAGTGACTACTCCATGAGTCTGGTCATTCACCTAGCTTATTATCTATCTTCTCATTTAACTCACATTTCTACATAAGAGAAAATTAGATCAATAACATTGGTAAAATCCAAGTGAACTAGATCATGTATTCCTCTGATCTAAGTGGCTAATAAGGACACTATAAAGGAAGTCATTTTGAACTAGGCCTTGAATCCCAAAGGGCATCCCCTTTGATCCAAGTGTCTCTACTGGGTCTGTATCCCAATGAGATCATAAAGGAGGGAAAGGGACCTGTATGTGCAAGAATGTTTGTGGCAGTCTTCTTTGTAGTAGCAAGGAATTAGAAACTGAGCAGATGCCCATCATTTGGAGAATGGCTGGATGAGTTATGGTATATGAAGGTATGGGAATATTATTGTTCTGTAAGAAACGATCAGCAGGATGATCTTAAAAAGGCTTGGAAAGACTTACATGAACTGATACTGAGTGAAATAAATAAAAGCAAGAGAACATCGTATATAGTAATAGCAAGATTATGTGATGATCGATTGTAATGAACATGGCTCTTCTAAGTAATGTAGCGATTCAAAACAATTCTAATAGACTTGGGATGCAAAATGCCATCTGCATCCAGAGAACCATGTGGATCAAAGCATAGCATTTTCACCTTTTGTTTGTTTGCTTATTTGTTTTTTCTTTTCCCTTTTTGTTCTGATTTTTTTTTTGCACAATATGACAACTATGGAAATATATTTTAAAAGGTTGCACCTATTTAACCTATATCAGATTGCTTGTTGTCTTAGAGAGGAGGAGGTAAGGGAGAGAAGGAGAAAAATTTGGAACACAGAGTCTTACAAAAATGAATGTTGAAAACTATCTTTACATGTATTTGGAAAAATAAAATATGATTTTGAGGGGAAAAAAGGACTAGGTCTTGAAGGATGGATAGAATTTGCATAGGAGAGGAAGTGAAGGAGATTCCTGCTGAGAGGGTGGGTAAATGAAAATGTGAGAGGCATGAGGTGGAACACTAGGGTTGGAGAAGAGGACTAGGAGATGAGATTGGAAGGGCAGGGAAAAACTATCTTTTGGAGGCCCTTAAGTATAGTATCTGGAGTTAAAAATCTAGACTTTAACCTAAAGGAAATTGGGAGTGCTTGAAGGTTATAGTTGAGGGAGTGGTATGATAATAAATTCTAGTGGACTTTTCTATTTTGCTATAAAGCTTACAAATCCCCATCTGCATTACCCAACCCATCCAGGATAAACATCCCTTACAGGCCAGGATTTATTATTCCCTTTTTCCAAATGAGAAAACTGAGGTTCCAGGGGAAAGGAACTTTGATAAATTTAATAAATTTGATAGTGAAGAGTCTTCAAAGCATGATACACAGAAAAGGAAAGAGGGGGTTTTGTTTAGAAGAAAAAAAAAATGAGAGAGCACGATAGTTGTCCACTAGGTCTTGAAGGCTGAAGTGTTTTGGGGGAAGAATTAGATTTATTGCCTTCTCTGAGGACTTCTGGGGGAGCCAGCTAGAAAAATATTGGATAATTGTGAAGATCAAATGAGATCTTAGCTGTAAAGCACTTAGCACAGAGCCCGGCACACCACAGATGCTTAATGATACTCTCTATAGAGAAGTGGTGGACTCCAGATGCAGAATGTTGCATACATTGTCACGTATCATCATCACATCCTCATAGCTCGCATTTATTAACACTTGAAGCTTTGCAAAGAGCTTTTTATGTTATCTTGTTGGATTCTCATAACCTTATGAAGTAGGTGCTCTTAGTTTTCCCATTTTATCAGATCCATCTATCTATATACATGCATGGATGGATGGGTAGGATACTGAGAATGAGAAGGGATGAATGCTTTTGTTCTGACTCCACAAAGAAGTGAATGATTAATGGAGGTTTTGAATCCGTATCTTTCTGACTTATAAGCTGGAGCACTGTATTACCTTGATATACAAGGCTGGAGTTTCTGTTTGTTTCTTCTTAGAAGGGAGGGCTCTATATGAGAAGTAACAGTGATTTCATCCTCCCCGACCTCCAGAGCATCAATAAAACTTTTTCTTTTTCTTTTTTTTTTTTGTAAATTTTTTTATTATAGCGTTTTATTTACAAGATATATGCATGGGTAATTTTACAGCATTGACAATTGCAAAACCTTTTGTTCCGATTTTTCCCCTCATTCCTCCCACTCCCTCCCCCAGATGGCAGGTTGACCAATACATTTAAATATGTTAAAGTATAAGTTAAATACTATATAAGTATACATGTCCATACAGTTACTTTGCCGCACAAGAAGAATCAGACTAGTAAAACTTTTCCTTAAGACCAGTCAAGAACTAACATTAATGGATGGCAGTTGCAGAGTCAGCTCATTTATGGGAAGACTTCCTAACAATTGAGCGCTTTCTGCATGGCCAGACCGGCTCAGGAGACCACCTCCCCAGGTCTCTTTGGGCAGAGGCTGCCGACCCCTTTTTGGGCGCCTGGTGGAGATTCCTGGTCACTGGGGGGTTGGGCAGCACGGGCTCTAGGATCCAGGATTTAGTGAAGCCAGCCATGGCACCAGGCCAGGCTGCTGGGGATGGGCAGGGAGAGGAGGGCACCAGCAGGAAGGCCTTCCAAGTGGAGTCCCTGGAGCCACCGGGGAGCCGAGGGCGGCTCCATCTCCATCCGCCTCTGCTGGGTTCCCATGCCTGAATCATCTCCTGGGGTGGAGAAAGTTTTCTGATTGAGACTCCCGCCCTCAGCAAACAGGGCTCCAGTCAGGGCCGGGCAGCAGGGGCAGCGCCAAGCCCAGAATTAGAACAGGCAAGGAATAAATGGAGTTTTAAATAACCCGCCAAGCCGGCCGCAGAGATTCCGCCTTCCTTGGCAAAGTGCCCTGTTCCACTGGCACATTTCTCTGGGAAGTCAGCTCAGGCTGGGGGCAGGGCTCTCCAGAGTGAGGCAACCAGAGGAAAAGCCCCAGCGATGAGTCCCCAGACCCGGCTGTAAACTGAGGCAGTGTGTCCACTCTCTGACCTAAGCGCTGACCTCAGGCAGAGAAGTCTGGTCTGGGAGGGGGTGTGTGGCTGGCTAGATAACCCTCCTCATCCTCCTTTTCTTCCTCTTCCTCCTCTTTCTCATGTTCTTCCTCCTCTTCCTCTTCCTCCTATTTTTTTCCTCCTTTCTTCCTCCTCCTTCCTCCTCTTCCTCCACTCTGCCCCAGTTCCCTGTTTATTAAACAAGGGACGGCAATATCTGTTGAACCTACCAAATAAGGTTGTTGGGAGAATTAAGCATGCTCATAGGTGTAGAGTCTTCCGAAAACCTTTATTCATTATAATTATTATATTATTACATATAATTATTAATATGTTATAATTATTCTAATGAGCAGCCCAGGGCCCTTTCATTCAGGCTTAGTAGAATGAGGTTATCCAGTCACATCCCTTACAACGCTTGCCAGGAGCCCAGAATTAAGCATTTGGGTATTTTCTGCCTCATTCATTCATTCATTCACTCATTCAATGACATATCAGCACATACAAAGACAAAATGGAAAGAATGGCTGCCCTCGAGGAACTTATAATTCTCTGGTTCTAGCCCTGGCTCTCTCAGGAAAAGCAGCAGCCAGTCGGTTATATCTCCCCCATTTCTACTATTTCCTGGAATTTGAATAAATATTTAAATAAATTCAAATCCCAAAGTCCCTCCTTCCTAACCAAAAAGTCCAGGGTTTTCTCAAGCCTGCAACCCACAGGAGGGAAAAGGGATTATTTCTTCCCATTTCATAGAGTGGGGATAATTGAGGCCCAGAGTTCACTACAATTTGCCTGGAAATGTGCAGGGCTGAGACTTACATCCAGACCCTTGCCTCAGTGTCCCATTCCATAACAGAATGTTAACATCATTCCCCTTCTCTAGAATTTCACTCAATTGATCGGCAAACGTGCAGGAATTGGGCTAAAATCACAGAAAGGCAAAATCAAGGGTCCTGCCTCCATAAGGCTCATATTCTAATGGAGGGGTATGATGTATGCACAATAAAATATACAACGAGCATCCCATGTCTATGTGGATAGGGGTATGTGCGCCCTAAGTTGGTGGTGGTCCTTCTTTCTGGAAGGGGATCTTGATTGATTGATACGGGCGCCATCTTGATTTGTAGGTGAGTCGGACGGAGGGGAGGCAGGGGGTGCAGAGTCCCCTGGCTCGTGCTCTGCTCCAGTCACCGAAGCACAGGCAAGATCTGGGGGACAAAAGTCGGGATGATGTTGATGGACTCTCAGAGGGAAGACGCGAGTTGGGGGAAACGCGAAAGGAAGATGAGCCTCAAAGGGAGCCAGGAGGTGATGGGGAGAGGTTTCCAGCCACGGGGATGGCGCCGGTCGTGGGGATGGAACGTTACACAAGAAGACCCCGCAGATGCTTCAAAATGGGAGAAACCGGGGCTCCCTGGGCGGGGCCAGCAGCTTCTATCGTTCACTGAATGAAGTATTTGTTCTTTCATCCTCACCCCCTCACGGCCCCAGGTTTGCATCCCATGGGTGGAGACCCAGAATGCCAATGGCCTCAGTTGGTCTGTTGAGACTTGTCTGGGAGGTGGAAAACAATCCTTCAGCATTCTCTGGAAGGAAGCCCATGAGAACGGAAACTCGGTGGGGGAGCGGCGATCATCCCCTGCCTCCATCCCAGGGCTTGCCATAAGGATGGGGGCCCGGTCTGGCCTAGGGTTCAAGGACCTCGGCCCAGGCTCCCACCTCTGCCCGGTCTGAAAAGTGGAGAGGGAGAAGGAGAAGGGAAAGGAGAGCAGAAAATGAAGAAAGGGAGTGGCGGGGGTAGGGAGGAGAGACCCAGGGAGAAGGAGCAGGAAAAAGGGAAGAGAAAGGAGAGGAAGAAAGGGGAGAAAAGGACAGAGGGAGTGCGGAACGGGGATCGCCTTGGCCGGACTGAGTTCTAAGGTCCCTTCTAGTTTAAAACTCCATGATTCTAAGGCCACTGTGGAGCTCAGGCCTCTCCCAGCTGGAGAGTGACCGCCGGGCCTGCTCTGGACTCCTGGCCCTCCTTCAGTGATGGCGGATGGGTCTTGGTTTCTATGTGTCCGTGAGGGGGCTGAGCCATGGTCCCGCACTCTCAGACCCTTGATTTAAAAGTAGAGAGACCATGGACTCCAGCAAGTTCAGTCCCTTCATTGAGCAAACTGAGGCAGGGTGAAATAATGTCCTGGACAGAAAAGCAGGATTTAAGGACAGGAGGAATATTTGGGGGTTTTCCTCCAGTCTGATTCTGTGGCTTTTCTTGGCAAAGACACTGAATTTGGCCACTTCCTTCTCCAGCTCGTTTTACAGGTGAGGAAACTGAGGAAAACGGGGGTCAATGACTTGCCCAGGGTCACCCAGCCAGTGAGAATCTGAGATGGGGATGTGACTCCACATCTTGCTGGCTCACGCGGTGCCCTAACAAGGGCAGGGGCTGCCCTCCTGGGAGGGGTCACCGGGACAGAAGTAGGGGACCCGGAATCAGAAGGGTTGGAGCCCTAGAAAACGGGGGGTCCCGCAGGCCCCCACTTCCCCGGCCTCCCCCAGAAAGGCCGCGTGGTTTCCCCAAAGCCAAACTGGAATCCTTTCCCAGAAAGCTGTCAGGGCCCCTGGGGCTGCCCGCAGTTCAAAGTTCCCGCCTGCCCCATTTGAAATGTTTTTCCACAGACCGAAGCAGGGAGGAAGTGGTTGGGAGGTGGAAGGGAGGCACCCTGGGTGGGGAGAGCCGGAGCCGGGCCAGGAGGGCGGAGCCTGGCACGTTGGTGGCCCCAGAGCCTGGAAGGGGGGTCTGGCAGGGCTGGGGCCACGTGTGGCCGGGGCTCGTGGGAGCCCCAAGCAGCCTTTAAAGAGACACGTTAGGCAGCAGCTGAGCGGGCAGGCCTTTTGTTCCTTTCAAAATGGGCTCTGACCTCATTTTCTGCGGGAGTCCAGCCATCCATCCCCCGTCAGAGCCCGGGACTGGGCCGGAGTTCAGGGAGCCCAGACTCGGGCTGGTGGGAACCCTAATGGCCCCCAAGCCCACACCGCGGATTACAGATGGGGAAACTGAGGCAGGGTGGCTTTTCCTGCTGATTTCCCTTCTCCCCTGCTTCTGCCCGGGAGAGGCGGCTCAGGATAGTCATACAGGCGTTGTATACGGAGTGTGCAAAATGTGACTTCAAATTCTGTCTCAGATACTTATTAGCTGGACAAGCCACTTCAGCTGGGATTTGCACCCAGGCCCTAAAATCATAAATGAGGCGTCCAACTTCCTGGATTTACAGAAAAGGAAACTGAGGCACACAGCGACCAAGAGACTTACTGATCTTCATACAAATGGATGTCTCAAGCAGCATTAGAACCCAGGTCTTGGAAGCCAGTATTGTTTTCACTTTCTCAGATCCTGCTTCTCAAGCTAGCAAAAGAAAAACCTGCTTTGTTGACCTGCGCTTTTGTTACTTTTTTATTATAACTTTTTATAGACAAAACATCTGCATGGGTAATTTTTCAGCACTGACCCTTGCAAAAACTTCTGTTGCAACTTTTCCCTCCTTCCCCCCTTTTCCCCTCCCCCAGATGGCAGTTAGTCCCATACATGTTAAATATGTCAAAGTATAAGTTAAATCCAGTATATGTGTCCGTAGTTATACAGTTCTCTTGCTGCACCAGAAAGATAGGACTTAGAAAGAAGGTAAAAACAACCTGAGAAGGAAAACAAAAACTGTTTTTGTTATTGGACAATAGTTTGCGCTCTTCTCCCTCAAAGACCACAGAAAGGAGGCTTGGGAGACACACCCTTCCCCCAAGAAGCCGCCATGTTGTGGTCTCCTCCCCCTCCCCCCAGGGTCCCAGGACTGCCCCCCCCTCCTCTGATTGCCCACCTTGATCCACGGCCCTAGGAAGAGCCTCGCCCTCGCCCCCAGCTCCGGAGCATGACTCGGCCGCCCTCCATGCCCATCTCCTGCCCCAGTCTTTATCCCTGCCCACTTTCCCGGCCCCCTCCGCAGCCTGGAGGCCGCCCCAGGGACGCCAGCGGCCGGACTGAGGGCCAAGGAGACCCCAGAGCGGGCGGCGCCGGGGCCGCCACAAGGGTCCGGAGTGTGCGGACAAGGCCCGGACTGCTCCCGCGCTCCCTGTTTGCCTGCGCTGAGAAAGGCCCTTTTTGTTCTCCTTTGTCTGACTCTCTGCGGCCCCGGTTGGGGTTTTCCTGGCGAAGACCCTGAGTTCTCGGCCATTTCCTCCTCCAGCTCTTTTCCAGACAAGGAAACTGAGGCTGGTTAGAACCCCCGGCGTCTCCCTGACCCCAAGCCGGCTCTCCCACAGAGCCACCGGCCGCCTGACAGAGACCTAAGTCTGTTAGACCCCCGCCTGTTTCCCTAATTGTTGCCGTGTTTTACCCCGAGGGCAAACACTTCACTGTCTCTTTTACCGCCTCCCCCCCAGCCCGACTCAGCCCTGGGCACTGAGGGGGGAGCGGGAACGGAAAGCCTGTCACTCATCCTGAGGGGCCGCCCCCATCCCTGCCGCGGCCCCCCTGGCCGTGGGAGCCGTCACTGTCCCTCCGTGATCCCGGGTGTGTGGGAGCGAGTGTAAGCGAGTGAGATCTGGGCAAGGGCACTCCTTCCGGAGCTGGGGCCAGAGCCCGCAAGCCTCTCCCTCTCCCAGCCTCAGTTTCCCTCTCTGTAAAATGGCTCCATGAGGTCCCTCCCAGCTCCCCAGGGCCGCCGCCCGGCCTCCTCGGGGCCCCTCGGGACCAAGCCTCTGAGCTCCCTCCCTCCCAGCTTTCAGGGTCCTGGGAACTCCAGGGCGAGCAAAGCCCCCCACACAGCCAGTGGGCAGGACTCCGGCTCCAGCCTGAGTTTCCTCCCGCCAAGGAGTAGAAATGGACGACCCTAAGGGCCCTTTCGGCCCTAACGTTAGTCAGGGAGGAAGGGGCATTAGAAGGGACGACCAGACGCTGGAACCTCCGGGGGGCTCCTGAGCCCTCCCCCCTCGGCGTGGGTCAGCCCCACGTGGCTCCGGCCCGAGTGGGGGATGGGTTCCTCCCTCCCCCTCCTTCCCCGTCTCCCCCCCTCTCCCCCCCAGCTGCTGCAGCAGATGTGCGGAGGCCCGCTCCCGGCCCACTGGGCCGCTCCACTTGGATGCTGGGGGACAGGGAGGAGGAGGCGGGGCGCGGCCCTCACGTGTCGGGGCCTTGTGCCCTGGCTCCCCGCCCGGCCCCGGCTCCCCCCCCTTCTCCCTCCCCAAGCAGAGAGGAATGTTTGCCTTTTAAAAGGACGAATGGCATTCGGCCGCCTCCCCTCCGCCCCCTCCCCGACACGTGCTCCTCTCCAGCTGCTTCCCACGGAAAGGGATGCTGGGGGGGGGGGGGGCAGGAATGAGTTCCTGCTCCGTGAGATGGGGGCGGGGAGGAGCCGGAGCTCCTCGGCCGCGCTCTGCTTGGATGGGGGGAGGAAACGTGGACCCCGTTTATGTTGTGGAATTGTCCTCCTTTGCAAGCCTGTGCATTTCCTGTTCAGAGACGCGATCCGCACGAGGGGTCCCTAGGGCTCCCAGCGGGCCCAGGGAGAACAAAAAGACCAACCCCGCTGATCCCTAATGCCCTCCTAGCCCCGAACCGGGGAGCCTGGAAAGGAGCCGGGCAGAGACCCGGAGCCCCCTGGGGAGAAGGGACAAGCAGACAGCGTTGGTGAAAGGCCACTGCCCGTCAGAGGGGGCCCAGGGGTCACCTAAGACTGGCATGACTGGGGTAGCCCAGGGCCAGCTTGGCCCCAGGTAACCCAGAACCCGAGTCCCTCCAGGGGAAGGCGAACTCCCCCACTTCACCCCCAAATCACGGAGGACTTGCCCGACACCCCCCCAGGCGGGTGGAGGATCAGCTGCAGGCAGGCCTCTGTCCATGACAGCCCCCAGACAGCCCAAGTGCTCTGGTTGTTTGCCATGTTTCCCGCTGGGTCCCCCATTCCTTCTCCTTTATCATTGCTGGATCCCGTGGTGCCAGGGCTTGGAGGAAACGTGTTCTGAGTCGTTTCCCCCCCAAGAGAGTGATAAAAGGAGCCCTTTTGGTCCCTGCGCCCTCAGAAGTACCTGCAATGGGCTACAAGGTGGGATAGTCACAGCTGATCTTTAGTGGCTAGAGCAGAACCGGGCCAGCAGTCCCCCTTCCGCACCTCTCAGAGGGCCTGACAGAGCCCCGCCTTCTAGGGGAAGGAGACCCGGATTAACGGTTTGTGCGGGGACCACTTCTAGGGGCTCACAAGGTGAGGGATCTAGTCCCCACTTCTCACACAAGTAACAGAAGCTTAAAGGACATCCCAGAAAATGAGAAAGGGGCAGGTTCTCACCAAGAGAGAGAGAAAACCTAAAAAGGCCCGGGCCGGCCTGTAAGCCTCCCTCCTGACCTGCAGGGATGGCCTCTTGCTGGAAGAAAAGGGTAGAAATGATTGGTGGCTGTTGGCTGTCGCCCGGGGTCTCCATGATGATGTCCCTGTACCAGAGTCATCAAGGAGGCTGATGGGTTAGTCACAGATCAAAAGATAACTGACGGATCTAAGGGCATTCTGGCATCCAAGAGATAGAAGAAGACCTAGAGGGAGCCCTCCAAAGCATCATGGGATAAGGACAATCCCCACCACATTTCTTCTCCAAAACAAAATCCTGAAGTCTATGAGACGGTTGAAAACAGCTCAGGAAAAGAAAGAGAGAAGGAGATCAGCTGGGGAGAGGAAAGGCTGGGAACCGGGGAAGGCTTTCTGAGCTGGTCCTCCAAAGGATGAGGAACTGAATAAATGACAAGATGGGTCCAAAAATAGATGAGAGAAATTCAGCAACTTCAACCTTCTTGGTCAGAGACCTCACTCACTTCCTATTTCCTGCTGAGTAAAGTTCATACTCATGGGGTTGCCGGTCAAGACTTTCCATATGTTTCCTTCCTTAGTCCTAGTAGCTCCCCTTCAGACATTTCACCATCCTGTTAAAATGGATTTCTTTTGATCCCCAAATCTAAAGTTGATTTAAAAAAAAAAACTCAGTATTTCCTTTTAATTAATTAATTTTATTATCATTATTCATTTATATATGTAATATATATTATTAATTTAAGTAATTAAGCAGAACAGGAACAGCGTTGGCTGGTGACTTCTAATAACAGCCAAAGTCATCTTAATGATGCTTAAAGGACCTTTCAGAGGGCTTGTCTTCATTTACTCTGTTACCTGTCCCCAAAAGGTGCTCCCTACTTCTCCGCTCCCACTGCGTCCCTCTTGAAAGTTCATCCTCAAAGGCCTTCCCTGACCCCCAGTGGGTGAAAGCTTTCCCCCTTCCATCTCACAAAGTGCCGTAAGCTAACATCCCTTCTATATTATTTTGCGTCATTATGCCATGGGACATGACCACAGATGTCTCTGCTGGGAGAGTGTAAGTCCCTGAGGGTAGAAATCTGTCTCATCTACACTTAGTGTCTCTCCCAGTACAGGATGTGTCATCCACTGACTAAATCTATCTAATCGGATCTCTCAGGCAGTCTAGTCCAATTCCACAAGCATTCGTTAGTAATAATGATAATCATAATTAGGGCTAAGGTTCACATGGCACTTACCGTGTGCCCGGCATTGTGCTAAATGCTTCCCGATCATTATCTCATTTGATAATCCTTAGTATAACCAGGGGAGGAAACACTCTTATTATCCCTATTTTACAGATGAGGAAACTGAGGCAAATAGAGGCCAACTGATTTGCTCGGGGTCAGATTTGAATTCAGGCCTAATTGAGGGCCCACTGTGTGTCAGGTTCTGTGGAAGGATGCTAAGAGGAAGGATACAGATCCATTGATTCAGAAATAGAAAGGGCAGCAGAAATTATCTCATCTAATCCCCTTATTTACAGAGGAGAAAACAGAGCCAGACTGAGATCCCACAGTGTGGAAAAACTGGGAATTTACATCCAGGCTTCCTGACTCCTGTTCTACAGATTTGTTTTTTGAGTGATGATAGAGCTGGGTGGCTCAGAATAGTTCCCATCCTGGAGAAAGAAAGACATCTTTCTGAGCTCAAATCTGGATTTGGACACTCTCTATATTTTACTCTGGATAAGTCATTTAACTCTGCCTCAGTTTCCTCATTTGTAAAATGAGCTGGAAAAAAAGTGACAAACTACCCCAAGAAGCCCCCAAATGGGGTCATGAGAATCACACACCACTAAAAACCACACAGAACTTTCCCAGAGGCTCTCAGATGCCAGGGGTTTGATGCAATCGTATCATCCCCAAAAAGGAGGACCTTAGCATAAACAGTATTCCCACCTTCCACTGAGACTCTGCCTTGGCGAATGCCAGCGGCAAACATCCATGTCCCCGTTTTATGCCTCCACTAATGTCGAGCCTCAGAAAGCCATCGGACAGATGAGGAAGCTTATCGACAGCAGATACTTTACTTGCTCAGCATTGCCCGGCTAGTTAGGGTCTGAGATGAGATTTGAACTCAGGTCTTCCCCATCCCAGATGCAGCACTATCCACTGTGTCCCCTCTCTACAAAGCGATGACGCGCTTGTTCTGCCAAATCTAAGGCTTTTTTATACTCTATAAACATTAAGCACAACGGAATCTCATATTCTCCTCAGTATCAGTCAATTAGGAAATGGTAAAGGATTTAATTTTCCAGGATTTCTTTTAATACATTTACCAAGGAAATCTTAGATTCGTGTTTAGATGGCTTTTGTGAAGAATTTGTGTAGACAGAACTGTCTATACTATATACATATATATATATATATATATATATATATATATATATATATATATATATACATATATATATATATATACACACACATATATACACATATATACATATATATACTATATATATACTATACATATATAGGTAGATAATAATTAATGTTCTCTTAGTCACCTTTTTTGAATATTAATAATGTCTAAGTTTTTTTTTTTTTTTCCAGGAGTAATATCAGTTAAAAAAAATTTAAAACTACGGACAATGTAATAGCCTTAGAACTTTATTGAAAAAACAGCTATTATTTCATGTTTTCCTCCTTCAGGGCTTCAGGTATATTATTTTGGATTAAAAGTTCAATCATAATTGCTCCAAACCCCATTTAGGAAAATCTTTAACATTTAGGGGGTTGGACTCTCAGCTTAAATTTATATTTATATTTCTCTCTAGTTAATCTCTGGCCTTTTTGTGGTTGAGACAAATTTCAGGTTACTGGAAACATTTGAGTAATGAAACAGCAAATTATAATATAATGTCTGTGAATAGACAGGAACAAGAAAAGGAAGTTGGGAAAAGAGCGTAACTTTTTTTGCAACTTCCCTTAATCTTTGAGCAAAGGGACACGCTGGTAATGTCAGTCGGGATGTTCTACTCCAAGATGCCTGTAGAGATGATGGGTCTTTTTTATATGCTCCTTCTCCACTCCAGCTCAGACTTATCTTCTCTTTCTCTTTTTGCTGGCTGCCCATGGGCTGCTGGTTCTTAGCTCAGCTCTATATGACTCTTCTGCTTTTTCAGACTCTAGAAATCTCTAGTTCCTAGATAAGTTCCTCTTTTTTATATAAATTCCTCAGGATATAATTAAACCTCATAAGCAATGGCTTTGATTGCTTCCAGGAAGTTCACAAAAGTCCTATTCACAATCAATTTTTTGAAAATTCAATTTTATTTTATTTTCAGTTCTGAATTTTCTTTCTCCTCCCTCCTTTATCCATTGAAAAGGCAAGAAAAACAAAACCCATTACTAGCATATATAGACATGCAAAACAAATGTCCCTCATTAATTCCATCCAAAAAGGAAAAAAAAAAATTAAGAGAAGAAAATATGCTTCAATCTTACTCTGGGAGCACCAGTTCACTATCTAGAAGGGAACAGTGTGTTTCATAACGAATGAGTCCTTTGGAACTGTAGTTGGTCACTGTATTGCTCAGTATCTAAGTCTTTCAAAGTTGATCATCTTTACGAGACTGCCTTTATTTTACAAATTGTTCTGATTCTGTTTATTTCAGTTTGCATCATTTTATATGTCTTCCCAATTTTGTCTAAACCTAGCCCCTTTATCATTTTTTACAGTACAATAGCATTCCAGTGAATCCCTATAGTATAATTTATTCAGCCATTCCCCAATTGATGGGCATCCCCTCAGTTTCCAGTTTTTTGCATAGGAAAAGAGCTGCTATAAGCATTTCTGTAATGGTTCCTTTGATCTAGTAACAGTATTGCTGGGTCAAAGGGGAAACACAATATAATAGTTTTTTTTTTAAACATAGTTCCAAATTTCTTTCCATAATGGTTGCACAGGTTCATAGCTTCAACAACAGTATATATACTTGGTTTCCCACAGTCCCTCCAGGATTTATTATGTTCCTGTTTTTTTTTCATCTTAGCCAATCTATTGGTTGTGAAATGGTACTTCAGAATTTCTTTAATTTGCATTTCCCTAATCACTATTGACTTAGAAAAAAAAAACTTTTTTTCTTACCTTGCATTTCTTCCTCTGAAAATTGTCTGTTCATATCTTCTGACTATTTATCTATTGGAGAATTATTCTTATTATTATATTTTTACTCAGTACCTTCTCTATCTTTGAAATAAATACCTTTATCACAGAAACTTGCTGCAAAGATTTTTCCCAGTTTCCTGCTTTTCTTTTAATTTTAGCTACATTGATTTTGTCTATGTAGAAACTTTTTATTAATCAAAATTGTCAGTTTTACCTTTTCTAAACCTCTTTCTTGTTTGGTCATGAACTCTTCCCTTATGCATAGATCTGATGGGTAATTTCTTCTACACTTCATTAATTTGCTTATGATATCATCTTTTATATCTATTTTGAGCTTGTTTTGGAATATGATATGAGATTTTAGTTTATACCTAGTTTCTGACAACGTACTTTTTGATTTTCCCTAAAGTTTTAATTGAATGATAAGTTCTTGCTTAATATCTGAAATACATGGATTCATAAAAATAAAACAAAACAAAAAAATTTAGATTATTGTGCCTGTTTCATTCTGTATATCGTGTTCTATATAAACCTAATCTATTCGTCTGATCAAATTCTCTATTTTTTACCCAGTACCAACTTGTTTTGATGATTACAGTTTTGCAGTACAGTTTGAAATCTGGCACTGCTAGGCCTCCTCTATTCCATTTTTGCCTTAATTGATTCCCTTGATACTCTTGAACTTTTATTCCTTCAAATAAATTTTGTAATTAATTTTTCTGGCTCCCTAAAGTAATCTTTTGGCTGTTCAGTTGGTATGTCACTGCATAAGTAAATTAATTTAGGCAGTATGCTCATTTTTATAAGATTGAATTGGCCTTTTCATGAGCAATTAATACATTTCTCCAATTATTTCATTGTCATTTCTGTGAAAAATATTTTATAATTGTATTCTTATGTTCTTATGATATGCTTGTCTTGGCAGATAGATATTTTATGCATTCTATAATTACTTTAAATGAAATTGTTATTTCTCTTGCTTTCTACTGGGTTTGTTGGTAATAGCAAATGCTGACAATTTATGTGTTTGTTTTATATCCTACATATTTTTATGTATAATATAAAATATACGTATTTGTAATATATATACCTCTATGTATATATATGTGACATATACATGTGTATTATAACTTTTCTCAGGTTCATGATTATTTTGATTAATTTTAGTTTATTCTCTAGAATTCTTGGTAAAAAGCCATACTATTTATAATTTCTTTCTTGACCCATTCATTCTTTAGGATTAAGCTTTTTCATTTCCAATTAATGTTTAATCTGTGCTTCAAAATCCCTTTATTTTATGTAATTTTTATTAGATTATGGTTGGTTAAAATGGATTTAGTTTTTCTGCATTTCTTTATGTAATAATTCATGGTAAATTATTGTGAAGGTGCCATGCATGATTGAGAAATAGGTATATTCCTTTCTATTCCCATTCAGTTTTTTCCAGAGGTCCATCATATCTAACTTTTATAAAATTCTATTTAATGTCTTCACTGTCTTTCTTTCTTTTTTTTTTTTTTGTTAGATTTATCTAGATTTTAAGGGAGTAAATTGTATTGAGCTCTTCTTTAGCTTTTTTTCTGTCCTGTCTCTACTTCTTTTCATCCCTGGATACTAGTCCACCCCATGTCATCTCATGTACTTCCCCACTCTTGGCCTGACTCCATACTCAGTATGCCCCTGAAGATCTCTCTGTCTCCTCATGTCTCCTCGGCTTCTTGACTGTCCCTATGAGAAATCAGTCTGGTACATTCTCTAACTCTTTGTTACAGGATGGAGGGAGGAGGATGGGGAAGGAGATGAGGATAATGGCCTATATTCCAGTGCTTCCTCTCACTCCCCATATTTGATGAGATCAGGGTAGCAATTCCTAATTCAAAATACACATGTGGCCGATTCACACTGGCCATTCTCTTCGTCAAAAAGAAGGTTTATTTAAGAGAAGAGGTTCCAGACAAAAGGAAGAGGTAAAACAGCATCAGGAGGACTAAATACGAAAGTGGGAGAGCAATAGGTTCACCAAGGAGAGGAGTTTGGAAGAATCCAGTAAAGGAATATGCCGTGAGGTACAAGTAGCCGTTGACTGACAGAGTGGAGCAGACTGACCAGTTAAATATAGTGAGGAGATAGACACCAGGAAAGGGAAGACACTCTGAGGAGGTTGAGAGAGAGAGTATTGACAGCAGGTTTATTTCTGAAAAATACTTAGCAAAGATCTTCATCATGAGCACATCTTTTATAGGGGAAGTAGAACTTTGGGATTTTTTTTTTGGGGGGGAGGGATAAAGGAGGGAACAAGGATGTATATTGAGATGTTGAACCTGCCTTGAGATACTAACAAAGGTGTCTGGGAAAGCCTGGATGCCCATAGCTTAAAGATGCTGAGCGAAGCAGTCTGGGGATGGAATGGTTGCCTTAAATATGGTAATAAGACAGTCTGGAGAACCAAGTTCCCAGGATAAGCATTTTAGCATTTCCAGAAAAAAAAGGGAGGGAATAAGCTGATTTCAGAATTCACATAATATTGACTCTGCATCCCTTCCCCCAACCAATTCTAATTGGTTGGGACCCTATATAGACTCAATCCTGTTTGATTGACTCAGTTAAGGAGTGTTCTCAGCAAAGGTTAATTACTTTCAAGGGGAGGAGGTGGAATATTTAAAAAGGTAGCTAGTTAATAGAGTGCTGGACCTGGAGTGAAGAAGACTCATCTCTCTGAGTGCAAATTTGGCTTAAGATATTTACTAGTTGGATGCCTTGGGCAAGTCACTTAACCGTGTAAACTTCAGTTTCTTCATCTGTCAAATGAGCTGGAAAAGGATTCCAGTACCTTTTTTAAAATATTAATTTGGATAATTGTCAACATTCACCCTTACAAAACCTTTTGTTCTAATTTTCCCAATATCTTTACCAAAAAAACTGCAACTAGAGAAAAACAACCCAACAGCAGCAAGAATATTCAATGAAACACCATCTACATTGGATATTTTTCTGTCTTTCAATCATCTTGCTCATTGGTTCTTCAACAACCTTACAACCAGTGTAAGACATGAAATGCAGTGTATTCCAAAGAGTTAAAAATAAGTCTCATCCAGAGGGCAAGGGAGAGATCCAAGGGAAAGATGGGGGCAGATTGTAACACGTAACCACCAGAGAAGAAGAATGAAAGATATCATTTAAGAATGTAGGAGAGGAAGAAAAAAAAGGCTGATCACTTGTGGCAAGGCTGGGGACGGACAGCTGGGCAGTTAAAGGGTTCTATTCAGGATGAGATGGACAAAAGCCTCCAGGGAGGGGACTCTGTGTTGGACTTCAGGAAAAGACATGAACAAGAATAGGCAGGCTGAGTTGGAACAGAAGGTTTTGCAAGGGTCAGTGCTGAAAAATTACTTTGCATATGTCTTGTAAATAAAAAGCTATAATAAAAAATAATTTAAATAAATAATTAAAATAAAATAAAATAAAAATAAAGAATAAGCAGATTGTCCATGTGTGTTACTGGGAAGGACTTCCTAATCCCTTATAGATCCATTCAAAGCACCGGAGTATGTGGCAAGCGCCATGGACACCCACGGGACCATGCTGGATGTAGAGAGCTGATTGTTATATATTCCTTGTGAGCATTTGTACCTCACAAACTGCAAATGCTCCAAACTAGGGCTTGATTTATTGTTTTGTGGATTGTCTACACATAGAAAAGAAAGTGATTGAGAAAACATTAATAATACAGATTAAACCTTAAAAGTGTGTCTTACAACCCCCTGCCTTGACAGCTGGTTGTTCCATATTTACCAAACTGGATACACAGAGAAAAGTGAGAAGCTACTTCCCTCAACTCAATTCAACATGCATTTATTAAGACCCTATTAGGAGCTGGGCTAATAATAATAATAATAATAATCTAGCACTTGGAGATTTGCAAAGTACTTTACAAATGCTTTCTCATCTGATCCTCCCAAGAAGCCCGATGCTATTATTGCCCCCATTTTACAATTGAGAAAAGTGAGGTAGACAGAAGTTAAATGCCCAAGAGCAGGCAGCTAGTAAGTATCTGAGGTTGAATTCAAATTCAGCTCTTCCTGACTCTAGATCCTATATTCTATCCATCCAACATCTGGTTTCGCTTATTTTGACTGAGGAATATTCTCTTTCCATCCTTAATTTTTTAAAGACTTTACCTTTGCTATCTCCCTCCCATATTTATTGATGCTTACCAACCCCCTCTTTTTTTCTTCCTCCAGGTAGAAACGCTCCTGATTACAACAAACATGTCGCACAAAGCAAAAGCAGCTACTGGTACATCCAAGAACGTATGTCTGCTTCTGCACCAGCGGTCCCTCCCAAGTCGGGAGAAATGCTTTTCGGCTCAATGTTTGGAAGGGTGACTGACTGATGATGCTTTGGTTGGAAGGTTTTGGTCATTTCTGCTCTTTATTATTGTTCATGATTATGGTCTTCCCTCTTCGTTACCTTGTTATTGTTCTGCTGGTTCTGCTTGCTTCACTCTGCCTCAGTTCATCCTTGTTTTTTCCATGTTTCTCTGAATTCATCCTATTATTCATTTCTTACAGCCCAACAAAATTCACACCACGATATAGTGGTGAGGGAGGATTTTTTAGAGTATCAGAAGAACAGACTTTTCTAGAGGCAGCAGGATGGGTCAGTGGATAGAAGGAAGGAAGGAAAAAAGGAAGGAAGGAGGAAGGAAGGAAGGAAGGAGAGAAGGAAGGAAGGAAAGAAATGAGCATTTATTAAGCACCTCCTGTGTACCAGGTACTATGTTAGTCATTTTACAACATGAACTCATTTCCTCCTCACTGTGCTCAATTTCCTACAGCATCCAGCTGGGATAGATGTGGGACCAAATCCCCATCTAGATTTTCGCTCAGTTGTATAAACCTGGCAAATCACTTATTCTCTCTTGAATGTCGTAAAATAGGAATGAGAACAGCCCCTGCCTCTCCAAGTTGTTCAGAGAATAAGTTGAGATAGCAAAAATAAAATGCATCGCAAGTCTTAATGGACTACATAAATGCTTTCATTAGTATTATTATTCTGCTGCTTGAAGGAACCTTAGAGACCATCTTGTCTAAACCCTTGTTTTTACAGAGGAAGAAATAGACCCAGGAGGGGGAAAATGACAACTACTGGATATCAAAATGGGTGTTGAGCCCCCATCTTTTTGCCTCTTCAACCCAGTTCCCACACTGGGAAAAGGGGAGGGTCTTCATCTGTCATGTCTTCAGATGTCATTGGGACCAGCCCCTCGGCCTCTGGATTTTCCCATGACCAGATCCGCTTAGCTCAGCTGGACCTTTGCCCACAGTACGGTCTGGCTGCCACCCAGCCAGGGAGAGGAGGGGAGCACAGAGTCAGACCAAGCCCTGGGAGATAGCAGAGCCCGCCAGCAAATTCACTGAACTGTTCTGCATTGATAGACCTTTTTATTTTTATTTATTTTTATTTTTGGCTTCTATTTCCCTCCTTTTTTCTCTATCATACTCACACAACCAAATAATATTATTATTCTGCTTTTTTACCTCAGTTTACTCAGAGATTTTTTTTCCTCCGGGTTTAGGACTCATCAGAAGGGAATTTGGGGAGTCATTTTGGACTCATAGAAGGCTCTATTCAGGACTGGAGGGGAAAATACAGATCCATAGACTTGAGTTCAGGAAGACCAAATTCTGCCTCATATATTTACCAGCTGTTTGACTCTGAGCAAATTATTTCACACATCTGGACCTCAGTTTCCTCATCTGTCAAATGAGGAGGTTAGACTGGACCACCTCTAAGATCCTTTCCACTCCAAATTTATGAGCCGATGTTCTTATGACCTTGACCGATCGCCATCGTTTAAAAATAAGTCACTGAGTGACTAGTTTTGGTCCTCAGGCTCTTGTCGATCCCTCAGTCTGGGAGCCAGGAGTTACCAGACTGGAGATTCGGGCTCCTGCCATGGTGCCCTTCTCACCTGTCATAGGGGAAATTTTCAGCTTCATGGTAACCCTAATTCCATCCACTCCATTTCTCACTTCCATTCAGATGTTCTTTGGTTTTCTTTTCAAATGTCGGCAATCAACATGATCAAATGTAAACAGAGGATCTGGGTTCAAAACCCAGTTCATCTGCTAATTTACCTCCAAAAAACCACTTAGAATCACAGATCATAGATTCTGAGCTTGGACCGTTCTTCAGGGTCTTTGAATACAACCCCTCATTTGGAATTGAGAAAACTGAGTGAGAGGTTCTGTGACACAGCTAGGAAGTGTCTGAGGCAGGATTTGAACCCAGTACCTGCTCTCTCTATTCTGACAAGACTTCTTCCTTGTAAAAGGTGGGGATTGGATTAGCTGACCTCCTAGGGATTCCAATCCTCATTTCCCTATCATGTCCCTAACTACTCTCCACAGACGACCCTCCAGCTGAATTACATTTTTGGAACATACTCTATGGTTTTCCCTCCTTCCATGCCGTGGAGCACACAGTCCTTCCTACCTAACCAGCTTTTCCCATTTTCCCTGTTCAATATCCTACATCTCCTTCAAGGTCCAGCTCTGATTCAATCTTCAGGAAGGGTTCATTGATCATTTCCAGGTCTACACTGACAAAGATTTTGTATCTCTTTTTAATTCTTTTGTTCTCTTTTGTCAGGCAGTCAGCAAATATTTATTAAGTACCTACTATGTGTTGGATGCTCTATGTATATGTATATATGTGTGTGTGTATAGACAGATACATGTTTGTGTATATATGTACACACACACACACACATGGCTACAAAAAAGGCAGAAGATCATATACATTTTCTCAAATAGTTCCTCATCTCATGGGAAGACATGCAAACAATGATGTGTAAATAAGAACTATTACAAGATAAATGAAAAGGTTCAGTAGAGTAGAATTAAGAGGGCATCCATCTGTGTCCTCCCTTCCCTTGTAGACTCAGTATATTTCATGGCTTGGATCCTTAAGGCTGGTCTCCCACAGTGGGGGCTCTATCAGGGGCTTTCTCACACAAATTTGTCTGGTTCACACCTTCAATGGAACGTCTGACATCAATCCACAAAAAAGTTAAAAGTGCGCAGCTCTCCCATGAGCTACAGATGCTAAAACAAGATAGTTTATTTCATTTTATTCTATAAGGGAACATATACACAACACATATATACACACAATACATATATTCACACATACATTTACAACAGGAACATATATACACATATCATTCCATGTCTATATAAATCCATGTGTATATTGTGTGTGTGATATATGTACATGCAGATCTACAGACATTGATCAAATGGTGAAAAAATCTACAATTTAAAATGATTTATTTATTATTTATTACTATTTTTCAACAGTTATAGTTAAAACTAATGACAACATGCAAATTCTTTTAAAAGGTGCTAATAGCATAGAATTTGAAGGTCTGCAATGCAAGTTTAACAGAGATGGTCTCTTTTGATTTGAAAGCTTTTTGGGAAAAAAAAAAGAAGCTTTTGGAAGCTTGTTCAATATACTGTAACCTATTTAACATGTAAAGGACTGCTTGCCATCTGGGGGAGGGGGTGGAGGGAGGGAGGAAAAAATCGGAACAGAAGTGAGTGCAAGGGATAATGCTGTAAAAAATTACCCTGGCATGGATTCTGTCAATAAAAAGTTATTAAGAAAAAAAAAAAAAAAAAGAAAGAGGAAAAAAAAAAAAAAAAGGAAGCTTGTTCAAAATCTTCCAAAGGCTGGGATCGTATGGTTGTAGAACTGATGCTAGGATTACTGATTTAGAACTGGAGGGGACCTTGGAGGCCATGGAATAGGACCAGTTTTATTTAATAGAGCTGATAGCACAGGGTTGCCATAGCAATGAGGACCATTTATTTCCCCAGAGGATGGGAGCTGTTTTGATTGGTTACAGGATCCTGGATTTATGTATTTCCAGCAAAAAAATAATACTGAATGTGAATTTAGGTGATAAGTTGAATAATTACTAACCCAAAATAGTATTGAATGTGGAAAGAGCCAAGTGGGTATATGTGTGTGTTTATATGTTTATGCATGTATATATGCACATATTTACAATCACACATGCAAATTTACACATATGTGTATTTTGTATATGTGTGATATATGTACATTCAGATTTACAAATATTGATCCAAATATGTGGGGGGGGGGAGAATCAACAATTTAATGTAATTTTTCTTAGGCTAGGTCTCTCTATCTTGTCCAAGTTAGAAAGGCAACGACCCTTCATAGCCCAGCCCCTCTGCTGCAGGCTCAGGAGTTTTGACTTCATCTGGTCTAGGCTGGTTCTCCCCTCCTCAGGCAGCCTGGGGGTCCCTCCTTCCCCCCTTTCATTGGTAGCAGATTTAGCCCCCCTGTGTCTCAGAACTCCTGAGCTCAAGGATCTACCAGGGAAGCTCCAGCCTACCCTAGCAAGGATCACTAATATAGGCTACCACAACAGTACGGCGTATTTTGGTCTTGACGATATCCATCAGCACTGAGCAGTTGCTCTTAGACTCCATAGTTCTTTCTCTAGGTGTGGAGGGCATTTTCCATCTCAAGTCTGTTGAACCTGTCTACTGTTGCAAAGAGTTTAAGTCCATCAGAGCTGAAACTCACATAATCTTGCTGTTACTGGTTCTGCTAGTTCTGTTCACTTCACTTTGCATCCGTTCATATAAGTTCTTCCAGGTTTTTCTAAAACTATCTATTTGACATTTCTTTTTTTTTTTTATACTTTCTCTTTTCCCTCCTTAATAGTATTTTACTTTTCCAATTATGTGTAAAGATAGTTTTCAACATTCATTTTTATATGATTTTGAGTTCCAAATGTTTTTTCTCCTTCCCCTCCCTTACCTCTCCCTTCCCCAAGACTGCAAGCAATCTAATATAGGTTATATATGTACAATCATTTAAAACATATTTCCATGTTAGTCATTTTATGAATGAATAATCAGAATAAAAGGGAGAAAAACCACAGACAAGAAAAAGCAAACAAAAAACAGATGAAAGTAGTATGTTTTAATCCACATTCAGTCTCTATCGTTCTCTCTCTGATCATGGATGGTGTTTTCCAGCCCAATCAATTGGAATTGTTTTGGATCACTGTATTGCTGAGAAGAGCTGTCTATCATAGTTGATCATCTCATAATAATAATTGTGATGATATTGGTACATCTTTGCTTCCTCCATGATCTTACTGGGAATGCTTCTAGTTTATCTCTATCAAGAATAATGCTTGCTGATGGTTCTAGATAAATATTACTTTTTATTTTAGGGTAAGCTCCATTTATTCCTATGTTCTTTAGTATTTTCAACAGGAATGGGTATTATATTTTGCCTCAGGCTTTTTCTATATCTATTGAGATAACTATATGATTTATATTGATTTTATTATTGAGTTGGTCGATTATTCTAACAGTTTTTTTAATATTGAACTATCTCTGCGTTCCTGGTATAAATCCCACCTGGTCATAGTATACAATCCTTGTGATAGATATATTGCTTCATTCTCCTTGCTAGCATTTTATTTAAAACTTTTGTATCATTATTTATTAGGGAAATTGATCTATAATTTTTCTTTTCTGTTTTTGGTCTTTAGGGTTTAGGTATCAGCACCATATTTGTGTCATAAAAGGAATTTGGGTTCTATGTTTGGAGATCCAATTGTTCAGTGATGAAGAGAGCTATGTACATCCAGAGAAAGGCCTGTGGGAACTTGAGTGTGAACCACAACATAGCATTTCCACTCTTTCTGTTATGTATGTTTTAATTTTTGTTTTCTTTGCCAGGTTTTTTTTTTTCTTTTTAGATCGGATTTTTCTTGTTCAAGCAAGATAACTGTATAAATATGTATACATATATTGGATTTAACATATATTTTAACATATTTAACATGTGTTGGAGTACCTGCCATCTAGGGGAAGAGGTAGGGGAAAGGAGGGAAAAATTTGGAAGAAACAGTTTTGCAAAGGTCAATGCTGAAAAATTGTCCATGGATATGTTTTAAAAATAAAAAAGCTTTAATTTAAAAAAAAAAAAAAAGAAAGAAAACAAACAAACAAACAAACAAAAAATGGAATTTGGTAGGATTCCTTTTTGGCCTATTATTTACAAATGCTTTATATAGTATTATCATATTATTTTATAATATACTATTATATAGTATTGGATTAATTGTTCTTTAAATGTTTGGTAAAATTTGCTTGTGAACCACTCTGGCTCTAGAGATTTTTTTCTTAGAGAGTTCATTGATGCCTTGTTCAATTTCTTTTTCTAAGATGGAGTTATTTAAATATCTTACCCCTGTTAATCTAGTCTCCATTTCCCTTAGATTCTCAGATTTGTTGACATACAAGTGGACAAAATAGCTTCTAATAATTGCTTTGCTTTCATCTTCATTGATGATGAATTCACCCTTTTCATTTTTAATATTGTTAATTTGGTTTTCTTCTTTTAAGAAAAAATCAAATTAACCTATGGCTTCTCTATTTTGTTGTTGCTTTTCATAAAACCAGTTCCTAGTTTTATTTACCAGTTCAGTGGTTTTCTACTTTCAATTTTATTAATCTCTCCTTTGATTCTCAGGATTTCCAATTTGGTGTTTAATTGGGGATTTTTAATATTGTTGTTTTTCTTGTTGCATGCCCAATTCATTGATGTGTTTTTTTTCTCTCTATTTCATTGATGTAAGCAATTAGAGATACAAAATTTCCCTAATGTATCGCTTTGGCTATATCCCATAAATTCTGGTATGTTCTTCTCTTTAATTCTCTTTAATGATGAGTGTTTAATTCTAAACTGATATTAGCCCCAACTCTCTAACCCAATGTGACATTATTTCAGTTGGTGTGTTGGAATGAAACCAGGATTTGGAATCAGAGAATTTAAAATCCCAGCTTGGGGGCTTATGGCCTAGCTATTTATAGGGGTCCTCAAACTATGGCCCGACTGACAGGTGCGGCAGCTGAGGACGATTATCCCCCTCACTCAGGGCTATGAAGTTTCTTTATTTAAAGGCCCACAAAACAGAGTTTTTGTTTTTACTATAGTCCGGCCCTCCAACAGTCTGAGGGACAGTGAACTGGCCCCCTAGTTAAAAAGTTTGAGGACCCCTGGGCCCCATTCAGTCTTAGATCAAGGGTGGGAAGGAGAGTCAGCTAGGTCTTTTTACAGACGTGGTGGCCCAGAAAGGACAAAGCTCGCCAGATTCTAAGTAACAGAGAGAGAACTCAAGCCCAGCAGACTGTGTCCAGTGTTCCGGGCCATGCTGGGGGACTGGGTCACAGATTCCTCTTCCACAACATGGGCCGATCTCTGGGGTCTCCTCTAGGCCCAAATCCCAGGCTTAATTCCTGGAGGCTTCTATGGTGCTGAGTTCCTCTGGCTGCTGAAAGTTCTCCAGGGTTAATGATTCTCTTCCCAGGACAGCTGCCAGGGGCAGACACTCCCCCCCTTTCTCTCCTGCACTTTTGATCTCTGGGCTGGTATGTTGGGGTGGAGCTCCCCATCTGCCTGGAGACATCAGAGAAGACTTGGACCATCTGCTCTCTCTGCCTCCTAATCTGCCTCCTGCCACTCGCTCTGGCCCTGAGAGATATTGGGGAACACCCAATGTCTGGGAACCTGGGGAGAACATTCTGCCCCCACCAACCAAAATTGCTCCTATCCTCCCCATTCCCCCGGAGGAAGAGCTGACTTAACCAGGGCCTCCAAATTCCTGCAAAGACCAGGCTGGGAGATTTACACATTCTTGCAGGGGGGTGGGGTGGGGGTCATTTAAAATTAAAATGAAGAGTTCCTACAACTTTCCCTGCTCCAGGTCCCTGCTGATCCAGTCGGGCCTGGCTCTGCTGGAAGCACTGCGGAATTTAGTCTGAAGGGACTTTGGAATCCAACCCTCTGCTTCTCCAGTGGAGGAAGTGGGATCAGTCCCAGAGGCCCTTTGTCCCAGCTGGCATTTCCTTTCCCGTCGCCAGAGGGAGGATGGCAGCTTGTGGGAGAGGGGACTGCCCCTTCCAATGTCTCCGCCAGCTCCAAGAGGGCATCCCGGTGCCCGGCGGGGAGGCAGAGCTTTTCCATCTCAGCAGGAGACGAAGGTCACGCTCTTCCTCTGCAAGATCTGGGAGGTCAAGTGACTTAGGAGTTGGGATTTGAGTCTTCCTGACCCCAAAGTCCAATAAATCAGGCTACCCACAGCACCTACTGGGCTCTGCTGGAGGAAGAAGAAAGGAGAGGAAAGGGAATCCTTGTTTTCACAGAGATAAGTCAGGAGCTAAGCCGCCTTGAAGTCCCCTGGATTGCAGAGATTAGAGTTAAGGCTAGACTAGGGGTTTATCTCGGATTTAGGAGCCTAATTCCAGCTGTAAACTCCTGGAGGGCAGGAATGGCCATATTTGTGCTTCTGTATGGGGCACATCTCAGGCACTCGAGGCATGGTTCGGACTGATTCCTCCACAGGCCCGTGGCACAGGTCGGGGCGGTGAGAGTGGCCACGTCCAAATTCTAGCTGAGACCCTGCTCAGGCCCTGTGGGCACGTGAGGTTCGGGCATTTCCCAGAGTTCTTACCTAACTCTAGGGGAGCTTTCTGTCATTAGAATTTGCAATTACAGGGAATCATTCCCCCCATTCCCTTAAGATTTTATCTCTTTGCCTTGTTATCAGGAGCACAAGGAGTTTACTCAATCAGGCCTAGGAGAGTCCGAACTTCTGGCTGGGGTCACTCCATCTACTTGACCCGGTTCCCACTTTCCTTCTGGGGGACGCCCATAAACATTCAGAAAGCGCCTACTCTGCGCCAGGCATTATGGGGATAAAGGCACAGAGACCAAGTCCCATCTGCTGGGAGATGCATATGCAAACAACTCTGAGGGCACAAGATAGAGGCAGGGATCATGGGAGAGAATCCACGAGGGAGGGCACTAAGGGGAAGGCAGACTGAGAAAGTGTGAAGGAAGCCAGGAGGTAGAGGAGGAGAGCACTCAAGGCTGGGGATCACCTCGAGGTGGGACCACCCCGCCGCCTTACTTCTATTAAAAATTGATTTGTTATTACTATTGGAGGAGATGAGTGACTTGCCCAAGATCCTCAGGTAGTAAATATCAAGTTTCTGAGGCTGAATTTGAATTCAGGTGCTTCTGACTCGGTGCCCCCTTTCTCCTCCCTTTTTCAGGTTATACTGCTCTCTCCCTGGGTGGATTTCCTTGCAGCCAATAACCTACTATGTGATTGTTTACGCTGGCACTTACCTTATAAACCTAACATCTGGATGCACAGAGTCAACAGTGTTTATAGTTTGTCCATGGCTATGATAATATGTCTTTATTATAAAAATATACATATTGTTATTTATTATAATAAACAATATGATTTATAATATATAATAGAATAGAAATTATATATAATTATAATACAGATAATAAGCCGCTTTATGAAGCAGCTAAGGGGCTCATTGATGAGAGAAAACAAATTAAAGTTTGTTTTAGTAAAAGCTTTGTGACCCTGGACAAGGCATATAACCTCTCTCAGCCTCCTTCTCTAGATCTGTAAAATGGGATAATACTAGCACCTAACCTCAGGGTTTAACATAAGTAAAGCACTCGGCAAATCTCACCTCTAGAAACCCTTCTGGGAATCCCACTTAGCAAACACCCATCTAGCTTTTGTTTGAAAATCTCCTGGGAGGGCTTTGAAGTCCCAGAACCTGAGTTTGGATCTCATCTCGGAGGCTCTGGACAAGATATGCAACATCCCCTGGGCCTCAGGTTCCTTATCTCCACTGGATTGGATGATTTGGGCGGTTTCTTCGGCCTCTAAACCTATGATCCTGGGATTCCATGACCCCTCCCTCGGGAGGCAATTCATTCCACTTGAGTTAAGAAGTTTTTTGTCTTTGTTGTTTTTTGTAAATCAAGACTGTACAATTTCTACCTTTGGTTCCTTATCTAATTACTCTCTTATAATCTTTCAAGAGAGCTCTCATCCTCTCCCCGTTTGTTGTGGGGAGATAAATTGAAGATTGAATTTAGGCTTGAACCTGCCCTGAAGACTGATCACGAGGACCTAGTTGTGGCTCCGGGTAACAAATGGGTGCTCTGCTGGTTAGCAGACCCGGGAGACCAGAAGCCCTGCGTCCATAGCCCAGCTCTGCTATATACCAGTCGTGACCCGGTATAAGGCCCTGGCCCTGACTCTCCTCATCTGTACAATGGGGATAAGGCTCCTGTTAAAGAGATGGGAGCTGTTGTTAATGGAAGCACCAGGGAGTGTCTGGGGGGACTTGGTCCCAGGTTAAGCATCCTTTGGCTCAATGCGGGAGCTCCCCCTGGTGGCCGGAGACAGAGCTTCCTCACTGCCCACCTCCACCCTGAAGTCCCCTTTTTGAGGTCTAAAAACATGAGAACAGTTGTACACTTCCGGGCTTCCCCCCAACTTGAAGAGCTTGTATCGCCCCTTCCCCAGACCTCCCCTCCTTATCTTCAGGGGCCTCCTCCTCCTCCTCCTCCTCCTCCTCCTCCTCCTCCTCCTCCTCCTCCTCCTCGGGGCAGCTTTCCTCGGATGCCCCCTCCCAGATCCCTTCATTCTTCTCCCTCATTCAGGGACATCTGCTTATCTGTGCAGGCTTTATAGCCTTCCGAAGAATTGGAGTTCTGTCCGGGCTGAGACTTCTTCTATCCACAGAACCTTTCCAGGGGAAAGCACTTAACACCATCAGCTTAGGCTCTTTGTTGTCCCTGTTGCTGTTTAAGCCACAGTGACTCCTTCTTGAAAAGATCTCACAGGTGAGATAGTCCAACTTTTGCATTTTGCAGCCATGGAAGCTAAGGTCTAGAGCTTGAGACTGTTGGAGATTACCCAGATTAATAAGGCCCGCCAAGATTTAAACCCAAGGAGACGACTTTGGCCGGGATGCTTTCAGTGGCTCCTGCTTTAAGTAGGAGAAAACTTTTTTGATCCAGAATGAACGGGCCTGTCTACCTCAAGGGAATCAAAATCATTGTGTGCCAGGCTGAGCTTTGCCTGAAACTATTGGAATAAAAGAGGGGCCTTTCTTAGAATAGGGGGAGAAAATCCAAGTGTTTGGATGGGAGAGGATGGAGAAAGGATGGAGCTTTGGAAAGGCAAGGCAAGTCAACAAGAACGTATTCCTATATCTTTTTTTTTTTTTAAATAATTCATTTTTGCTGAGGTAATTGGAGTTAAGTGACTTGCCCAGGGTCACACAGCCAGGAAGTGTTAAGTAGCTGAGGTTAGATTTGAACTCAGATCCTCCAGACTTCAGGATTGGTGCTCTATGCACTACGCCACCCAGCTGTCCCAACAAGAATTTATTAAGCATTTACCTTCTGTGGGACTGTGCTAAACACCAGGGATATAAAGAAAGGCAAAAAACGATCCCTGCCTTTAAGGAGCAGCCAGTCTAGAGGCAGACACAACATGGAAACAACTACACACAAATAAATATGTATTATGTAAAACACATGCGTAGATGGCTATATAATGTATATTTTAGAAAGCACTATATATATATATATATATATGATTGACACAAGACAAACTGAACATAATCACAGAGGAGGGCTTTAGTGTCAGGTCTCACCACGTCCCAGATGGCTACTGGCTTGATCTCTGCCATTGTCTCTAGAAACTCATCTTCCTGTGAGGTAAAATGAACTCTAAAATTCACAGGTCTCAGGACGCTATCTTTAGGGTCCTTCCCTCTCTGTGGTTGGAGAGAGTGGGGGGTGGACATCGGAGAGCTCCCCCTGACCCTTTATTTAGGGAGGAGGTCCAGGGCCGACACCCCACCAGTTCCCACCTGGCTGCAGAACTTTCTTATGCCCTTTGGTGGGCAACCTTCCCTTCCTACCCTCCCCCCTCCCCCCTTTTCAGCTTCTTTTTACAGGTTGTCTTCCCCTTTTAGTGGATGAGTTAGTTCCTCGTGGGCAGGGACTGGATTTCTTGGCAGTGTCAGTGCCTGGCACAGAGAAGGTGCCTAATCGATGCTTATTAGTCAGTCAATAACTGACTAATAATCAATAACAACAATCGACTAACTTTAAGGGAATCTGAGAATTTTAGGTAGAATTTTAACTAAGACTTGAAGTAACCTTTGGAAACAGGAAACAGAAGAGGAAGGAGATTTTTTATTATTATTTATTATTATATATTTGTTATTATTATTGCTTGTCCTTCTTTCTCAAAGAGCACCAGGACATCAGGGAGTGAATGGGACTGAGGCGAGGGCTGTGCAAAGTGAGCTGTCTCAGTTCTCCTCATCTGGGCCCAGTGGCTGGATGTAGATCAGGACACTGGGAGAAGGGCCTGGATGCAGTAGGAGACCTCAGCCTTTTTAAGCCAAGTTCTTCCCCAGGTCTCAGTTTGTCTGCGATTAAGACTGGGCAGAGAATGGCCTGTTTCACCTAGACTGAAAAATATTCAGTCTGGGAAGGGAAGATTCTCCGGGTTTCTGGCCAAAACAGAAATGGCTGCTTACACTCATTGTGAACCGTCAGAGTCCAAACAATGACCAAATAAGCAGGAAGAGAGTTCTAGACGTGGCAGCCAGCCAGCGAAAATCCTCAGGGTTGGGAGACGGAGTGTCTTGTTTGGGAAACAGCCAGCGTATGGCTTCCCAGGGGTTCTGGAGGCGAATGAGATGTAAGAAAATTGGGAAGGTGGGAAGGATGCAGGCCTTTAAAAGCCACATAGGATTTTCTAGTTGATCTTAGGGATAATAAGAAGCTATAGGAGGTTATGACATAGAAGGGGACACGGTCAGGGCTGGACTTTACAAAGACCATTTTGGCTGCTGGGACACGATGGATGGAAGTGGGGAGAGACTTGAAGGAGGGAGAGCAACGGGCGAGCTATTGTAACAGTCCAGGATTGAGATGCTGAGGGCCTGGGTGGAGATGATGGATGTCAGAGGAGGGGGGCGGGATTGACTAGGGATGCTATGAAGGTAGAACAGATTGCGTATCCTGGTGAGAGAGATTTGAATCCAGGATGCTGCCTGGTTTTGTGAGAACTGGTACCTGGGAGGGTGGTGGAACCCTGATAGTAATAAAGGAATTGGGAAGAGGGGAGGGCTGGAGGGAAAGATATTCAGTCTTGGTTAACTTGAGTTTCAGATATAGGTCAAACTATCCAATAGGCACAGGAAGTGCTGTCAAGGAAATGGGAGATATTTAGGAAGGTCATTGATTCTTTTTAATTTTATTGATTTTTTGGGTTACATTTTAAGTTTCAAACTGTGTCCCTCCCTACTTCACACTAGTGAAAGCCACCATTTCACACACACACACACACACACACACACACACACACACACACACACACACGTATATATGTATGTACATGTAAAACCATACCTGATATACTTCTATTTATCGGTTCTTTCTCAGGAAGGATAGCATCTTCCTTCATGGGTCCTTTGTAGTTGATGTGAGTATTCATAATACTCAGAATGACTTGTCACTGTACATAACATTTCCTTTGGTTCTGCTCATTTCATTCTACAATATTTCGTGCAAGTTTTTCTAGGTTTTTCTAAAATAAAACTGCTCAATGACCAGCAGAATGATTACAGAGAGGCCTGGAGAGACTTATATGAACTGATGCTGAGTGAAATGAGCAGAACCAGGATTTCATTATATACCTCAACAAGGATACTGTATGAGGATGTATTCTGATGGAAGTGGATCTCTTCGACAAAGAGAAGATTTAATTCAGTTCCAGTTGATCAATGATGGACAGAATCAGCTATACCCAGAGAAGGAACACTGGGAAATGAATGTGGACTACTTGGATTTTTGTTTTTCTTCCCGGGTTATTTATACCTTCTGAATCCAATTCTCCCTGTACAACAAGAGAACTGTTCAGTTCTGCACACATATATTGTATCTAGGATATACTGTGACATATTTAACATGTATAGGACTGCTTGCCATGTGGGGGAGGGGGTGGAGGGAGAGAGGGGAAAAGTCAGAACAGAAATGAGTGCAAGGGATAATGTTGTAAAAAATTACCCTGGCGTGGGTTCTGTCCATAAAAAAATATAATTAAAAAAAAAAATAAAGTTAAAAAAAAAATCAAACTGCTCCTCATTTCTTATAGCACAGTAGTATTCCATCACAATCCATATACTGCAACTTGTTTAGCCATTTCCTAATTGATGAGTATCCCCTCAATTTCCAGATTTTGTCACTACAAAGAGAGTTCTGTCAATATTTTAGAACATGAAAATTCGTTTCTTTTTTCCCCTAAGAAACACTACACATACACACACACACACACTATATATGTGTGTGTGTATATATACTATATATATGTATGTACATATATATGTTTCATACTATAGTATGATATACTATATAATAATATAAAGAGTTTTATAACTATTTGGGTATAATCCCAGATTGCTCTCCAGAGAGGTTGAATTAGTTCACAATTCCATCAAGAATGAATTAATGTCCCAGTTTTTCTATATCCCCTCACACATTTGTTATTTTCTCCTTTTATCATTTTAACCAATCTGATAGGGATGAGGGAGTCATTGATTTTATATAGTTTCACAGAGGATACAAGGAAATTTGTATTTCCCCAATACCTGCATATTCACAAACATTATAATATAATCTGCTATTTTGGGAATATTTTGGGAAATATTTCCCAGTAAACTGAATTTTGCCTCAGAACTGGCTTAAGTAGAGATATATACAAATGTAAGATTTAGCAGAGAATCCAATTTCTCCCAATATGATAGGACTTTTCCTCATTAAAGGTTTAAGGTGATTGTGATTTAACACAGAACTTTTCACCTAAAATTAAATTTGAATTGCCTAAGGTGGAAAAAAGAGAGAGCCAAGGGGATCTAAGCAGGATATTTCATTGCTCCCCAGGCTCAAAATGAGCTCATTATTTGCAAGTTCCTAATGGATTATCAGCCTAATTTTCATTTCCATCTTCTCTAATTAACCCCCAGTCTCTTTGTAATTGAGGCAATAATTTTGGTGACCAGACAGCAAATTATATTATAGTATCTAGGAATAGACGGGCATTGGGAAGGGACATGGGAAAGAGCTGCTCTTTTCTTGAGACTTCCCTCCATGACATTCCATCTGAGAACAAAAGATTCTCCTTAAGGGTTGTTTTTTGTTGTTGTTGTTTTAATTATTTTGTTTGGCACAGTTTGGACATTCCATGGCTTCCTGTGTGTTCCACTCTCAGGAGTACAGATTCTTAGATCTCTCCACTCCAATTTTCTTCCTTCTGAGATAGCTTCTGCCTCTTAAACAAATTACTTAGGGTATGATCCAGTGTCTGCCAAAGTGGCTTTGGTTGATTCTGGGTGGTATACAGGTCCTGTTTATATTCTGTTGCTTTTGTTTGAGTCAGTCAGAAGGTCTTTTTTCCTAATTTAATCATCAGGGTCAAATGGCATGATTTTAACTATTCTTACACCAGATCTCGAGGCTCCTAAACCAGAGCTTTTTTTCCCTTGAAGAAAACTGCTTCTTCTTGTATTAAATTGAATCAAGGGTTATCTGATTTTTTTTTTTACTTTTATTTTATTTAATAATAACTTTGTATTGACAGAATCCATGCCAGGATAATATTTACACGACATTATCCCTTGCAGTCACTTATGTTTCGTTTTTTCCCCTCCCTCCCTCCTCCCCCCCCCAGGATGGCAAGCAGTCCTATATATGTTAAATATATTGCAGTATATCCTAGATACAATACATATTTGCAGAACCGAACAGTTCTCCCGCTGCACAGGGAGAATTGGATTCAGAAGGTAAAAATAACTCGGGAAGAAAATCAAAAATGCAAATAGTTCACATTCATTTCCCAGTATTCCTTCTTTGGGTGTAGCTGTTTCTGTCCATCATTTCTCCAATGAAACTCAGTTAAGTCTCTCTGTCAGAGAAATCCACTTCCATCAGAATACATCCTCATACAATATCGTTGTCGAAGTGTATAATGATCTCCTGGTTCTGGTCATCTCACTTAGCATCAGTCCATGTAGGTCTCTCCAAGCCTCTCTGTATTCATCCTGCTGGTCATTCCTTACAGAGCAATAATATTCCATAACATTCATATACCACAATTTACCCAGCCATTCTCCAATTGATGGGCATCCATTCATTTTCCAGTTTCTAGCCACTACAAACAGGGCTGCTACAAACATTTTGGCACATACAGGTCCCCTTCCCTTTTTTAGTATCTCTTTGGGGTATAAGCCCAATAGAAACACTGCTGGATCAAAGGGTATGCACAGTTTGATAACTTTTTGGGCATAATTCCAGATCGCTCTCCAGAATGGCTGGATTCGTCCACAACTCAGTGTCCCCGTTTTCCCGCATCCCCTCCAACATTCATCATTATTTTTTCCTGTCATCTTAGCCAATCTGACAGGTGTGTAGTGATATCTCAGAGTTGTCTTAATTTGCATTTCTCTGATCAATAGTGATTTGGAACACTCTTTCATGTGAGTGGTAATAGTTTCAATTTCTTCATCTGAAAATTGTCTGTTCATATAAGGGTTATCTGATTTTTGAGAATATAGAGATCATGTCATATTATAAATTAGCATGAATTCAGTAAATTGAAATCAGTAAATGAACTGATATTTTACTAGCTAATATATATTTGGAGGGGGAAAAAATCTAATATCCGTGTAGGGGACAAAATATTTATTAAACCACTAGAAGGTGTGTTTGTCCAGTTCCAATTGTTCAGTATGAAGAGCGTCATCTACACCCAGAGAAAGGACTATGGGAAATGAATGTGGACCACAGCATAGCATTTCCATGCTTTCTGTTATTGTTTGTTTGCATTTTTGTTTTCCTTCTCAGGTTTTTCTTCTTTCTTTCTAGATCTGATTTTTCTTGTGCAACAAGATAACTGTATAAATATGTATACATATGTTGGATTTAATATATATTTTAACATATTTAACATGTATTGGACTACCTACCATCTAGGGGAGGGGATGGGGAGAAGGA
Organism: Antechinus flavipes; assembly: GCF_016432865.1. Lineage (NCBI taxonomy): Eukaryota > Metazoa > Chordata > Mammalia > Dasyuromorphia > Dasyuridae > Antechinus > Antechinus flavipes. The sequence continues at coordinate 23,992,921 of NC_067399.1, forward strand.
GGGGAAAATTTGAAACAGAAGGTTTTGCAAGGGTCAATGTTGAAAAATTACCCTTGCATATGTTTTGTAAATAAAAAGCTATAATAATAATAATAATAATAATAATAATAATAAAGGTGTGTTTATTTGAGCAACAAGCTAAGATGACTGGGCCTGTTTTACAAGCTAACAAAACCGCATGTCTAAACTAAAGGAAGTTTCCATATTGTAAATGCTGTTTAGTTCTGATCTTTGCATGTAAGGGTACAGAAAATCTAAATGGATCCAGAAACCCCTTCCAAAGACTTTCAGCTAATTTGTGTAATGAAGACAGCACAGGCCCCAGAATCAGGAAAACATTCAAATCCAGCCTCTTTGTGCAGACACTTTGCACATCTTGTAAGAAATCTTGTAAGACTTTAGCTGAGACATGAAGAAAGCCAAGGAAGCCAGGAGGAGATGTAGAGGCTGACTCAGTCTTCTCCCTTGTTTTTCATGACCCCGTTTGGGATTTTTCTTGTGGGTTGTTGTTCCCTTCTCTAGGCTGATTTACAGATGAGGAAACTGAGGCAAACAGGTTTAAATGACTTTTCCAAGGTCACACAGCCAGTGAGTGAGTGAGGCCAGATTTGAACTCAGATGAATCTTCCAGTTTCTAGTCCAATGCACTATCTACTAAGCTATCTAGCTGCTCCAGTTCTGTTCAATATTTTTGATTAATGACTCAGATCAAAGCACAAAGATCATGATGATCAGATTTTCAAGTTGATAATAATAGCTATTCTCTGTCTAGCACTCTAAGCTAGCATTCTAGCACCCATTTGATCAAAAAGATGAGACAATAGCTAATATGTTAGCTAACAGAATCTCAGCAGGCTGGAACAATGGGCTAAATCCAGTGAGAAGAAATTTAGGAAGGTTCTTAAATTTCTGAAGTTCTGTGTTTAAAAAAAAAATCAAGTACAGAAGACTATTGTAGTCCTATAAAAATGCTATCAATCACTATTTTTTTATTTTTATTATTCCTATTTTATTTTATTTTTTTAATAGCTTTTTATTTACAAGTTATATGCATGAGTAATTTTACAGCATTGACAATTGCCAAACTTTTTGTTCCAATTTTTCCCCTCCTCCCCACCCCCTCCCCCAGATGGCAAATAGTCCAATACATGTTAAATATGTTAAAGTATATGTCAAATACAATATATGTGTACATATTTATACAGTTATCTTGTTGCACAAGAAAAATTGGATTTAGAAAGAAGGTAAAAATAACCTGGGAAAAAAAAACAAAAAAGCAAACAAACAACAACACAAAGAGTGGAAATGCTATGTCGTGGTCCACACTCATCTCCCAGTGTTCTTTTGCTGGGTGTAGCCGGTTCTGTTCATCACTGATCAATTGGAACTGATTTGGATCCTCTCATTGCTGAAGATGGCCACATCCATCAGAACTGATCATCATAGTATTGTTGTTGAAGTGTATAAGGATCTCCTGGTCCTGCTCATTTCACTCAGCATCAGTTCATGTAAAATTCTCTAAGCTTCTCTGAAACCATCCTCCCGACTATTTCTTATAGAACAATAATGTTCTGTATCATTCATATACCATAACTTAGCCATTCTCCCACTGATGGGCACCCACTCTGTTTCCAGTTGCCTGCCACAAACATTTTTGCACATGTGGGTCCCTTTCCCTTCCTTAATATCTCCAAAGAGATTTTTTTTTTAAAGGAAGAGGACTTATTGTAGAAGAATATTTATAGCAGTTCTTTTTGTGGTACAGAAAAGAATTGGAAAACTCAGAGGATGTCTATCGATTAGAGAATGATTAAACAAGTTGTGTGCGGTATGTAATTGGAATGAAATTTGTTGTTGACTTGTCTCAATTGTGTCTCCATCTTTCTGACTCCTTTTCTTGGCAAAGGTGCTGGAGCGGTTTGCCTTTTCCTTCTCCAGCCTGTTTTACAGATGAGCGAACTGAGGAGCAAACGGGGTTAGGTGACTTACTCAAACATAATGTGTTTGGATTGGACTCACAAAGAGGAGTCTTTCTAGTTCCAGCCTGATGCTCCCTCCACTGCACTACCCAGCGATGGACACTCAGTGGCAGAGAATTCAGAAACACTTGGAAAGGCTCACAGGAGTGAAGCAAAATGAAGTGAGCGAACCACTGTATACAGTCACGTGATCCTCTAGTCTCAGCAATAGTGATCTAGTTCAATTCCAAAGGACTCTTGAAGAAAAATGCGATCTGCCTCCAGAAAAAGAACCGATAAAGGCTGAATATAGATCACAGCGGAGTATTTTTCTACTGTTTTTTATTGTGTTTTCTGGGGGGGAGAGAAGGGCAAAGAATGTGGGGATTTTTTTCCCCCCACAACAGGACTAATAAGGGATTATACTTTGCAAACCTAGGTTATCAAATAATTCACCTGCCACTGCCTAAAATCTCAGGGAGGGCAGAAGGAAAGGAAGGGAGTGAATGTGGAACTTACAATTTAAAAAAAAAAAATCATTGTTTTTACATGTAATTGGAAATAAATACTATTTTTTAAAAAAAGGATAATAAATATTGCCATATCATAAAAGATTCAGTTAACTCCAGCACACATGGACTGCGCCTAATTCGGGCCAAGAAAGAGCCCCTGCCTTCATTGTTGATCGATGGTGGAACAAGACGGGCAGAAATCATTGCATTTGGAGGAGGAGCCTAACGGGAGACCCCGACACGTGCAGCGAGGTCCCCCTGGGCCTTTTCCCCGGAAGGGACCTTCCTTCCCAGTGCTGGAGGCCAAGGCTTCCATTGTACAACCCAGCTGAGACCTGGAGAAGCGTGGTGACGGAGGGAGGGAGGGACGGGATGGAGTCGAGGTTCTCAGGTTAGGGACAGGGCAGGAGCGCTTGGGGCCGGAGCCTCCCAAGAGCCGCTCGGGGTTTGCGGAGTAACGTGGAGGACTGGAGTTTGTGTTGTGATCCTACGGGTATCAGAGCCAAGGCAGGATCGGGAGCAGGAATCATGCCTTTGTAAAATTATTTCCTGGTGAAACTGGAAGGACATGAGCAACACCCCGAGACCCAGTTTCCCAACCCCGAGGTCCCACTCTAACTTCCTCCCCTCCAGGCTTTGCAGCCCTGCCCCCACTTTCCAGGCAAAGTCCTTTTAAAAGTCCTCTCCCGACTCGCCCCGTGTCGCCGTGCGTAGTGCGCGCTCGTGCTCGAGGCCGACAATGTGGCGCGCACGCGCTGACGTAAGCATCCTCCATTGAGTCCTGGCACCGCTGCGTCAGGGTTTTGCACCACGAAGCTGCCCGGCCCGGTAAGAGGGGGACGGGAGGCAGGGTCTCTCTTGGACGGCGCCGGGGACCGGGGGGGGAGAGGGAGGAGGGGGGCGATCTGGCGAGGAGGGGGATGGGTGAAGGGGAGATACCTCTCTGTGCTTGCCCGGTTGTAGGAGGGACCACAATAACCAGGATGCACTTTGAGGCCGAAGAGCGCATGTGCGGAAGTGACGTTAGCGATTCGAGTCCTCCAGCCAGTGATCTGCAAGGCAGGGGAGGGCGGAGCTAGAGAGTCGGGGTGATCATCTGACCCCGGAAGCCTCTCATCGGGTCATCCTAGCCATCCCTCTGCTATCAGTCAAAACTGTAGGATTGTATAATCAAGAGAGTTAGAAGGGAGGTATATCGGAGGCCTGTCATTTTATAAATAAAGAACTGAGGCCCAGCAAAGTGAAAGGGGTACGTGGGTAGAACGTGATAGAATATGAATTCGAACTCAGGACCTGGGGTTCCAAAGTTAGATCCTGTACCTCTGGCTTTGCAGGAGGAGGAGTCCGCCACCCGCAAGGGCAGTTTATCGCCCCGAAACTCCCTGGCACCGAGTAAACAAGTAATACTAAAGCTAGAAGAGCATTTCAGTTTTCCCCAGACCATCTCTTTTACCATCCCCATTGCACAGATGGGGAAGTGGAGTCAGGTGCCGTTAAGTGCCTGGACCAAGGTCCCCCAGCCCGCCGGGGCCTTTGGCGCCCCCACGACAGCCGGGCTGTGGAGGAGAGGGGACATTTATCACTTGGTCAGGAAGTGCAGGCCTTGCCCCTTATCCACATCACCGCTCAGAAAGGCCTGTCCATGCAGTACATGTACAGAGAGAGAGAGGGAGACTGCCGAGCTGCCAGTCTCCGGCCTGACTCCGAGGACCCTGCGCCTCTCCCTGGGCAGAGAGATTGGAGGTTGGCCGTTCCCCACTAAAGCTCATTTTACAGATGAGGAAATGGAGGCAGGCAGGCCCGGGTCGGGTCTCCCTGTGCCCTGGCTCCCTGTCCCCGTGGCTTGGGGGCCGTTGGTGACTACTTGGGGGAGTTCAACTTCTGCTAGTTCTGAGCACCCCAGATCGTCCTCCACATCGCCGACCGGGCCAGAGATGAAGAAATGTGCTTTCCCCCTGTGTCTGCCGCAGGGAGGGCCCCAGAATGTGGCTCGTTATCTGCCCCATAATTTGGTTTTTTCCCTTTTGTTACCCCGGAAAGTTTGCTAGCTAGGGATGGCCAGGTCTATTTGGAAGTGAATGAGATGCGATCACATCTTCATTCCCCTACTTCCCGCCAGTTTCCTTTAAGCTTGGCACATCTTATTTTTTATTTTTTCTTATTTAATTTATTTATTTTCTGGAAATGGAGACACTTATTTGGGAGAAGCTATTCCCCTGGTCCTAGGCCCTTTTTTTTTTTTCATTTTTTCCTGAGGCAACTGGGGCTAAGTGACTTGCCCAGGGTCACACAGCTAGGAAATGTTAAGTGTCTGAGACTAGATTTGAACTCAGCTCCTCCTGACTTCAGGGCTGGTGCTCTACCCACTGTACCACCTACCTGCCCCTGGCTTGGCTTATCTCAGAGCGAATGTGCCTTCCCCTCCTTTCTTTTCCCCTTATTTCCAAAAATTGGAATCAGATCCCTGTGTATGAGATATTCATCAGAGAAATTTACTGTAAAGATTCCCCTCCCCCCCATTTACACGCCCTTTCTAATTTTGGCTAAATTGGTTTTGTGGGAAACTTTTAAAGTTTTAAATAAACAAAATTGTCCATTTTACTTCTTGTGTAGTTCAAGGATTCTTTACCTGGGGTTCACAGACCTGCAGGTTCAATGGACTTAGATGGGGAAAAAATTACATCTTTTTTCCTCACCAGTTTTTGTTTCTTTTGGGATGCCATATTTCATCCATTTAGGAATTTTAAAATTGTTATCCATTTTATATATATATATCATATATATATATATTTATATATATATGATATATATATATATATACATATATATATATATATTTTTTTTTTTTTTTTTTTTTTTTTGCTGAGGCAATTGGGGTTAAGTGATTTGTCTAAGGTCACACAGCTAGGAAATGTTAAGTGTCTGAGGCCAGATTTGAACTAGGGTCCTCCTGACTCAGGGCTGGTGCTCTATCCACTGAGCCACCTAGCTGCCCCTAAAAAAATTATTCTGATCATTCCACACATTTCACCCGACAGTAGAGTTCCATGATTCCCTCCCCCCCCAAAAAAAAAGAAGTTAAGAAACCTCTATCTCTTTGAATCCTTTTTCATATATCATCCCTCTCTGTTTTCCTTCACTTGCCCCCAAATTGAGCTCTTCTAGGTAACAAATAAAGCGGTTCAGCAAAAACAGTCCCTATAGTGACTGCTCCATAATCAGACCCCTTTGCAACCAGAAAACCAACTCTCAAAGATTAGTGGGAAAGCGTGCGGTTCGCTCTGTGTCGGCTGGAACTGGTTCTTCAGTGGCTCCCAGGCTGGCTTTTGGTTCCCTTTTGAATTGACTTCCCTTGTTTCTCTGAGGAGGGAGATGAGCCACAGAGAGCATCCTTCTGCAGCCAGGGAACTCCCCCTCCCCTTCTTGGGGAAGGGGGGTGGGCCCTGCCGAGGCCTTCACAAAAGTAGGGCCTGTTCTGGCCTTCTCGCTTGCAGGGATGGAGGGCAGGGCTGATCTCAGCTTTGGAGTGACCCCAGCTCTGCCCAAGTTCTTAAGGTCCTGGGTGCAGAGCTGGAAGGGGCCTTGGAGGCCATTCTGTGCAGCCCCCTATGGAGGCCCCGACAGTCAGGTGGTAAGTGTCCGTGGTGGGATACGATTGCAGGACCTCTGATGTCCTCTGAGCTAGGTTATATTTCAGTGGGATCTACAGAATATTGGACGGTGCGAATGAGCTGTCCCAAGCGGGTTCCCCCCAGATCTTTTTCGAGTGCTTCTGGCGTGTAGTTTGGGTCCCATGAGAACTGGGCCCTAACCACTCGCTTTCCCACCGACCGGTGCGGCCGAAGGCTCTGTTAGCTCATCATGGTACACATGAGGTTGGCGTGGGCCGAGCGCACCTTCCAGGGCCTCCCGCTGCCCCCCCTCTTCTTCCTCTCTTCCCCTTCTGATTGTCCTGGCTTCCCCTTGTAGGACAGAGCTGCCGGCCACCATGGTCCACGCCTTCCTGATCCACACGCAGAGCGTCGCGGCCACGGGGGACGCTGCGTTCTGCCGAGTGCTGTACTCGAGAGTCTTTGGGTCCGAGAGGTCGCCAGATGACCCCAGGCCGCACGGTCTAGAGAGGGACAGACTGCTCAGGAAGGAGCAGCTGTTGGCGGTCGCGAGGTAAATGGAAAGCCCAGCTCAGCCCGGAGGCCTCGCCTGTGCCGCTGCGCTTTTCTGGGTCCCCCCATTTACATCAAGACCCCCTCAGCGTTGTGAGAGGAGCACTCCACGCTGATAGAGTCCTCTCGAGTTTGCTCGTCCATCCCTTGACTTCCAGGGACCCTGTAGGCATCGCTGTGCCCACTTTACAGTGGAGGCTGGAAAGCAGTCTTTGTGGGATGAGTGGACCTCTCCTGGAAGCCCGCCAGGGCAGGGCCACGGCCCCAAACTCTGAGGATCCCAGAGCTTGGCAGCCGGGCTTGGGCAGGGATGGGCCGAGGTCTCCCCCTGCTGGCCTCTCAGAGTCCAGCACAGACGGGAAGGTCCAGGCCTGTGGGCCGCTTGTTGGAGCAGAGCTGTGGCCTTCCTGTTTATTTTTGCAATGACCGCCCCCTTTTAGCTTTAAAAGAGCCCCCGGGCTCCATTTTACAAATGTGGAGACTGAGTCTCGGGTGCTCCAAGGGACTGGTTCCGAGGTAATGGGGCAGTGACGGCTCTCGGCCCAAGGTGAGGGGGGCTCGGCCTGCCCAAAGTCGGACCCCCTGCCACGGGCCTGAATTCTGTTCTCCCCCAGACAGGCAGAGTCGGCATGGAAGCTGGTGCAGCAGGCCTCGGGCCGGCCTCCCGTGGACGTCCTCCCCCAGTCCTCCGATGAGCCCATTCCCCTGCACGATGCCCCCGTGGGGGTCTTCCGCCTTCGACCCGGGGACCCTTTCCAGGAAGCCAAGGTGGCCGTGTGGCTCCGGGTCCTGTCGCTGAGCTGCGTCCTGGTCTGTGAGCCCCACGAGAACCTGCTGCTGGCGGAGAGCACGCTGCGCCTGCTCGGCCGCCTGCTCCTGGAGCACCTGAAGCTGCTGTCGTCGGGCAGCGACCTCCTGCTCCGAGGGGACCGCATCGAGCTCATCCTCGGCCACTTCCTGCCGCAGGGCCAGCTGCTCTTTCTCAATGACCAGTTTGTCCAGGGCCTGGAGAAGGAGCTGAGCGCCAGCTTGTACCGGTGAGGGCCCCGTGCCGGCGACCTCCCTTCCGGCCCTCCACGGCCCCCAGCTTCGGCACCTTCTCACTCAGGCTTCTCCACTCTGGTTCCGCCATTGGTCGCGGAGATCCCAGCCACCCAGGGCTCCCTTTCCTGGCTTGGGGCGACAAACACAGATGCTGGCAGGATGCTCAGGCCGCCTCCTGTTACAACCCAGCGTGTGGGATGGCTCGTAGGCCCTTCTGCCGTGCAGGTGCTCATGGGCCACGGGCTCCAGTCTCCCCACCGCATGCCTTGCTATGGCTCCGAATCACCCCCAGTTGTGGCTTGTGGACAGTGCAGGGTTCTGGGGTTTGAAGCTCTGGGCCATTGCTGGCTAATGTGTCCCACCTTGTGCCTCCCATGGAAGAGGTGCACTGGGATGTGGCCCCAGCTGACCTCCTGCCCCTCTTTCAGGCCGTAGACGGCTGAGGATAAAGGTCTGGTCAGGGGGAGCAGGGAGGTAGGTCGGGGCCAGAGCTTGTACCCCTTGAGTTTGTATTTGCTTGTCTTTGGTTTATACTTCTTGTGTCCATGTTCTGATCAAATGAAAGCTCCCTAAGGGCAGGATTGCATCCTGGGCACTTAGCTTAGAGCCGGCACCTCGTGGTGCTTAATAAAAGCTTATTCCTGGATTGGGCGTCCTCATGGAGAAACTGGGTGCTCCTGCCCGAATAGGATCACAGGGCCCGGATGTCATTAACCTGGTATGGGGGATGTTTATTACCCTGTTTGTCATCATCGATTCCCTTGGGGACCCTCTGGGTTTGAGTATCTTTCTGAAAAAGGGTTGCGTTCCCAGACTGACAGCCCCACAGAGCTGGGCAGACCGCTCCCATGGGTTCCTGCCTTCATTTCCCGGATGAGGGAACTGCAGCTCACAAAGATGAGTGACTTGGCCAGATCCAGAGTTGCTAACTAGCGGTGGGGTTCACCATGAGCCCCCAGCTCCCCCTCGGTTCTGGCCCCTGCGCAGCCTCCTCTCCTCAGCAGGGCCGTGCTTCCCGGCATGATCACCAGCCCCGTTTGTTGTTTGCCTCACGGCTCCCTTAAGGGGAGGAGGGAGGAATTTTAGCTTCAGGAACTGCTGAGTTGGCCGAAATGGGATTTTAGGGTAGGCTGGGCAGCCTCCCCCAGAGATCTGACCTTTAGACCAAAGGGGGAAGGACCGAATCAGGAGAAGAAAAGACCCCCAGAGTTAGAGCAGGAGGAACAAAGGGAGTTGAACAGGAAAGGGTCACTGCCAAGGACCTGGGTGCCTTGGAGCAGATGTCGACTCCAGGGTGTGTGGGCCACAAGGGCAGCCTGGGGTACCCCCTGCTTTGCTAGTAGTGCGATCTCCTGAACCTTGAAGGCCTGGGACTTCATCGGTGGGGGTGCATCATCTGTCCCTCCCCCACATCGGGGCTCTCTCTCCAGTGACCATAAGCACGGGTCTGCATGGAGCCTGTCCCAGAGGAGTGCCACCAGGTTCAGCCCAGCAAGTCCTCAGCCAGCAGAGGCCGGCCAGTGCTGAGCGCCCAGGGGCGACTCTCCAGCCTGTCGGGCTGTGCCCGCATTGGGCCTCCCCTGGCCAGCCTGGCCCTCCAAGACACGTGGGGAGAGGAGGAAGTCAGCCAGAGCCCTCTCCTCTCCCTCCCTGGATGTCCTTGGCCCTTGACAGACCCCATATGGCCACTTCTGAGGACTTTCTCAGGTGCCTGGCCTCTAGGTATTCTGATCCCAAACATCCTAAGCAGCTCATCCCTGAGGGCCGCTAGGGGCAGTGGATGGGGGGGGGATTCGGGAAGACCCGAGCCACTCCTGCTGTGTGACCTTCCAAACAACTGCCAGATCTCTCGCATGTCTCCATCTGCTCACGCAGCTACCCCTACCCCCAATTTAGTTTCTCATCCCTCATGGCCTCCTAATTGGCCGCCTTACCTCCAGCCTCCCCAACAGTCCTTTGAAAGTGATCTTCTTAAGGCATAGTGACTCCCCCTTACTTCCAGGTAGAAAAATGAATTTATCCTTTGTGTTTTAAAGCCTTTCTCACCTTGCCCTCCACTTAACCGTCCAGCTCTCCTGCTTTTGATTCCAGAGCCATTCCAGCCGCACTGGGCTGCTGGCTACTCCGGTATGTGGCCTTCCGTCCGCTTGCCTTTGTACCGGCTTTCCGTCCTTCCTCAACCTCAGAGCCTTGGTTTACATGAAACGTACAGGAAGCAGCCCTGTACCCCCTCAGACCTGAAGGCCTTTCCTCCCAAATTGCTTGGTATTGTCTTTTCCATTTCCTCTGTTCTTTCCCCTCAATAGATCTATCTTCCTCATGAGCAGAGAAGCTGCCCTTGAGTCTTTGAATCTCCAGGGATTGGCAGAATTCTGTGAGATCCTGTGAGAGACCATGCAAAGCACTTTGCAACCTTAAAGGGATGGATAAAATGCTCCCTGGTGTTAGTAGCGATCACCGATGAGTCCGTTCTCGGTTGGGAGTTGATGAGGGAACGGGGCCAGTTTGTGGAAGGCTCGTAATGGCCAGCAGAGGAGTCTGTATTCGGTCCTCACGATCGTGGATTATTGGCGTTGGTGCAGGGGAATAGCCCCTGTGCTAGAGGATATCCTTTGTCCCCTGAGGGAGGATGGCTTGATGCACAGAGACCACTTAGGAGATTTGGACAGCAGGCCACGGGAAAGGGGTCAGGGGCTAAGCTGCCATCACTTACGACCTTCCCTCTTGGTATCCAGTGTCAGAGGGCAGTGGATTAGCTGAGAGAGAGGTCGGCAGGCCACATCCTTCACTACCCGAAGTAGACCTAGGTTTGAATTACAGCTCAGGAAGACTCAAATCCAGTCACAGACACTTACTGTGTGACACTGCGCAGTTCACACTGTTGCCTCAGTTTCTTTATTTGTCAAATGAAGCAGAGAAGGAAATGTATCTTTGCCAAGGAAACCCTGGATGGGGTCACTAAAAAGCAGACATAATGACTGAACAAGGCACCTCTCTGTGATCAATAAAAGAGAAGGAAAGGGCTGAGCTCGCTGATTTCTTCTGGTTCCACCATTTTTTGATGCTCTTGGTTTATTGAAATTTGATACTCAGTGCAGCAGACAAGCCCACTGGATCCCCAGAGACGTTATTTGCCTACTAACATCCTTCTCCCTGTGCAACATCATCTCTGATTGTCTTCATATACTTCAGCCAAAACAATGTATCACGGCACAGCCCGCCAAATGTTGCCAACTCCCGACTATTCAGCAGGTATTAAAGAGATGGCAACAGTTGGTTAAAAAAAAGCCACTTCTCACTAAATTCTTGTTTTGGAAAATAGTCTTTTTTCACACGTGTCATTTATATTAAGATGTCATGGACTTATATTGTTTTTAAATGAATGTTTTAAAAAGGTAACTTTTTTTTTCTCATATAAAAAAATAAGAGTTGTGAGTTCTTGGGTATAGGTTTGAGTCCCCCGCACCCCTATTTTTATCCTATCAAGATAATTATTTTGTCAGACATTTCTATATTTGAGGGGTGAAGTCCATAACTATAACCCCCTTTAACAAAAACACTTTGGGCTCCTTGGTGATTTTTAAGAGAGTAAATATGTCCCGAGAAACAAAATGTCTGAAAACTGATCTAAGGGAAGAAGGGGGAAAGCAGCATTTATGGTCGCCATCTGTGTCCATCAGAGGCCGTGCTAAGCACTTTTGGAAAGTTCTCCTTTGATCCTCATCCCAATTCTGGGAAATGGGGGCCAGCCTTGTTCCTATTTTACAGTTAAAGTAAACCAAGAGGGGGGGACTTTGCCCGGGAGGGCACTGGAGGAAGTCTCAGGGGCTTCCAGACCTCAGCCCAGCCACGTACACCCTGGCGCCCCCTAGCGGCGCGAGGACAGACTGGCCTGGTACACCCGCCCCGGATCCGGGAGGTCGCCCTCAGAGGGGCGGGGCTGGAGCAGCGACCCTTTCCCGCCCGCCGAGCCGGGCCCTCCTGTTCCTGCCTGTCCCTAGCCAGGGCGGGGCGCACTCCCAAACTGAGACTCGCCACCCTGCCCTTCCTCCTCCCCGGACTTTGTAATCGGGAGGCAGTAACTTCAGGGACGACCCCTGGCGGACTCCGACTCCAGGCCGTGCTCTGTAGCTCAGGCACCCCACCCCCCTCCACTTGTGTTCTGTGCCCCAGGGACCCTCTCTTCCTCCCCCCACGTATCGTGTTCTGTGTTCCGGACTCCCCCTCAGTGCCTCTCCTCCCCGCAGCCGTTTGAGTGCACTGGAGAGCGCGGAGAGGGGGGTTAGGGAGAAGGGGTTCTGGCGCCTGAGTTTCCTGATTTGTGTCAAATTGCTACGGTCTTGCCCCTTTCCCTCAATCTCTCCTTCCTCCTCTCCCGGTGGCCCCGCCCCCTCGCCATCAGCCAATGGGCGCGTGCCGCGAGGGCGGGCGCGTGCTGAGAGGGCGGGCGCGAGGCTCTATCTGGCCCCGCCCGCGGGCCCCGTCCTAGGCGGCTGGGCCGCTGCGCCATCGCCGGCCTCCGCTGGCATCCGCACGGGACCCGGGCTCTGCCCGCAGGTAAGCGGGGTGGCGGCTCGGGGTCCCCGCCACGCCCCCTGCGGGGGGTCCGAGGCATGCGCGCAGCGGCGGGGGGGGCACCCAGGGCATGTGGGAAACTTGTTACCTGCACCCCCGGATTGAAACTGGGGCGACACCTCTGTCCTTGACCGAGGTCCTTGAATGGGAGAAGAGAAGCTGCGGAGTGCAGCAGGTGGGAGGAGGAGGAAAGCGAGGCAAAGGGGGCCTCTGCTGCCCGGTCTCCCCCACGTGCCCTCCTCCTCCCTCCCAGCCCGCCGAGAAGGGGAGCCTCCTGCCCGTCCCTTCTCCCTTCCCTCTTGCGGCCGTGGCCTTGGGAGGTGGGGCGGGGCGCGGGCTGACAGCGCCAATGCTGGCCGGTGCCCCCGCGCAGCTGCCGCCCTCCTTGTGCCCTGGGATGGGCACCTGCCAGGCTGGCCCCGGCCCGTCCCCGCAGCTGTTTGTTTTCTCTGTCTCCTGGTGACGTGACCTTCCTGGTCTCTGAGATGACCTGGAGAGGGCCTGGGGGGTTCCTGGTCAGCTCCCCCGGCCCTCCCTACAAATGCTAGCCCCGTGTTACAGACCAGGAAACTGAGGCTCAGACCTTCCCGGGCCGACCGGGATCTCTGACAGTGACCCTTCTCCCGGGCTGGGGGAGGTCCCGAGCAATCTTGGTTATTCCCCAGAAATTGCACCCCCAACCCTACGTCTGGTGTACCCCACGGTTGCTTTGCCCTGCTGTGCTGTGGTTCTGGGGCCTCCCAGAAGTCACCCCTCTTCTGTCCTCCCTTAGGCCTCCGTGGTCCCCTCCGGGCCCATTCTGCTGTGCTCCTGTGGGTCAGGGGAACTGGGACTTCGGGAAAGGATTTTACCCCCAAAGGAATGAAGCTCTCCTGGTGAAATTGTAAGCCCCCTGAATCCCAGCATTTGGCACATTCTCTGTTCTTCTGGAAGGGGAATTAGGGATTAGATGCTGATCCGGCGCCAGAATTCAGAGCTGGGCACAAGGAATAGAGTGGGGAGGGACCCGGGTCTCCACCCGACCCTGTGCCCGGAACGTCTTTGCCCCTGGCTTGGACGAGGGATCGGTGAGGTTCCGATGTGCAGGGGACACGTGAGGGGGGTAGAAGGGATAGCGGGGGCGCCTTTGGGATGGGGCCGAACATTAGACCTAGTCGATAAATGGAAAATTTCACGCTTGGATTAAAAAAGCAATAAAACAAGATGAAGGGAGAAGACTGGCCAAGGGTTTAATTGATAAAATATCTGGGGGGTTTCACGGGCAGAGTACGTCAGCCAGGGACGCTCATGTGGACTTCCAGAATAAGAAGGGGAGGTCCCTGGTGGGACCACTGGAAGGGGGGGGGTTATCTGGGGACCTGTTTTATGAAGTATAATGGTCAATGGGAGTATCCAGAGGATGGCACCAGCCTCAAGGTCATGGTACATGAGTAGGTTTTTTTCTGAGACAGTTTGGGGTAAGTGACTTGCCCAGGGTCACACAGCTAGGAAGTGTTAAGTGTCTGAGGCCGCATTTGAGCTCAGGTCCTCCTGACTTCAGGGCTGGTGCTCTATCCACTGCACCCCCCAGCTGCCATGAGTACCTTTTGAAGGATGGGGTCCCCGCTGTGAAGAGAAGACTCAGAGGGCACTTTCTGGGCACCTGGGCTTTCTTCTACCCTGTTTGATCCTGGAAGGAAGAGCTGGGTGAGGGGCAGGTGTGGCAAAGAAGCGATTTTTCAGTTTCGGTGTGGGGAAAAGCTCCGGAGGAAGCTCCTGGGCCGTGGTGAGTCTCCAGGGGAAGGCTGCAAGATGCCTTGTCCGGACTCTTACTCTCAGGTGTTGGTTGGACTAAGTGGCCTCTGAGGTTCCTTCCAACTCGACATTCTGTAATTGGTTTGAAAGGGATCAGAGGTCATTTGGTCCATCCCTCTGCCTCCAAACCAGACTTCCCAGACCACCTGGACCACATTGGATTGTGGAAGGTCCTCAGGGGAAGAGAATACTGGAGTCTCCCTGAGCATCCGCCCTCACTCTTTGGAAAGGGGCGGCTGGGCTTTGGGTGTCCCACCGGCATCTGTCACCCAATGGGGGCAAGCCTTCCAATCTCGGGGAGCCTCCCCGGGTGTTCCTCCGTCTCTGCTGGAGCTCCCATCGGTGGCCCCCTTCCTCGCTCACCTTCCTTAAGATCTAGGGTTTCGAACATGGCAGGGCTTTAGCTCCTTAGTCAGTCCCACCCGCATGGGCTTCCCCAGGCTGCCCAGATAGCCAGAGGCAGGGTCCGAATCTGGCCTTCCTCTCTGCTTCAGGACCTGAGTGAAGATGACTCTGGCGGAGGACCGGACGGAGCAGTACATTCGGATGCACCTCAGTCACTTCTTCTGCCTCGATGTCCTGGAGATCCTGTCCCACCTGCCCTGCCTCACCGCAGCCGACCAGGTAGGTGAGGGCGCCTAGGGATCGCTGAGTCCTGGGCCCGGGCATCACTGAGTCCTGGGCCCGGGCATCGCTGCGTCCTGGGCCCGGGCATCACTGAGTCCTGGGGCCGGGGATCGCTGCGTCCTGGGGCCGGGGATCGCTGCGCCCTGGGCTGGTGGTTGCCCTTGGGAGGGAGTCACAGACTGTGGGCACAACCTTTTCTTCCAGGACAAGCTCCGGGCCTACATTGAGCGCTATGGGAACCGGGACAGCGTGTGGAAGCTCTTTGACCACCTCCGGAAGCGCACGGGCTGGGTGACCTGTCTCATCACCGCCCTGAGGGAGTGCGAGCACTGGGAACTCGCAGAACAAATTGAGAACGTCTACACCTCCAACCTGAACCGTGAGTCCCTTCCCGCCCTCGAGGCCTCGCCCCCTTGCCCTCCCTTCCACAACAGCCTTTATTTGTCTTCTGGCTGTTCATTCTACAAGCATCTATTAAGTACCTTCTGTATCCCAGCTGTGGCCGCGGGGGAGGAGGGGGCGCCCCAGTGCCTGGAGTCAGGAGTTGTGCTGAGTTCCAGGTCGCCCTCGGACCCTCGCTAGCCGTGTGACCCTGGGCAGGGCACTTACCCAGCCGGCCTCAGGCTGTAAAATGAGCTGGGGAAGGAAATGGCAAAACCCTCCTGTATCTCTGCCAAGTGGGACCAGACTGAAAACAACTGAACAGCCACGGCCAATGGGCCAGACTTGCCACTTAAAAATCCCCTCCTTCAAGGGATTCTGTTGGGGAAATGAAGCTCGAAGAGGAGTAAATAGAAATAGCTATAAAGGGGGGGGGGGGGGGAAGGGAGAGGGCTCCTCCAGAGGAGATTCCAGGAGGTCCAGGTGAGGCAGAGAAGGGTCCAGCAGGGGCGCTGAGGCTGGGGGAGGAGTCCTAGGAAAGGACTAGGTGCTACAAGGGAGGGAGAGAGCCTGGAACGGGCTGGGGCCTCCACGTGAACAGCTCCCCCATCCTACCCTGGGCCTTTTTTTTTTTTTTCCAGAATGAAACACCGGACCTCTCCATTGGGCTCCATGATGTACATGACTTCTGGGATCTTTTCAGCCTAACCTCAATAGCCTCTTTGTCTCTGTTCTTCCCTTCCCACTCCCCAACCTCTGCAGGG
The DNA here is from genome assembly GCF_016432865.1 of Antechinus flavipes. Classification (NCBI taxonomy): domain Eukaryota; kingdom Metazoa; phylum Chordata; class Mammalia; order Dasyuromorphia; family Dasyuridae; genus Antechinus; species Antechinus flavipes. Next base: position 24,008,739 of record NC_067399.1, read on the forward strand.
TTCCAGAACCATCCCAGAGGCGCTGCTGCCCCTGCTCCAGCTGGCCGGGCTGCCAGAAACCAGCCAGTGTCCCTGAACACTCCCCCACGACCTTCTGGGGTCCCGGGGGCCCTTCCACCTGCCAGCGGGAGCCCACCCACCGAAGCAGCCAGTTCTTTGCCTGACACCGTCTACAATGGTTACCCAGAAGAATTGGAGAGCGGGGAAGCCGAGGCCGGCCACACTGCCCCCATCCAGGACACGCAGCCACCGGAGTCTAAGGCAGAGGTACGCCTTTTCCTTCCCCATCTGGAGGAGGGCTTCCAGACCCCCCAAGTGGCCTGCAGGTCTTTGCTCTGCTCTCACATTTCTATGAAGAGCAGAGCTCTGGGGCCTTGAGAGGAGCAGTTGGGAGTCTGCCAAAAATAGGTGCTGTGTGAGGTTGGGGCGCTGAACTGAGACCGGCAGTCTGGGAAGGACAATGTGAGGGCCAGACTTGGGGTCCAGACTCGCTGAGAGCTGGGAGCTCCCAGAAGGAGACATGAGTGTGGCTGGGAATGGCCGGGGAAGACTCCGTCAGAACGGCCTCCAGAAGGTCAGAGAGACTGAGGGAGACAGAAAGAATGGGGGAAAACCACTTCCCCATTTATTCCTGCAGTGGTTGAGGGAAAGGGCATGCATGTTTTTATTCACCAGGACAAAAAGTTAGACCAGACACTAGATTGATCCTTGTTTAAAGAGGCTTAGAAATTAGAGAAATGGTCATTCCAGAAGCGGGGAGGACCTGGAGTGGGTTCTAGGGAAGTGGCTGGTTTCCTTGGTTTCCTTGGAAGGCTGAGGGTTACACATGTATGTGACCGCACTCCCTAGAGTCTCTTAATGATCAAAATTCACTTTTACCAGAACTTGATGGTTTTCTAAAATGCTGATGTCACCACAAAACTGCTGGGTCGGTGGTACAACTCCTTTCCCCACCTTACAGATGAAGAAAGTGACCCAGGTGAAATGACATGGCTCTAGAAAGCAGCAGGGGTGGGCTCCGAGGTCCCGGTTCCGAAGTTTTCCACTGTCTCACGTTGTTTGCTTCTGAAAGAATTGGACTCATTATTAATATGTTCCTTTTCTTAGGTCTCAGGGGCGGTCCTGAATCCTGTGCATTCTGGGGACACATCCAGGAGCCCCCAGAGCTCCTCTGGACACTCTTCTCCTTTCTCAGCTCCTGCCCCCACAGTCACTAAAAAACATCGCAAAGCGAGTGGAGGATCTGGTGACAGCCCTCCAGGTAGGGTAGCCATTCGGTCCTGGAGGTTGGGACCCCAAACTTGGGGCCAAATAGCCTTTCTGGAGGGAGGGAGTAGCACTAGGATTCTCCCAGAGTTGAATGTATCACTTTATGGTGGATTTAACCACCATGATTTCCTGGCCTGGGATCCCCAACAGCTCTGTCCATTACCATGGTGGGAATGCTGTCTGTATTCTGGCAGCATCCTGGGGTCCTAGATTGGAGGATGGAAGAAGAGAGTCCCCTTTCCCAAATGACGAGTACAGAAATGTGCTGCAGAGTCATGACCGGGCCCGGCCACCGCAGCAAACCCAGCATGCTTTGCATTGTTATCCATTCCGTGTCGATTATGTCATTTGGAAAAGCCATGGTTCCGCCGTCAGAGAAGCCAGTGGTTCTGACCAGTCAGGCTTGGGTCTTCTCTCCTCCTGCTCATAAAGTTTTTTGGCTAAATGTAACAATTCAGTTTGTGAAATGGGTCAGTTCCAGAAGAGTTTTTTGAGCAACATCTCCAGCATATTTTGACTTTTTTTTTTCAATGTGGGGATTTCTGTTTCTCCTTGAAACTTGTGTCATCAGAACCTCCCAGTTAGGTCTTCCTCATAGTATTACCATGCTGATTATTCTGACAGTGCTTAGTACAGTACCTGGCACACAGTAGGCACTTACTAAAGGTTTATTTATTGACTGTCATTCCTCTCAGCTCTGTGTATACAATCAGATTGCTGACTCGTCAGAGAAAAGATCCAAAATACTAAAAAAAAAAAAAAAAAAAAAAAACCCTAGAAAAAATAAAAATCAGAAAACTATAAGCACAAATAATGAAATCAATCCAAACCCAATTCCTTCAAACAAGTTATTGAAACTGAAAAATGGGTAATGGGCATAAAATGGTAAAAAGAAAATCAACCAATGTAAATCAGTTGCTCTAACAAGGAGATCAAATGAGCATCAAAGTGCCCAAAGTAGCAGAGCTTTGATTTACTTGCAGGGCAAAGATGGAGAACAAAGATGTAGCAGTTTAGAATATAAATTTATTTAAAAATTTGTTCCCAGAGCAGGTTTTGATCATAAAACTTGTAAAAAAATTTTAAAAGATGAATAAAAACTATCTCTTCATAAAGCAACAGAAGGCCAGTCTAGTTTAAGAAGGCCTATGAGAGGTTCATCAAAGTCATTCCACGGGCATTTAAAGATAAAAATGGAAGGACGAAACAGCTGCAGGCCTTCTCTTGCAAACTTCCCCTCTGGGACCCAGAGCCTCCCCACGTGTGAAACAGAGGAGCCCAAGGAGAGGAAGCCCAAGTCCTCAGAAGAACGACGGAAACAGCAGCTGCCTCTGATAAGAGGATGGTCGGGAGCCTTTTAGGGACAGACCGAAGGCCTGGAAGAAAACTCAGCCTTTGGGAAGGCTTTCAAAGGCAGCCACAAGGAGACTAACAGAGCCTGGTTGGTTAGGGCCCACATGTATCAGAACAGGAACAAGCATTTATTTATTTATTTGCTTTTTAAAATAACTTTTTATTGATAGAACCCATGCCAGGGTAATTTTTTACAACATTATCCCTTGCCCTCACTTCTTTTCCAATTTTTCCCCTGCCTCCCTTCACCCCCTCCCCCAGATGACAAGCAGTCCTTTACATGTTGAATAGGTTACAGTATATCCTAGATACAATATATGTGTGCAGAACCGAACAGTTCTCTTGTTGCACAGGGAGAATTGGATTCAGAAGGTATAAATAACCCGGGAAGAAAAACAAAAATGCAAGCAGTTTACATTCATTTCCCAGTTCTTTCTTTGGGTGTAGCTGCTTCTGTCCATCTTTGATCAATTGAAACAGAATTAGCTCTCTTTATCAAAGAGATCCACTTCCATCAGAATACATCCTCATACAGTATCATTGTTGAGGTATATAATGATCTCCTGGTTCTGCTCATTTCATTCAGCATCAGTTCATGTAAGTCTCGCCAGTCCTCTCTGTATTCAGCCTGCTGGTCATTTCTTACAGAACAATAATATTCCATAACATTCATATACCACAATTTACTCAACCATTCTCCAATTGATGGGTATCCATTCATTTTCCAGTTAGGAACAAGCATTTGTTAAGCGCTGTGTCCCAAGCACCAGAGCTCTTGGAAGTGGGTGCTATTATTTCCTTTATACAGATGAGGAAACTGAGCCCAGCATAAGTGACTTGCTCAGGGTCCCACGGCTAGAAAGGGTCTGAAGCTGGATTTAAATTCAGATCTTCTGAGCTCTGCGCACTGTTCCATTGCCGCAGTTTTTGTGTGTGGGATATGTGTGAAGATATAATGTAAGTGCAGAGTGAATACATCCATGTGTTCATGTGTTCATGGGCCAAAGTGTCCGAACCTCGGACAAGGAGCTGAAGGCTCAGAATGCAGGTGGAGCTTCCTTCTTGGTACTGTCTGGAGACAAGGATGGGAGGAGGATGGCATCAGGAGGATGGTGTTTGGAATCCTGAACCGTAGCTTAAAGTAACAAGACTCCTGGGTCAGAGATGGGGCCGGCAGACTCTGGTCATAAGAAATGAACTCTGCCAGTGTCTCGGAAGTCTAATCCAAAACAAACAGCTTGAAAACTGCCTCAGCACCTTCCCCAAGGTCGACACCATAGAGACGAGCAGGTGAGACGCCCAGGAGTTTCCTGGAGATGAAATTCAAGGAAGGAGCCGTACAATTCAATTACAATTCAGGTCTCAGATGTCAGGGCATAGGTGCCTAGGGAACAGGCAAGGCGAGATCCTGACCCAGGAAGCAAAAGATATAGGGGATGAAACTGAATGCAGTTCTAGAAGGCAACACCTTATTCAGAAGAACCCCCTAAGTAAAAGTGGATGGAGAACATGAATGTATCGTATGAAGAAAGTAAATCGATGAGGAAATCTAAGAGCCAGGGGGTTGGGGAGAGAAGCACGGTGAAAGGGGCGCAGATCAGCGAGGGGAGAAACAGAAGTGGACTTGACCTGTTGATGAAAGAGATAGAGCAGGACATTAGGCTTCAGGCCACGATCCTGGCCCTGAGACAACACAATGGGGAATGGGAGAGCTTCGGCATCCCCTGGAGATCTTTCTCCAAAGCTGAACAGTGGGTCTTTTAAACTTAATGATAATTTCATTCTTTGAAAGGAGGAGAATAAAAAGTAAACAAAAAGGGGAAATGCAGTTCTCACAGGAAAGAACCTGTAGGGATAGAATTGATGGACACATTAAAGGGAAGTGATCGCTTCCTCCAGTTTGTGATAGAGCAGAAGAGGACAAGCTGTAGACTGACCCGTATCCTAGATTTGGGGAGAATTAAGTTTCATACGATTCGGAGGAAGTATAAATAGAATCCTTGGACTAAAATTCTATAAAATCAGGCCCGGAAGGATGGCAAATCTCAGAAGACACAAAGAGAAAGAGCTCCCAGTATTGGAAGAGATTGATGTGGATCGCCAGGAAACTTGCCGACCGCCATAGATTGTGAGAGGACGGGCCCCAAAGACGCTGGCAAAGGCAGGGAAGAAGGTGGATGTGGGCCCGACGCAGTCCGAGGCTGGCAAGGAAAGGAAAGGACAAGGTGGTCAGAGGGCCAGGAGGCCGGAATTGGGGTCTAAGTTTGATCCTGGCACTTAACCCTTAGTGCTCCGGGCAGCTCTCCACACTTCACACATTGGTAGAGAGAGTTTGCTCAGGAGGAATTCCCTTTAACAGAGTGGAGGAGTCAATAAAACAACCCATCATTGCTCCTGCTAATGGAGATGGAGATGATTCAACTACTCCATTCTTTTTGCATGTGCTTTCTCTGCCCAGAATGGCTTTGCATTGGAAAATGCAAACTGCTATAGCTAATAAGCAATGAATATTCAAGATAAATACGGAGGTTTTTGAAAGCGCCCTGGGTGAATTCTTGTGGACTGGATCAAAACTTCTTAAACTGGGTCGCAACCTCTTGTGGGGGGAGGGGTCACAAAATTATGATTTATTATCAGCAAATGTTCGATTTGTATGCCTATTTTACGTCCCTGCGGTCATTTCCAAGTTTCTTGACTAGCAAGGGGTCTCGAGTTCAAGAAGCCCCAGACTAGATGATAATGCAATTAGAGAGTGCATTGAGAACCGGACAGATGGTTGAATGGTGGGACTTTAGTGGTCAGTGGTTCCACGTTAGCTTGGTCAGAAGTGTCCAGTGGAGTGCTGGGGTTAGGGGGGGGGGATGGGGAGGTATTTGATTCTAGCGTACTTGAGCATTTTTAATTAGTGACGGGTCAATCAATGGTAGCACAGATGTGTAATTATCAAATCTGAAGATGACACAAGGCTAGCGTAAAAGACGGGATTCCCAGAATTCCCAGTGACAGGCTGATAAAGTCCAATAGGGATAAAGGTAAAGGTTTAACCAGGGGTTCCAAAGCCCAGCTTTACAAATATAAGGTCGGGGAGGAAGCAGTAGGAAGTCTGAATAGATTATGAGCTTTCCCTGGCTCAGCAGTGGGATGGGGAGCACGCAGAAGAGGCAGCGCTCCCAAACCATCCCAACCTCCTCTGCTCTGCTTGGACTACGCCGGAGTGTGGCGTTTAGTCTGGCTCATCTCCTTTTAAGGGGGACACTCACCTCTCAGAGCAGGATGGCCAGAATGGTCAGGAAAACCTTGGGGAATAGCAGAGCTGGCAGGGAGCACGGCAGCCCCTTATGGGAGCACGGGAGGTCAGCCTGCCCCATTTCTTCTGACTTAGGCTGGTGTGCCCTTCCCAGAGACCCTCCTTCCTCTTCCCTCCCCGACGGGGGTTCGCCATACTGGTGCTGGACTCTGGATTCCCAGTCGGCGTCGGCTTGGCCCATTGCAGCTTGGGACTTGCTAGCTCCAAGATAGGAGGGTTATGGGGGTTGACCTCCATGCTAGGCACAGGAGCCTTCTTGGAGTGGATGACAGGCCGGCTGGCTCAGGGCAGAGGGACTGGGCTGATTCTATGCCAGAGGCAAAGCTGGGAGCCCAGGGGGAGGCGGTCCCTGAGCAGAGTGGGCTCTTGGCTGATAAGCATTGGGGTCTCCCAGGCAGGGCCTCCCTCTAGGGAGACTGGACAGGCTGAATTGTCGGTGGGTGGGTGGCAGTGGTGGTGGCCAGCTTCCTCTTGTGGCCTTGGGCCCAAAGAGCTCCGAGAGAGAGGGGTCGGCTGTTAGGCCTCTGAAGCCACGCCTGAGCCTGAGCCACTGCCCCTCATCCCACTGGAGAATCCCCACATCCTCTTCCCAGGCGACCAGCCAGGGAGCATTTCTCAGGGGGCGTCGTGTGCAAAGGGAGGTCCGGGAGGAGCAGCCCTCGGGGGGAGGAGGCAGCTGGGGAACGGGGGTGCAGTCTGGAGAACGGAGGGGGCTGGCCCGGGAAGAGGGAGCTATGGTGGAGAAGATCAGCGATGACAAGTGTTGGGCATTTGTGTTTCCCCCCCAGGGTCTGCGTCTCTGCCAGCATCCAGAGGCCCCCTCTCTCCATCTGTCTCCTTTGTACCCCATTACACTAAGAAGGTGGGCCCAGCATCGGGACCGCAGCCTCCCCCTTCCCCACGTGAAGCCACCTCCCCCACAAGCTCAGGGGGAAATGAAAACCGGCTCCGGGCTGCCTCTCCCATCCAGGCCGCGGAGCTGCCTGAGGGCAACGTGCCCGCCACCAGGATCCCCAGGCCCCAGAAGGTAAGCTCTCCTCCCCATAGTGAGGCTGCCTCTCGTTCTTGGAGGGGGGTCAGTGGTTCTGGGCTCAGCCTTCTAACCGGTGCCCCAGCAAGCTCTGACTGTCGCCCTTGACCCTGGACTTGCAGAGCAGGGCTGGCCCCAAGCTTCCCGAGGGAGGGATCCATCCTCACCTGTTTGTCCCCTCATCTGGGCCCTCGTGGAATGGGTCCCCGGGATCCCTCCCTGCTGGGCAGTGGCCTCCTGCAGCACCTGGCTTGGGTCTGGGGGACAAGGCTGGCTGCTCCCCCAAGTTCTCTCAGAAGGCCCTGCCCCTCTCCCTTTGTCCCACCTCTCAGCCTCTGGCCATCTCGGCTCTGCCTTGTCTTGGGTGCCAGAGCTCTGGGGAAGGGGGAGCCTCGAGACCAGGAGCAGTCTCCGGGACGGGCCCAGGACAACCTTTGTCCCTTTGGGTCTCGTAGTTCCTGACTTCCAGGACAGGATTTGGCCTGGAGTCTGAGCAGGATTCTTTACCCTGCGTGAGGGGAAGGGGGACAGACCCCCTGGGACCCTGGGCCGGTCCTCTCCCCTCCCTCACCCAGCCCCGGAGGATCGATCTGATCCGCCAGGCTGGGCTCGTTGGGGGGCCTTCCAGGCCCGCTGCCGCAGTGTGCCCCTCGGCCTCTGGCCGCAGCAGCCTCAGGCCCCGGCGTCCCAGTGACAGCCCAGCTTCTGTTTCCATGCAGGTGCCGCCATTGGCTACGAAGTTCCCCAGCTCTCCCCGCCCTGCTCAGCCACCCCAGGCGTCCCCTGGGCCAGCCGCCTCCAGGCAGGCGCCCCCTCCCCATGCGGAAGAGGTGGAGATGAGCAAACCTGGGGTGCTTCAGTCATGCGATGAACAGCCTTACTCCGGCGGCTCTGAGCGCCTGCTCCTCAGCAGCTCCTCGGGGAGCATGGGCTCCCTCCACATCAGCTCCACTCCTGGCAATCTCCCCGAGGAGAATGACTACTTTTCGGTCACCAATGGGCCTTCCCCGGGGAAGCCGGAAGCCAGCGGCCCCCCGAAACAGCTCGAGGGCTCCAAGAGCCCCTTCCAGGAAACCCTCAAGCTCCATGTCGATGAGAGGCCCAGTGAGAGCCCCCTCGAGAGTGGGTCTGGATCGGGCCAGACACCCGGTACTGCAGCCCAGCCCGGAGAACATCTCTGTGGGGGCAGCTCCTGGGGAGTGTGGGTGGGCTCTGCAGTGGCCGTGGTGCTCTTCTCCGTGGCCGTGGCCATCTTTTACAAACGCATCCCGAAGTAGGGGCCTCCCAGGGCCCCTCCCTCCCTTCCCTTTAAGCATCGCAGCCTGCGGCCTGTGCCCTGTCTGGGGTGGAGGGAGCAGCCCCTGCGCTCTCTGGGCTCCTGGGGTGGCCCCTTGGGCCAAAGGTGCTAGAGGCACCTGAACTGGCTTCCTCTGTAAAAAGGAGGCAGTCAGAGGAGCTGCTCTAAGGGCCCTAGGCCTAGGGAGCCCCGAGTCCAGGCTGCCCGCATCCATCCTAGCCCCATGCTTTGTGCCAGCTGTAGCTTCTGCAGTGGCTCGCCCCACTCTCGCTCGGTCCTCAGGACCGTGGCCTGCTAGCCGGCCCTCTCCGGTCCAGCTCTAACATTCGTTTGTCCAGCTAGTAGAGGAGGCAGAGGGGACGGGGGCGCCCCCGGACACGAGCTGTGGGCTGCCAGGGGAAGGAAAGACTTCTCTGGCACCGGAGGTACCCGGCCCAGTCTCGGTGACCACCCCTCTGCCTGCTGGTGGAGCGCCCCCCACAGGTGCTTGGGTCTCTCGGTGAGACCCCCTGTGCTAGACCTGCCCAGGAAGTGGGAGGGGATCCCGGTCCTGGAGGAACCTGGTGGGAAACAGGAGGTGTCAGGCCTGGATCCCGCCCCCTGCAGAAAATGAACCCTCAAGTGCCATCGGGCCAGGGGCTTAGTCCCTGTTCCTGTGCCTTCCCAGAGAGCCCGTCTCTGCGAGTGAGCCCTGCCCCAGGAGCCAGCCCCCTCTGCCAGCCAGGACTCCTCAGCCGCCCCCAAAGCTCCCCTGTCATCGTCCTCTCCTCACCATCCCACTCATTCACATCTGGTCCACAGCCATCCCTTTCCCAGTCCCACGGCCCCTGGAGAGGGAATGAGAGTTCTTGGGGTCGGATTCAGGCTCGGCAACTTTTCCATGTCCTTGGCTGAGGCACTTTCTCTGAGCCTCAGTTTCTTCAGCTGTAAAATGGGGATTAGATAATCTTCCCAGTCTCTTCTATACTTTCAATACTAAGGACTGAGGCCCTCACTGCCCTTCAGCTCAGGCTGGGCAGCTTTAGCCCCTCCAGTGTTTGCCTGGCTCAGGTCCCCATGGGACCCACGTGGCCAGCTGGTGTTTGGTGCTAGCTCCCTCTTCCTAGAGGGGTTATGCAGCCCACCGTGCCATCTCCCCCTCACCCTGTTTCTTAGGGATCCCCCGGCCCGGCCCCCGGGGATCAGAATGAGCGAGGCGCGTGACACCCAGGGCCACACTGCAGTGAGGAATAGATGGAGAACAAGCAGCTTCTTGTGCGTCTGCTCTGCCAGGCGCGTGCTGGGAAGGATCCCCCGGCCGCCCGCAGCTTCCCTTCCCTCGGGTGGTCGGCCTGTCACTCCCTCCCTGCCTCTGAGGCCGGCTCGTTTCCTACCTCAGGAAGCTCGCCTTGGGCCGAGGCAGCCCTGGGTCTGGGAGCTTTTATCCAGTTAGAGGGGGACTCGCACTGTACAATCCTGGTAGATGAAGGGGCACTTGGTCTAGAGAGGAAGGAAGGGATGACCCGACTGAGGGGCTGAAAAAGGGCCATGGCGAAGGTTAAGGAGGACTTTGGTACTGTCTCCTTGCCGGCCAGGCCATGGCCTAGCTTCAGGTGACCCGTCAAACCCGGCTCCTCGCCCGGCCCTCCTTCCCCTCTAACCCCTTTAGTTGGAGAGTGGGGAGCACGGGCTCCTGCTCTGGGCCTATTTTCTGCACTGCTTAGAGCAAGGTTGATAGGAAGTCGGTCTCTTGTGCCCACTGCCACGCCCCGGAACCCTGCGATTGCTTGCCAGTATCTACAATAAAGCTGTTTGGAGAAATGGACAGCAAGGGGTGCTCCTGTCACTGGCTGCCAGGACTTCAGGGGAGGCCGCAGAACACCCCGGGGGGGGGAGTGGGAAGGACAGAGGGAGAGGCCCGGGAAAAAGAGGGTGAGCAGTGTGTTCCAGGCTCCATTTTTCAGAGCTTCCCTGGGCTCGGGTCATTTTCCTGGCTGCATCGGCCTGCGAAGGCTGGGGTCCCTTGGTCCCCGTCTCCACCGAAGTTCTGGAGTCATTTAGGAGTCAAGGCCTAGACTGTAGCACAGACCCTCAGATCCAGCCTTCCCATTTTACACATGAAGAAACTGAGGCACTGCAGGGCAGGGACGTAGCCACGGTCACCCCTGCCATCCAGGAGAGGGAACTTAGTGGAAGGTTTGTAATCCAGGAAGCCGGGCTCCGAGCCCGCCCTGGTACTTCCTCCTAGTATGACCTTGTGCCTCTGTTCCCCGGGTTGGGAGCGGAGTCCCAGCTCCAAGTTTCTCCCCATTCTTTATTTGGAAAGCACAGCCCGCCTAACCGCTTATTCCTTCCTCCATTCCGCCTCCACGCTCATCCTCTCCCCTGAGCATCCCCTCGGTCTCCATGTTCCCGTGTGCCCCCCATCATTGCCCTGGCAGATATTTCCCCCGAAGGGGCTCAGCCTCCAACCTGCCTGTCTCCCCTCCCCACCTCGAGAAAGGCCACGAGGGTTTTTGGTGGGCTGCGAGGGGGCAGTTGCTTCTGTGGCAGTTTTTTCACCCTACTGTCCCTGCGTCAGAGGAGGGGGTGCCGAGGACAGAGGCGGCGGGCCTGGTCCCACTACCCCGCCTTGCGTCCGCGCGCCTGGGCAGCGTGGGAGCCAAGATCCCAAGGACTCGGCTTGGGCCGCTCCGCCTCCTCCGCCCTGTTGCGTGTAGAGGAAGGCCCCGCCCTCCCGGGGAACTGACCCGGGCCCCACCAAAGGTTGAGGGGGCGGGGCTGGATTCCTCAAGCTGGTGGGGGGGGCGACCGGGAGGGGGTGGGGATTTGGGAGCAGATCGCGTTACAAAAAAACTCCCGGGAGTTGTTCCCCTCCGTCCAAATGCCAGCCCGAGGCGGGCCGCTCACCCCTAAGCCAAGGAACGCTGGGAAAGCGAGGCTGCCCCGGGCCTGCAGGCGGCACGAGGCTGCGGAAAGCGAGGCTGGCCCGCACTGCGGGAGGCTGCGCTCTCCGGGGATGCGGGGCGGGGCGGGGCCGGAGCCTCCCCCGCTCCCCTCCGCGGGCCGGAGGCGGGCGCTGGCCTGAGCCAATGAGCGGGGCCGCCCGGCTGAGTGACGGGAGCCCCCCGCCCCTGGCCCGCAGTCGGCGCTGCCTCCGCCCCCTCTCTGTCCAGCGCTCTCGCCTTCGCCTCCCCTTTTTCTCGCTGCTTCCTCTCCATCGGCATCTTGCTGCCTTCGCTCTGGTGCCTGCCCGGCCTGCGCGCTGCCTCGTGGGCTGCCGCCGCCTGCGCCCACGTCTCGCTCCCTTTCCCACCCGCCGAGCCGCTCTCTCCCTTTCCCCGTGGCCGCCCTGCCTCCGCGGCTCCCCATTCATTGTCCTCCCGCCCCTCCACTCGCGCGGCCTCCCCCGTCTCCCCTCCTTGCATCTGTCTCGAGGGATGGGGGAGGGGGGTCCTCTGGCTGGCTGTCTCTGTCTCTTCACCAGCCTCCTCCCTTCCCCGCTTCCACCTTCCTCGGCGTGGATTTTCTCCAATTTTCCTGCTCCACCCCACCCCCACCCGCTTTTTCCGAGCCGCCGCCTCCCTGGAGCCCTCCGTGGGAACCGGGGAAAGGGGCTTGGATCCCAGCCCTGCGGGGTGCCTGCTAATGGTAAGTCCCGTTGATCGGGGCGGGGAAAGTAGAGGGAGATGGAGGGGGAAAGACTTTGGGAAATCGCGGAACCTTCCCCCCTTTTCCAGTCTCTCTAGAAGCTTCTTGGGGAAGGAGGGGGGAAGGGGCCCTCCTGACTTAGGACTTCGCCTCTGTGGCTCCCTAGGGTGTCCATCCCCGGGGTCCCGGGGGCTGCAAAAACCAGATGCCAGACCTCCTTGGTAACTAGTGACGCCACTGGTGACGCACGTGGTTAACTCTTTGTGGCCCCCACCGGAGGCGTGCGGATGGCCTGCCTTACATAATCCCGGGGCCGCGGAGGGAAGGTCCCCGCCTCCAGCCCCTGGTGCTCTCGGGACCGCAATGAATCCCCCTAAACCTTCCGGTCCCCGTAGTCTATGATTCCCAAGCCTTTCCATTGGGCAGAGGGAGGTACCGTGGGAGGTAGAGGGAGGAAGAGGAGCAGGATGGAGGAAGCCGGTCCCCGGACCCACGGACCTGGCCTTCTGGGGGGCAGGGAATAGAAGCCCTGGAGCTGCGCTCCCCGGAACGCCCCCTTCTTGCTCCTTGCCGAGGAGACCGGGGAAACGCGGGCCCAGGGGCCTTCCGGACACCCTGCCTGCTGCCGGCTCCTCCAGGCAGCCCCCAGCGGCTGGATGCAGCACAGCTGGCCCGATCCGCCTAGTTCCTGTGCCTGGGGGACCCGGGGCAGTTCCTGTTAGCCCCGGGCCTCGGTTTCTAATCTGCTCCTTCCAGCCGTTAATTCTTTGATCTTGGAAAGGCTATTACTGTCCGGTTCCCCGTTTCCCCGCCTCCATGCGCAGAGGTTTCCCCAGTCAGGGCCTTGGAGCAGGATCTTAGATTTAAAGATCTCTTAAGGTCATAGGCCAGACCTTTCACCTTACAGGGGAGCAAACTGAAGACCAGCGGCCAGGGACAGTCCTGAGGCAGAGCCGGGCTCAAACCCGGGGCTTTCGGGGCTCCCTAAGCGGCAGGCGAGAGCCTCTCTAGGATGGGGGGTGGGCTCCCCCTCCCCCAATCTGTGGTCCCAGGACCCTCCCTTCGGTCGGAGCATGTGGCCTCGCAGCCGGCCCCAACTCTAACAAGAGCTGATGGACTCACACTTTGTTAGACCCGCTGGGGGGAGGTTGAATTTCACACGACCCTGGGGAGGAGGGAAGTGGAAATGGTGGGATTTCAGGCACTGAGAGATTCTCCCACATGCTTTCTGGCGCCCCCCTCCATGTGAGGAATCCTGGCCCCAACCCTGGGTTCCATGGGGGGTGGGAGGGCGGCCATGAGAGCGGGGTAGGGTCTGCAGGATGGGCGCATTCAAACGTGCATCAGGAGGGAACTGGGACTGATCAGCAGAGGCCAGCCCGGGGCACGTGTGCACGTCCAAGCTATCTCCAGGTACCTGAAGGGCCATGAGGAAAAGAGAATAGAGCTGGTCCGCTTGGCCCCAGAGAATGAGCAATCAAGGGTGGAAATTACCAGGAGGCTGGCACCCAAAGGGGGGCCGAGGGAGAAAAGCCTGTTAGCGAAAAGTGAAATGGACAGGTCCTGGAGGATCGCTGCTCGGGTGCGTTGGAAAGAAGATAACCGCCGGTGTCGGTTGGACTGGGTGGCCTCTGAGGTTCCTTCCAACTCTGAGTTTCTGTGACTGGTTTGAAAGGGATCAGAGGTCATTTGGTCCAACCCTCTCGCTTCAAGCGGTACCAGCAGTCCTGAACAGAATTGGATTCCTTAAGTCCTCGAGGGCAGGAGAAGCCTGAGGGGAGCGGCTCCTTCCAGGTCTGAGGCTGTGGGAGAAGCCGAGACCGAGACCGAGAGTTGAGGCCGGGGCCCTCGCGCCAGTCCTGTGCTGCTTCCTTACGCTACCATGGACCGCAAAGCTTTGGGATGGGCGGGCGGGAGACAAGGCTCGGGTTTCTGGCCTGAGAGTCTAGAAGCAAGGAGGCTTAACCTGTGTTATATACTGGGCCCCTTTAGCAGTAGGGAAGCCTACGAACCTCCAAGTCGTGTTTTATAATCTAGTGGAGGACAAGGGAAATCAATGATAGGAAATAATTATTAAAAAAAAATTTGAACCAAATTCATAGATTTCCCTGAAATCTAACCATAGACTCCTTAAGGGGTCTGGTCAAAAATCCCTCCCTTAAGTATGGTTAAGCTGCTTACGCTCCCAGCTTTCTGATTGGTGCAAATGGCAGTCCACAGTCCTCCAAGCTGCAGGGAGGAGCAAGAGGAAGAATCCCACCTAAGGGGCCAGTCTCTCGCCTGGAAAGTTACGGCCAGCACCTAAAGGTGCTTCCCCTAGTCTCTGCTCATTCCTCAGCACTGGATGCAGGTTGGGAGCTTGAATGTGTTATCCCACCCACTGCGTGGAGGGAGAGGGGGCCAAAATTGGGGTCAGTGGGTCAGAAGAGCTGTGTTATAGCTGGCGTGGTGGATTTGGAATTGGGAACTTAGGACTCGTTTTAAATTAGTTTTTAGCCTTGCTAAATCTCAGCTCATCTAGAATTGGGGATGATACTATCTGTAGTACAGGGTTTTAAAACTGACATTCTACAAAGTGCTTTGTAAAATTTCCATAATTATATTGATAATTATTGTCTTTCAGGAGGACCTGACAATATCTTGTTCTCAGTGGGCTGGTTGTTCCTGTGGTAAACCATTCAATGCCTTATTTCCCATGCCAATTCCAATAAAATACCGTCCACATCTTTTCCTGTGCCTCACTTCTTCCCCCACAACAGCACATCCATCACTTCTCGGCCGTGTTTTTTTTTTCTTGTACCATTAATAAATACTTGATGCACAATTGTCCCTTTTTAAGGATAACCTCTTTCTTTGTCCCCATGTTCCAAAACCACACAACCCGAGGGACTAGCAAAGATCTGAACGCTACACGGTTTCCATCTTTGTTGTCTCTAACCCTCAGCTAGGAGGGAGGAAGGACAATGAAAGGGAGGCCCAGGAGAGGAAAGAAGTGTCGCCCAGTTATAAACCCGTTCTTTCCTGCCTCCATCCTCACATGTGGCTCTGAGCACCTGGTGGCCAGAAACTGCCCCTATTCCCAACTTAGGTGAACGCAGGCAAGATGCTGAGCTCTTGCTGCTGCAACTTTTCCCCTCCACACATTACATCATGTTGATTTTCCTGGGGCTTGTTTTATTCTCTAATAGAATGTAAATTCGAGGACAGGGATTATCTCATTTTTGTTTTTTTGTCTTACCTTCAGTGCCTGGCACGGCAGAGACATTTAATAAGGGTTTGTTGAATTAATAAAGACGTAGCAGCTAGAGAATATGAGGGGCAAAGGCTGACCCGGTGGAGAAGGGTCACAGGCCCTCGCTTTCTGTGGGAACCACTCAACACCGGACCCGGCTGGCCCTCCCCTTCTCTGCTCCTGTCCCTCCATATGTTGTTGGCCCAAAGGTTTGCTGTAACCACCCAGACGCCAGTCCCATCCCTCTTCTACCTGCTAGTCAGGCAACCTGGAGGGAGGGAGATGGGAATTAAAACTCTGTCCCAGTCACCAAGGGGACTCATGACTTAATGTGCATCAGTGAAAAGGCTTTTAAGTACTTACTATTCACCAGATGGGATTCTGAGGGCTAGAGACGCAAGGGAAGGAAATGGGCAGTCCTTGTTTTCATAGCTCTTGTGTTGTCATGAGAGAAAATACGCAAAAAGCGGAGATTTAGATCCTATATGCTTGCGTTTACTGTATATATGTGTAAAAACAAGAGGCACTAGCAGTGGAATGGGGGGGGGTGGGGGCTCAGAAGGACCTCTTCCTCTGTATTTCCTGACGCCTGACCCTAAAATGAGATAAAATGTAAGTCATGTAATGCAGTCTAGTTATACGATAGGGCAATGAGATGCAATAATGATGTAATAGTGGCAAACAATTGTAACACAATAAAAAGGCCTTGAGACCACAAAGGCGACGGAGAGGAGGTAGAGGCTGGATTCCTAAGGAGGAAGTTGACACTGGATTCCCAGGGTGCCGAGAGCAACCCCAAAAGTCACGGGGTCAGTGTGATCCAGAGAAAAGAAAGCAAGGTTTGGAGTTAAGGACCAATCCTGCTCCTGCTGGTTACTGCACTGTGGGCTTCTGTCTCCTCGAGTCTCGGTTTTTATATCTGCAATATAGGCCAGTAAGTACTTATGTGAGCATCAAATGGTTTGACAGCTTCAGAACTTTAGTATATTCTGTCAGTGTCAGCTGTTACTCTCTCAGAGATGGGGAAAGGGAAGGGAAACAGATGCCAGAAAAGGATTAGGAGGTATGATATTGCTTCCCAGAGTTGAGTTGGAGAATAATAGTTTTGCTAAGATGAGCTGAATCTTCTGAAAAACCTCTCAACCTTATGCATTCCCTAATCCCTGTCGTTGGTGATCACTATGGAAGGTCGGAGTTGAGATGGGTCAAAAACCTTCATCTGATACAGCCAACCCTTTTTTGAATGATCAGTCTATATATATATATATATATATAAAAGCTTTTTATTTCAAAATACACACATAGGTTTCAGCATTCACCCTTGCAAAACCTTGTATTCCTAATTTTTTCTTCCCTCCCTAGATAGCAAGTAATCCAGTATAAGTTAAACATGTGCAATCTTCTATACACATTTCCACATTTATCAGGCTGCACAAGAAAAATCCAGTCAAAAAGGGAAAAAAAAGAAAACAACATGCAAGCAAACGACAAAAAAGTGAGAATTCCACGTTGTGATCCACACTCAGTCCCCATGGTGCTCTTTCTGGGTACAGATGGCCCTCTCCATCACAAGTCCTTTGGAAGTGGCTCGAATTGCCTCCCTACAGCCCACTCTTCCCAGATAAAAGCACTGGCTCAGAGTGGTGGGAGGGTTAGTAGGAGAGATTTATTTCTATTAACTGGTTTCATCCTCAGAATGCCTCGCAGCCCCTAATTTAGAGACTGGGGAAATCAGGGCTCCAGAGGGTGGGGATTGCTCACGGTCCTGTGGCCTCTAAGTATCAGGGTTGGGATTGACATCAAGTCTCCCCTTTTTCCACGACTCCAAATGGAAGGATTCCGTTTATTTGGCACAGAAATAAGGGTTCCAAACTGCAAGGCCGTGGAAATCAGGGAGAGGAATCACATGGTGATTCATCAGGGTGAATGCTGCAGGATCCCACACCTAGGCTGCTGTCTCAAGGCAGGGCATCCTTGACCCTCCTTCCTGCAGCCCCGGAACGGGGGCTCTCATGTCCCCAGCAGTGGAGATGGCCTGCCCTGAGCCAGCCGCACTCCCTCGTTCTGTCCATTTGTGCCTCGTGGCATCTGGAACATTGGAAACAGATGGCCAAGATCTTCTCTGGGCCTGGGAAATCCCCTTCGGTGCAGATTGCAATCCATTCATGCCCTCTTAGGGAGTCCCATAGACTCCATTGTGCAGAGGGACCCACTTCCTCCAATTCTCTGCCTCTCGGTGAGCCCCAAGAACATCCACTCCTGCATTTTCCCACCGCATTTCCAATCCCATGTTTCTGCATTTTGGTTCTTCCACGTCTCCGGGGCCTCTTACATGCAGAACAAGCTCTATCCAGACCTCACAGAAGCCCCCAAGATGCATACACATTTAGAGCTGAAAGGACTTTACAAGTTATTTCTTCCAACGTACCCATTCTACAGATGTGTAACCACAGGCCCAATGAAGGGAAGGAAAAAGAGAGCAAACAATTATTATGCACCTACTACATACCAGGCACTGAGCTACATTTTATAAATATTATCTCATATGATCCCCACAATAGCCCTGGGAGGTGAGTTTTATTATAATTTTTTAGCTGAGGAAATTGAGGCAGACAGAGGATGACTTGTCCGGCATGGCCCAGCTGGTAATAGTCTGAGTTCACCTTAGAACTCAGGTCCTCCGACTTCAGGCCCAACACTCTATCCACCTTTTGGCATGAAGTAGCTTGCCCAAAGCCAAATAGGTTTTCTATCCATTTCCCCATGAGACATTCAGTCTCCCGATCTGCGAAATGGGAATTGGATTAGAGTTTCCCAGTTTCTTTCCAGCTCTCTGATTCCTGACAGGGACAGTGGACTTCCTGAGGACAAAGATCATGTCTCTCGCATTAGAAAAGTGAGAGAACATCAGACCCCTTTCCTTTCTAGCCTCCTCAGAGTCCCTAAGCATGGAGTGCATTTCCAGAGTCTCACAGATGGACTGGCTTTCCCTGGGAGGAGAAGGAAGAACTGGTTTAGAAAAAAAATAAAAAAAAACTGATTTCAGGATCATGTGATCTTCCTAGCACTGAGTGGGAACAGATCTACATAGCACCCCCCACCCCCAGCTAACTCCCTCCTGCATTTCATCTCTATTCTTTACCACTTTAGACAATTAACAGAATTTTAGGAGAGGTGGGAAGTGCCTCTGCAGCACCTTTGCCAAGCAAGGCTGAGCTCCAACTGTGTGCTGGTTAGTGTTTAACAATCAGCTTTTTGGGGATAGTAAAAGCACAGGACATTTTAAAAAGTTAGTCTGCATTGTTAAAGTACCCCCACCCCCCTCCCATTGCTTTCTTCTCTAGGCAATCAACAAAATAAATGTAGTTCAGACAGTCAAAGTGTGAATGCTCACAGCTCGTAATTTAACAATCGGCTCTCCCTGATTCATCAGCTCACCCCTGTTCCCACCTTCCTTTCCCATTCTCAAATTCATTCAATATCCCATAATATGGTAATGATAACTCACTGAAAGGAAACATGACTTAGTGGATGGAGCCCTAGTTCTGGGATCAGGAAGACCCATCTCTAACACTAGTCGTGTAGCTTGGGGAGCCACTCAGCCTCCCTCAGACTCAGTTTCTTTCCCTGTAAAATAAGAATACTTTGTAGATAATCATCCCCATAGAATTGCCGGATGTAAAGCACATTGCAGGTTGTAAAACACTTTTAAGATTTTCAGTGGAGCCGCAGGGAGGCAGATAAATGCAAACGTTATCTCCATCTCACCAATAAGAGATCTGGGGCTCAACGGAGTCATAGCTGGTCCAAGATCACACAGCAGCTAAGTGTCAGAGTCAAAACTAGGTGTTTCTTCCTCTTTTCCCTAAACCATTCCCTAAAGGAAGCCTTGCACTGGGGGGGGGGATCCTTTAGCATTAAATCACTGAGGGGTTCTGAACAAATCATTGCTCCTTATGGAGCCTCAGTTTCCATATGTGCCATTTGAAGCCCAAATACTCAAGCTTTTGTTATGTGCTGAGTAGGGACACAGATCAGGTAAGAGGGTCTGTCCCCAGGCTTCCAATACAGGCAAGCAGAGGAGAACACAGAATCCTCATCCTCCAAACGTTCCTCATTTTCTCTCTCTCTCTCTCTCTCTCTCTCTCTCTGTCTCTGTCTCTGTCTCTCTGTCTCTCTCTCTCTGTCTCTTTGTCTCTGTCTCTTTCTTTCTCTCTCTCTCTCTTCTCTCTCTCTCTCTGTCTCTCTCTGTCTCTCTCTGTCTCTGTCTCTGTCTCTCTGTCTCTCTCTCTCTGTCTCTTCTCTCTCTCTCTCTCTCTCTCTTCTCTCTCTCTCTCTCTGTCTCTTTCTCTCTGTCTCTCTCTCTCTCTCTCTCTCTGTCTCTCTTTCTCTGTCTCTGTCTGTCTGTCTGTCTCTGTCTCTCTCTCTGTCTCTTTCTCTCTCTCTCTCTCTCTCCCTCTCTCTCTCTCTCTCCAAAATTTGAGGGGGGAAAAAGACCCTGGAACGCTATACCCAAAATGCTCCCAAATGGGATTCGGTTCAATCAATTTTATTAAAAACCCGGCAATAATAGGTGCCAGACTTTGTATTCATGCACTTTCCAAATATGATCTCATCTGATCATCACAACAATGCCGGGAGGTGGGCGCTCTCATTGCCCAGGGTCACACAGCTGGATTTGATGCAGCATCCCCCCACCCCCACCCCAGCTGGGGCTGGACCACGGGGCTCCTGCCATCGTGGCAGAGAGAAGAAAATGCCCACTTTGGAGTTAGCAAGTCTGGAGTTCAAACCTCCCCAAAGTCACTCTGAGAAAATGCTCTGAAATTTCCCGTATGAAATGGTCACATATAAAAAGTTGATGAGAGTGAAGGAAGACACGAAGGCAACAGTAACTATGGCAACTTCTATTCTCCCTCACTTCTCACAAGAGAGTATCACGATAATCAAATGAGATCATGTTTATAAAGGGCTTTGCAAGCCTTAAAATGCTGGGTGAACGTGAGAGAATGATAACGATCATCCCTAAGGTCCTTTGCCACTGAGACCGTTCTAGGATTCTTCTGTTCCCGGATGCACTAGCTCAGGGGTGGGGGGTGAAGTATTGAGCACAGGGAGATGTTCTAGCTCCCTCCCCCCCCCCCAGCATCCTGCTCTCAACCTGTGAGATGGGGAAAGGGGGGAGTTGGGAAGAGCATTCAGTCTCCAGCTGTCACCTCCCGGCAGTCCGAATTGTCAATTTCCTGGCAATCACACTCTGGCTTTTATTTAATCAATTTGCTTGTACTGAGCATAAGAAAAAGAAAAAAGGAAAAAAAGGGAAGGGGGAAAAATCCTCCCTCCCATTATGCTTGGTTGGAAGTCAGCATCTTCTCAGAGACCAAACAAGAGGAAACTAAGAAAGAAACTACAGTAATTGCTGAAATCATAGCTTTTAAAAGTCACCCATTTGACTGGCTTTGGGTCTGAGACGTCAGCAGCCTGGGAGCCAATGGTTGGGCACCTATGTCAGGCCCAGTGATGGGCCCCTCTTTAAGGATGCTATTCTTGCTTCAAGGTCATTTGGTCCAGAGTTTGTGAGACAGAGGAGTGGGAGGAAGGGGGGGGAGTTGCCATTCCTTTCCTTCCTGCCTTGGGGAGACACCCCTCATAAAAATCAGACCAGGAAGGATTTGGAGGTCATCGTGCAAAATAGGAAACTGAGACCTCAAAAGGCTTCCTTCCCTAAGTCAGTAGAGCAGTTATTCTTATTTCTCACCTTTCTCAACATCCTCCCAGGCCCACTCACGCCCAACTAGCCTCCTTGCTGCTGTTCCACACTGATTACATTCTATGTCAGGTCTTTTCACGGACTATCACCCCGACTCGTCGTGCCCTTCTTGTTGCGGTTGGTATTCCGTTATTTATCAATCGCATCTTACTCTTTATGACCCATTTGGGCTTTTCTTGGCAAAGATATTGGAGAGGTTTGTCAGGTTCTTCAGCTTATTTCACAGATGAGAAACTGAGGTAAATTGGGCTAAATGGCCTGTCCAGGGTCACACAGGGAGTGAGTGTTTAGGCAGCTTCAGCCCTTGCAAACTCTTGGTCTCTTCATGACTCGGCTCTTCCATAAGGTCTTCACTCATCCCCTTCCTCTCCCCCAGGACTCCCTACTCCAAATAGTAAAATCACTTCATTTATTTTTCTTTGTTTTTCATTTATTTTTAAAATTAATTTATCTGCACACAAGTTTTCCCCTAGCGTAATTTATACTTCTTGAGGACCAAGCCGATTTCTGTCCTGTCTTTGTAGGTACAGGAGTGCCCGGCTAATGGGTATTTAATTAAAGCGCATTGAATTGAATCAAATACCCATTTTCCTGACAAGAAGTGAAGTCACTAATTCTCAGCAAAGGATAAGATGGGAAATCTAACCCTGCACAATATAAGAGTGTAACTTGCCGAAGCATGTGGACCACCCACTAGGTATTTCATTCCCCTTTCCCAGGAAGTTTGGTAAATCCAAAGGGATTCTCATTCTCTGAGGAGAGGTTGCCTTAAAGAGTATTCAAAGCATTCTGGGCTTTTAAAAAATGTGCCAATTATACTCCTTTTTCCTGTTGATTTTTACATCATGATGACTAACTCCCTTATAGATATAAACCCATATAATTCCCTAACCCCAACCCAAAGAAACAAAGTCAACCCACCAATCAACAAACAAAAATCCACACGTTGGCTTTATCAGAAAATGGGTCTTCGCCTAGACTTATAGTCCATCCCTTGATTCCTGCTGTGCACCTCACTCTCCCGATTTTGCCGCCATGTTCCTGGAGGGTACCTTCTCCCCTGTATCCTTTTCATTTCCAATATAAAGTCCTTGAAGAAGAGCATAGTCTTTTGTTTGGCTGGCATTTGTAGTCCCACGTGCTTAGCACAGCGTCCGTACATAATTAAATGCTTATTTATTTCTCTGTCTGTCGGTTACTGGTCCTCTGGAGTCATAGCTGGTCTTGCATCGGCCATAATTCTTAAGTCTTTCAGTCATTCACAATGTTGTAGTCATTGTGTAAATTCTGATTCTGCTGAGTTTGCTTTTCATCAGTTTATACGACTCTTCCCAAGTTTCTCTGATCCCATTATCAGCATCATTTCTTACTGCAGAATTGTATTCCATCACACTCATGCCATAATTTATTGTCATTTCCTAATTAATGGGCACTCTCTTAGTTTCCAAAGACTTTGCTGCAAAAAAGTGTTCTAATGAATATTTTTGTATAAATGGATCCTTTCTCTCTCTCTCTTTTTTATTTGTAAGGGATATTTCTCATACAAGGTATGTGTAACAGTGACCTTTTGGGTTGTAGTTCTACATAAATTTCTAGAACAACTGGATAAACTCACAGCTTTACCATTAATATGATCGATTTTCACATGCTCTTCATCAGATACGAGTTTCCTTTTTAGAAACCCAGTGTTGTTGAATTGAGCATTTTCCTTATAATTAGTGATTTGAGGTTGTTTTTTTAAAATATTGTTGTTGATATCTTGTATTTCTTTTCTTGAAAATGCTTGTTTGTGGTGGCCAATAGCAATAATTCAATATTGATTCCACTGGTCTATAATAAGCATAGAGCTCGATGGAAATTACCCCACTCCTACCATTCCTCAATTGTACCTCTAAACCATAATATTAGCATATCAACCTAATCTTTGTTTCTCTTTCCCATAAAGTTATCTTCTTGCTTCTGTCCCTTTGCTAAACTCTTTTAGAACTTTAGCCTGCTGTCAAGCTGTATAATAAATCTTTACCCCTTAAAAACAAACAAACAAACAACAAAAAGAAAAATAAAATGCTTCTTCTACCCTTTGACCTTTTATTTATAGGGCACTGCATCTTGTTCATATATAGTTGAATCATACCCCCATATATTTTGGATTTCAGACCTTTGTCAGGAGAACTTTCTCCCTTTCCCCAGTTAACTGTTTCCCCTCTAGTTTTAACTACATTGATTTTGTTTGGTGCAAAATTTTTCAGTTTTAAGAGAGGAACTGAAAATTTGTCTTTATTGATAGAGGAAATTCCCTCTACCAATCATCAATGCCTTCTCTGTAATTTAATCTTAGAGAATTGCCCCGAGAACTGAAATGTTAAGGAAGTTTCATAAGGTTATCTCACAACCAGGGATTGCCAGAAGTGGAATTTAAACTCACTTTTTCCCTGGCTCCAAGTCCAGCTTTCTTTCTGAAATGCTACATTACCCTTGTATTTTTCACTTATATGTTCAAATTTCATGAAGTAAAAACTGTCCATTTTAGTTTCTATGATTCTCTTTATTGCTAGTTTGGCAGCTATAGTTGCAAAAGATATATCTTTCCCACTTCCTTGAATTTGTTAATTATAGAACTTTTTTTTCCCTCTGAAGCAACTGGGGTAAAGTGACTTGCCCAGAGTCACACTGCTAGAAAGTATTAAATGTCTGAGACCAGATTTGAACTCAGGTCCTCCTGACTTCAGGGCTGGTACTCTATCCACTTCGCCATTTATCTGCTGCAATTATATAATTTTTAATATCAAGGTCATGTATCCATTTGGTGCTTATTGTGCTTATGATAAGAGATTTTTAAAAATCTGATTTCTGTCATATTATTTTCCAGTTTTCCCAGCAGTTTTTGTTGAATAATGAGTTTTTATCCTAGTCATTAGGATTTGAAAGTTTGTTGAACACTATGCTACTATGTTCATTTGTTTCTGTATCTTACGTTCCTAATCTGATCATATCTGATCAATTTTTCTACTTTTTAATAGTCACCAAATAGTATTTGATAACTATTGCTTTGTAGAATAGTTTGAGATCTAGTATTCCTGGTCCTCTTTCCTTTCCCCTTTCCCCCTTTTCTTTCCTTTGAGATTCTTCCTAGCTCTGTAAAGTAACTTTGGTAGTTTGATTGATATGACACTGAATAGGAAAATAAATTTAGGAAGTATTACTATTGTTAGTAAATGGCTTGGAAGAATTAATTTCTCTGTAATTATATAGACTTCTCTGTTTCTACAAAGAATATATTTTTTTCTTCTTTTATTCTATATTTCTTCATTCTCTCAGGGCTCTTTCATTTGCTCATTCTTTTTTGTAGTTTCATAGTCGGAAGTAAACTTTCTGATTAGGACTTTGGGTAATTTTCCTTTGTTAGGGGTGTTTCTGCTTTATCTTTAAGTGAGATTTTGAAAATGGGATGAGAAAACTCAAAGAGACATCTTCCCCAAAGCCTCTCAGATCCTTGTTTCGCATCATATTTCAGGGTAGCTTTAAAACAACTCTTGTATTTTTCAGTGATGAATTTAGCTGTTCCTCCCACAATGCTGTTTAATGATTCTACCATTCTGATCACATGCTTAGTCCAGTGGATTTCAGTCTGATCCTTTATTAATATCACAAAGGGATTTGAAGAAACCACTTGATTTGGTCTCCCTTGAAACTGGAGACCGACTTCCTTACAGGTCCATCCTCCAATATCCCTCTTTTTTTTTTAATTATAATTTTTTATTGACCGAACATATGCCTGTGTAATTTCTTTACAGCATTATCCCTTGCACTCACTTCTGTTCCGACTTTTCCCTTCCTTCCCTCCACCCCCGCCCCCAGATGGCAAGCAGTCCTATACATGTTAAATAGATTATAGTATATCTTGGATACAATATATGTGTGCAGAACCAAACAGTTCTCTTATTGAACAGAAAGAATTAGATTCAGAAGGTAAAAATAACCTGGGAATAGGAACAAAAATGCAAACAGTTCACACTCATTTCCCAGTGTTCCTTCTCTGGGTGTAGCTGATTCTGTCCATCATTGATCAATCTCCAATATCCCTCTTGAGGTAAAGCTCACCTCTCCCGTCTCAAATTCCCTGTAGTATTTTCCTAAGACCTTGTTTCCACGCCTTTATATACTATTTCATTTTAAAAATTAAATTCTGCCTTTCTTCTTTACTATATAGTTCATCCTCCTCTCAGCTGCTAAACTGATTTTCCTAAAATTCGGATGTAGTCATATCAAACCCCATACCCTTCATTCAATAAACTCCTATGACTCCCTATTACCTCTAAGATCAGATATAAATTCTTCTGTTTGACTTTTAAAACCCTTTATGTTTTCCCTCTTCTTAGTTTTCTAACCTTCTTACGCTATTCTCCCTTCTAAATACTCTACACTCCAGCGAAATGGGGCTTCTTGATATTCCTTAAACCAGAAATTCTGTCTCCCATTTTGGGGCATTTTTACTGGTTGTCCCCAAGCCTGAACTCTCCGTTCCCGCTCTTTTCTTCCTCCCAGATCCCCTGGTTTCTTTCACATTTCAGCGAAAGTCTCACCTTCTGCAAGAAGTTCTTCCCAGTCCTTCACACTGGGAGCCTTCCCTCTATTGACAATCTCTGACTTATTCTGACTATATCTTATTTGTACATATTTGTTCGCACATTATCTCCCCTATCTGACTGGAAGCAGGTACTTTGTATTCTCAGCACCCTGCACAGTATCTGGCAAGTAAAAAGTGCTTAATAAATGTTTACTCATTTGGCTACAAAAATTAATTTCTTCTTCTCCTCCCTCCTCACTGGAAAAAGAAAAAGAAAAAAAATTCTTAGACCAAATATGCAATATCAGGCAAACAAAATTCCCATGTTGACATTATATAATAGTTCTGAATGGACTTGGCTTCCCCCACTGTTAGACAATAAATACCCTGATAGCAGGTTTGATATGCCTTGTACACAGTAGGTATTTTTATTATTATTATTATTATTTTGCTGTTTTTTTTTCATTATCCATTCAATAAGCCTTTGCTAAAAGCCTACTATGAGCCAGATCAGATGTTAATTCCTAGGAATATAGAGACAAAACATGAAATTAAAAGCCTGCCAGAACTTTCATCCTTTTGGGGGGAACAGCACATACATGCAACATGAAAGTACAAAATATAATCAAGGTAAAATTTCTGAGGATGAACCGTAACTGAGGAAATCAGAGTGAGCTTCCAAGAGGAAGTACAATTTAAGTTGAGCCTGAAAGGAGGGATTTTTTTTTTAATCAAAGTTTTTTATTTTCAAAACATGCATGGATTGTTTTCAACATTCATCCTTGCAAAACCTTGTGTTTCAAATTTTTCCCTCCCTTTCTCCCCCTCCCTCCCTAGATAGCAAGTAGTCTAATATAGGTTAAAACAATTTTTTCTATACATATTTTCACAATTATCATGCTACACCAGAAATGTCAGATCAAAAAGAAAAAAAAAAGTGAGAAAGAAAACAAAATACAAGCAAACAACAAGAAAAACATGTAGCGATCTACACAGTTCCCATAGTGCTCTCTCTGGGTGCAAATGGCTCTCTAAATCACAAGATCATTGAAACTGGAGGAGGGATTTTCTAAGTTAGGGATGTGAAAGGGTATAGTCCAAAGATGGAAAACAAGACACATAGTAGGTATTTTATAAATATTTGTTGAAATGAAACCACTTTGGAACATCTGAAAATTCCAAATAATTCATTTTGGAACCAAGCTTCTTTTCTCTTCACACTAGAAAGTTAAACTTGTGTTAAACCAATTAATTATGAGGATGCTACCAATTAAGTGATAGGACCTGACTGATTAAAAAGAACAAAATTCTTTCAATCCTTTCCATCTATCAGCCTAGAACCATCAAGTGGACAAAAAAGTCTGTTCAATGAAGCAGTTTCCCTAAGAACCTCTACTGGATGAATATTTAAAAACTACTCATTTCAATCTCCTACAAACATACTTGAAAATGATTTTTAAAATCCTTTCTAAAATTCTCTAATTTCACTTCTGATGGGTTCTCCCTGATTCTAGTTACTCCTCTTAAAATGTCTATGGCGTTCTATTTCATGGGGAACTCTCTAGGCCCAAACCATTATCCTTTTCTAAAGAATTTGAAAATCGGCAACTAGTGACATTGTTTTTATTTCCAAGCAAGGTCCAAAAGAAAGAGTATTCTCTGAACAATTGGAACCAAAACATAATTCCCATTTTCTTCTCTTTGAAGGCAAAAAAAACCTTTAGAAGGCTTGAAGTTTTAACAATATACAATGAGTGGGCTTTTTATTGTTAATGTTTCGTTTTCTAATATTACTGCTGTAACAGTAACTGCCCTGGCTCCCACAGGTTGAAGACCAGGTATGCTACATTTCACTCCTCCTCCAGGGTTCTCTAGTGGCCTAGTGCCCTGTTTATTGGTTCCAATGGTGTGCCCTCAGGATATGGAGGCCCTGAACCCTCAAGGATATAGAGGCCCTGAATCCTCAAGGATATGGAGGCCCTGAACCCCAATTCATTTAACTAAACAGTGAGATTCTCTTTCAAAGAAATATTTACTTCACAGACATAAATATACAACCAGCTTAGCTCAGTTCCAAGCCCCCTATGGAGTCTCAGATACCCTGACTTCTCAGGGCTTTCCTCCTGGGCTGACCAACTGCGACTTTCGCCTAGGATCCTGGCTCCAAGGTTGTTACAACGTGAGCTCTTGCTCTGGTAGGGATTGCTGCCTTCATCTGAAACAAAAATACCCCTGACCCGTTTCTCAGAGCCATAGGGTAAAAGGAGAGAAGAAGAGAAAGGTATTCCTTACTTCCCAGTTCAGTTCATGGTGTCTTAGGAATTAACACCTGATCTGGCTCATAGTAGGCTTTTAGCAAAGGCTTATTGAATGGATAATGAAAAAAAACCCAGCAAAATAATAATAATAATAATAATTCATCAATTGTAGATGAATTAGATGCAATCTTTACCCTGTGGATGTAGCAGGAAGAAAGACAAGGATGTTTTTCCCAGGCTGCCAGTTAAAAAGACCTTGTTCTTATGGAGATTGAATGGATCAAAATTTAATATTTTCACCCTTTGTTGTTGCTTATTTGTTTGATTACTTTTTCTTTCTCGCAATATTTTCCCTTTTGGTCTGGAGAAAAAATAAGGAACACAAAATTTTACAAAAATGAATGATGGAAACTATCTTTATATGTATTTGGAAAAATAAAATACTATTGTGGGAGAAAAGGAGTCTGTTCTGGCTATATAGCAACTTGAAGGAGAATACTTCCATTGACATGTAGAGAAACGCAGGGAAATAGAGTGCCTTCATTTTAGGTAATCTGGACATTTTCCACACAAATCCTATCATTACTATATTGTCCATATAAAAACCTGCAGAAGTGATTATCTTTGCCTAACCTCTGGGAAAAAAACATCAAAAAAGCTGGCACATAGTAGGAGCTTAGCAATGTTTATTGATTGACAAAGATCTTTTGTTTTTGCATAACATTAATTCCTGAATATACCTTTTCTTTCCTCTTCACACTCTTGAATTTGAACTCTTATAACAAAAAAAAAAAAAGAACATCAGATATAGTTATTTTATCTAAAAATTTATACAACTTTCTGTCAGCAAAACAAAATTGACAATTATTGTTATCAGATTCATTCAATAGACATTGATGATCTCTGTAAGAAGGTGAAGATGATACAAATGCAAATAGGACTGAAATCACTTTATCCATTTAGCGCCACACATTTATTGGATGAGAACATTTTTTTTCCTCTAGGTGACTTGGTCACCACTGCTAGGGCCTGAATAAGACCCCGGGGATTAGAGAAAGCGATCAAATCAAGAAAGAGTGATAACCAAATCTCTAAGGAGGAACGACTTGTTGGGACAGGAATAAAAACATCGCACTCTCCCTTATCCCAACTCCCTTTAGTCCCCAATTCCAGGAGGACTATTCTGGGGCTGTCACCACTTGTCTTGACCAATATCTTGTCACTGGACTCCAATAACTCTGCAGAAAGTGGGGCAGATAATTGCATAGCTTTACTTCCCTTAAATCCAAGCCATCTGTAAGTCAAGACATCACCCTTGTGTCATTGGGGCTCTTGGACAATGAAGGATGAACAGGAGGATTGTGTGAGTTTTGAAGGCTCTGGAGGATTTTGGACTTCCCTTCCCACTTTTCCCATGGTGCCCTATCAATTCCCAGAGAATAGTTGATGTTTGCAGCAAGAACCAAGGATAGACTGGCCAGTGACTACTTAAGCCTCCAGGAAAAGCCCATCAAAAAAGCTGCACCATACCCAAGAGAATATCTTGAACAGTCTAGCAAAAGGATTTCTGGGGGCCATTCTTGGCCCCCTCTGAACTCCCAAGCCATGTCCTCTCTTACTGGCCCATTCTGGAATTCCTCCCAATGCCTTGGGCCCATTCCCCAGAAAATTCTTGTGGCCGCTGGCCGTGGAACATTCTTCTGCAAGATCTACCCCACCTTTCCTCAGTGAGTTCTTCCTGGAGCCTCCATTTATTTTCCTCCTTCAAAACCTTTCAACTCTTTTGTTGCCCCTCTTAATTAGAATAGAAGCTCCTTGAAGGCAGGGATGGTCTCTTTTTTGCCTACATTTGTATCCCTAGAGTCAAAACTTGACTGAGGTGTGTTAATAACTCAGGTCCAGTCCGAGTGAGCCCAGTACATAACAGCAGGTGTAAAAGCCTAGGGCCGGGGAAGGTGTGGGGCAAGACTGATGGAAGCTGACTGCCTGGAGCTGTCCCTGTTCCACGGGTTGGTGATGACCCCATTAAGGACTCCAGATTGTGACTTTCTTTGGGCAGGGTCAGTTGGGCCATCCATCCCACTAGAGAGTCAGCCGTAGTGATCAAACCAACTGGTCAGTTCTGGCTAAGGCTGAATAACCATTGAATAAATGATTTTTTTTTTTTTTTTTTTTTGCTGAGGTAGTTGGGGTTAAGTGCCTTGCCCAGGGTCACACAGCCAGGACGTGTTAAGTGTCTGAGGTCAAATTTGAACTCAGGTCCTCCTGACTTCAGGACTAATGCCCTACTCACTGGGCCACCTAGATGTCCCCATGGATTTTTAAAATACAGTTTTAGAAGGATATAGCTCTGTGGAATGGGAAAGGTTGGAGGTTTTATCCGAGGTCCACATACAGTGTGAACCCAGGCGGTGCCCTGAGGTCCCGTAGGCTTATCTTCTGAAACTTGTGCCCACTGGGATGTAACCAGTGGCCGTGACTATGTCTAGGCTAAACTTCATATGCTTAAATGAGTTATTTGGCTAAGCTTGTCGAGGCAAGGGAAAGGGCACATGCCTTACAGTTATAGTCACACATAATATAGGGATTTAGAAATTTAATTAAGTTGTGGAAACAGCTGACAGAGTAACATTCTCTGCTTTACCCAATTCTCATTTCTCCATTTCCAAAGCAAATCTTTTCATGAGAGGGGGTCATAGATTCCACACTAGCAGCTATCATAGTGCCTGTTTAATTAATGATCATTTCCTTCCTTCCCTTGGCCACACACAGTTTGAAACCTTGTCCCCTTGGAATCTATATGTATTTGTGGAGAATTCATCACAGATTTTTTGGGGGAGAGGAGTTCTTAATAATTTTTCTTACTATATAATATGTAAAAATATCCTTTTTAAATTTTTTAAAAATTTTAAATTAAATTAAATTAAAATTAAAATTTTAAAAATGAATCAATTCTGGCTAACTAATTGATATTAAGTGATAATCATGGCTGAGTCAGTGTCGTGGTAGGGGCACATGAACTATAAAACTAGAAAAGACACCTGCTCTGGGATTATTCCTAGAGCCCTGAGTGGAAATGTAGTAGACACAAATTACTCAATTTGTTAGTGCAAGTGGGAAGTGGAGTAGTCATCCCAGAGCCCGTGCTACCCAAAGATGAATGGAAAAGGGTACCGGCTCTCAAGGAACTAATAGTCTAATTGGAGACAAAAAGCTAGAGAAATTCGTGCAATAGAGTTCAGAATGGGGTTCAGTGCTATCTTGCCAAGAATTGGCACAAACAAGTTAGGAGCTCAGGGAGAAATAGAGATGGCTCCATGGAACCGGTGCCAATTGAACTGGGCCTTGAAGTTGAATACGATTTCTACTGGTAGAGTTACAGAGAAAGTTCCAGGGAGAGGGAAAAGTGGGGAAAGTGCAAGGAATGATTGGAGAGAGTGAGCGGACCATTTTAGCTGGAGTACAAAGTGTGTGTGTGAGGCAGGGAGAGCACAGTGGGAAATGTGGACTGTGGCCAGATGGTCTTAATTGTCAGGTTTGGATTTTGTTCCGGATTCACTGAAGGCTTTTGAGGGGGAGGCTGACACAATCTAATCCAGCCAGGATGGGGAGAGTACACTGAAGGAAGGGGAATCTGGAGTCTGTTACTATAGTTTAGGTTGAGGGGATGAAGGTCCAATTAGGATAGGGTCAGGAGGAATGGATAAGAAGAGATCAAAGGGAAAAAGAATCAGCGTGACTTGGCGCCTGATGATGTAACCAGGACTAAAATACCCATTAACCTCTCACAGTTTTGTATGTTGGTTCAGTCCCTCCTGTAATACTGGGAACTAAATACTGAGATGTGACATATTTCGAAGACACTGAAAAGGGGATTAGGGGGACTCCAGGGGAAAAGGATGGTAGACTCTCCTGGCTAGACTCTGCTTTTGAGTTCCCTCCCTGTGATCCATTCCCAGCTAGGATATTCAGGCAACTTGGAGATTTTCCTCCGTCTACGCCATAAGATAGTACTGAGACCTAGACCTAGATTTCCTGTTTTTCACTTTATCGACTAGCATCATTGAATCAAACTTCACGTAGGAATGATCTTTCTTCTATTCCTTTGCCTTCTTGCAGAAGGAGTAACCCTTCAGAGGCCCTTCCACAATATAAACCATTTTGTATCTTGCAACTTTGCTAAAGGTGTGAATTGTTTCTAATAACTTTTTAGTAGAATCTCTGGGGTTCTCTAGGTATACCATCATATCATCAGCAAAGAGTGATAATTTGGTTTCCTCATTGCCTATTCTTATTCCTTTAATCTCTTTCTCGACTCTTATTGCCAAAGCTAGAGTATAAACCATTTTGAGGCCAGATACCACCTCCCACCACATTAGTTTCCTACTCAAAACATGGAAATGGTAGAGAGAGCTAACCTAGAAGTTAATTGTTTCATTTTTCTTTAGTTATTTTTCAGTCATGTCCAACTCTTCCTGACCCTGTTCAGGGTTTTCTTGGCAAATATCCTGAAGTGGTTTGCCATTCCCTTCTCCAGCTCATTTGACAAATGAGGAAAATGAGTCTGAGGCTGGATTTGGACTCAGGAAGATGAGTTTTCCTGACTTCAGGACCAGGATTTCATCTCCTATGCCACCTAATTGTCCTTCATTGTCTTATATTCTGATCAAAAAGGATCTACACAAAGGCAGTGTGATGCTGGATAAGTTGCTTAATCTTTCTTTAAAATTTTTTAAAATTTTTATTCTTATCGTAATAAAACACCAAATAAAATGAGCATTTTCATATTAGTAGAACAGAAATGAGAAATGTAATTTCTCTTATGTACAGCTTACTTTTCTTTTCAAGTATATAATAAATCCAGCCTGTAGTTTTCTTTTTTTTCCTACATTTTTTTCCACACTGATGTGAAATTATAGTTAGTAAATTAAGCAAAAAATATTTAGCATCAAAGAGATTGGCTTCTTTAAAAACTGTAAATATTGACTGATGTCAGAATATGTTAAAAATTATGAGTATAAATATCACAGAAAATATAATGTTGACATTTTGATCTTCACCAGCCAAAAAGAAACACCAAAAACTTTAATTCTTTTTAATAAGCATCTTTCATTTTAATTCATCCCATCAACCTGCTAGAAATTAGATTTGACCCTCTTCTAAAATTAGGTTAATAAGTGTTATACATTGCACGAATTTTTAAATGACCAAGACCACTATTATAGGGACAAGTAATCAACCAACAATTTTATGCTTGTGTTTTAGTTAACAGAATATTTGAATTACCAATGTATATTGTATTCTTTTTCTTCTAATAATGTTTTATTTTTCCAAATACATGCATAGATAGTTTTCAACATTCACCTTTGCAAAACCTTGTGTTTAGAATTTTTCTTTCTCTCTTCCTTTTCTTCTCTCCCCCCAAACCACCAATCAATTTGAGATAGGCTAAACGTGTAATTCTTCTGTATATATTTCCATGTTAGTCATGCTGCACAAGAAAAATAGGGTCAGGGGTAGCTGGTTGGTGCAATGGATAGAGCACCAGTCCTGAAGACAGGAGGACCTGAGTTCAAATCCGATTTCAGACACTTAACATTTTCTAGCTGTGTGATTCTGGGCAAGTTACTTAACCCAATTGCTTCAGCAAAAAAAAAAAAAATATATATATATATATATACACACACACACACACACACACACACACACACACACACACATATATATAAAATAAAAGAAAAAGAAAAATCAGATCAAAAGAAAAAAAAACACGAGAAAGAAAAAAAACAAGCAAAGAAACAACAACAACAAAAGGTAAAAATGTTATACTTTGATCCACATTCAGTCTCCATAGTTCTTTCTCTGGATGTGAATGGCACTTTCCTTTGCAAATCTATTGGACTTGCCTTGAACCACCTCACTGTTGAAAAAAGTCCATCAGAATTGATCATCACATAATCTTGCTGTTGCCATGTACAATGATCTCCTGGTTCTGCTCATTTCACTCAGCATCAGTTCCTGTAAGTCTCTCCAAGCCTCTCTATATCCATCCTGCTGATCGTTTCTTACAGAACAATAATATTCCATAACATTCATATACCATAACTTAGCCATCCCCCAACTGATAGGCCTCCCCTCAGTTTCCAGTTCCTTGCCACTACAAAAAGAACTGCTATAAACATTTTTTGCACAAGTGGGTCCCTTTCTCTCCTTTATGATCTTTTCTGGGAAACAGACCCAGCAGAGATACTTCTGGATCAAAGCACATGCACTTTTATAGCCCTTTGGGCAGAGTTCCAAATTGCTCTCCAGAATGCCAGCCTGGAGTTTTAAAAAATGTTCTATGTATCTGTGCTCCTTTTCAGCCTTCTTTTTCTTCTCTGTTCTTTTAAAAGATGACTCGTGTAGGATGTATTTGTGTTGCCTGTGAAGATTTTATATATATATATATATGTCTATATGAGTTTGGCTAAATGTGGTTCATAGGAGACATTAATAGATAATCCTGTAACCTCCCCTAGTCCTCTCCAAGAAAGTCTTTGATTACTGCCTTGGAGGGGAGTAGGAGATTTGGATCACTAACCTGTTCTGTTCTTTTCAGAAAAGACTAGACTAGAATTATATCTTTCTTTCCCCTCTAATGTTGCTGGTCTAGGAGAAAAGTGTTTTTAGGTTCAAACCAATTTCCTGGTCAGTATGAGAAAGAATTCCCTAAGCTTGAAGCTTTTCCTACCAAATTTTAGTTTCAGAAAACCAATCACAAAGAGCGAATAGCAAATAAATTTAATTTATCCAAGAAGGCAGCAAACAGAAATCAGAGAAATCATACAGAGTATAACAAATCCAAAAATACCTAGATTGAATGATACCTCCTTTTGAGAATTGAGAAACAGAGACAGAGTGAAAGGGGAGCCCTGATCTCATCCTAAGGGAAATGTCCAAAATCTCCCCAGTATGGAAAGCTGGAAATAGGGGGAGGTTGAGGTATTGACTCCTTTATATCTCTGCTTCTTCTTGAAGTGTTTTTTCTCTCTCCAGGATTCTCTCCCTGAAAAAAAGTCTGGAGCCACCTGTTTTTTTTTTTTTTTTTTTTTTTTTTGTTGTTGTTGTTGTTTCATTTTGTTGAGGCAATTGGGATTAAGTGAATTGCCCAGGGTCACACAGTTAGGAAGCTGAAGCCAGATTTGAACTCAGTCCTCCTGAGTTCTTTAGGCTTTGGACTTTAGACTCTTAAAGTCCTTTAGACTTTAGGGCGGGTGCTCTATCTACTGCACCACTTACGTGCCCTCCCCTCCTGTCTCTTTTGACAAATCTACAAGCAAGAAGAGATTCTCTTTCCTCAAGCTCTCACCAATTCACACTATCAGGCAATCATTCTTTCAACCAATGATGGTAAATGAATCCAGCTTCTTGAACCCCAGTTTATATTCAAAAGGTGCCTCAATGAATCTCTTTTCTTGTCTGTGTTGCTACTTAATGATACTCCCTTCACACATCCCCTTCATCTCCATTGGGAAAGGAAAAAGAAAAACAAAGCTTTTATAATAAAAATTTACATTCAAGCAAAAACAATTTCCCACATTGACATGGAAAATATGTCTTATCCTGCACCCTGCAACCCCAGACACTTACTTGCTACGTGGACAAGTCAATCACTGGAGAAGGAAATGGCAACCACTTGAGTATCTCTGGCAAGAAAACCCTACATTCAGCATTGCCATGCTGTGGTCCATAAGGTTACGACTGAGTGACAACTATGTTATCTCTGGAACATATATTATTTATTTCTGGGCTAGACTGGTGATTTCTTTGTAGAATAGGGGGTTGGAATTGAAGACTTCCACGATCCTTTCCAGCTCTAAATCTACGACTGTGTGAACCTGATGCCCTGAGAGGTTGAGGAACTTACTGAAAATCAATCAAAGACTAGACTGGAACCAGGTTTTCCTGACTTTGTAGTAAGCTCTCTATCTACTGTGTTGATTTTATGAACATACATCTTTTTTAATTTTATTTTTTATCATAGCTTTTTATTGACAAAACATATGCATGGGTAATTTTTCAGCATCGACCCTTGCAAAACCTTCTGTTCCAACTTTTCCCCTCCTTCCCCCCACCCCCTCCCCTAGGTGGCAGGTCCTATACATGTTAAATATGTTAAAGTATATGTTAAATACAATATATTGTGTACAATGTATGTATAAAATATCTATTTATACAGTTATCTTGTTGCATAGGAAAGATTGGATTTAGAAAGAAGGTAAAAATAACCTGAGAAGAAAAAACAAAAATGCAAACAAACATTAACAGAAAGAGTGGAAATGTTAAAACATACATCTTTTAAAGACAGGATACTGAGTGTACAATATAAACATCAAAAATGAGCACATAACGGCCCTAGGAAATTATCTACGCTACAGAGAGCACATAACATGCGCACACATGTTAGCATTCAGGTCCAAGGAACTCAGCCAAAGCTGAGTTGGGACCATAGAGCGTGCGTGAAAATACTGCAAACAGCAGCCCAGGAACACGCATCCCATATAGAACACAGGGACACATGTTACAGGGTGTCAGATGCGTAGATCGTGTGGAAAAACACACCACAGACGGGGATCGCATCAGCATCTTGGTGAGCACAAGGCCCAAGAATAACTCAGCTAGAAAGTGTACGGGAGAGCGCAGACGCACTTTGTAATGCGTTCCATATGTTGTAGTTACATATAAAGCCCTGTTTCAGGTCCTCCGGCAACGGTTTCATCTGGCTCCATGCATCCCTATTGTTCCCGAAGCGCCTTGAGTTAACTCAGTCATCGCTGCCCCAAAAGGGCCCCTTCTGGCAGATTCCCGGTCCCTTTTCCATCTCTCTCATCTTCCTGTTCACTAGGGAGTCTATTTAACTTCCCAAAAGGCAACAGTGGGAAGGGAAAGGAAGGAGCAGGCTTTGTATGATGCTTAAGTTCACTGCCAAGAACTTCAGCCAAGGAAGGAAGAAGCTATCTGCATCCAGAGAGAGAGCTGATCCCCAGAAGCATGGAGAATAACTTTAAATCCCTGTACATATTTGTGTCTAATGGTAGCCAGCTCTAGGATGGAGAAGGAATGAGAGAAAGTTACGTGATAACTTTATTATGTAGTTAAAAGGAATAGCAAGTTGTATTTAACAGAACGGCAGTTTTCTATCCTACTGTGTATGGAAATGTTTGTTTTATTTATGAAGTTCAGAATAAAAGAACCATAGGGAACACACAGAACAGTGGAACAAGGGAAAGCTATGCTATGCCAACTGATGGAAATATTATCCATTCCGGGAGATAGGCTTTGAGAAAGGTCAGAACTTTTTGTAGTCAATATATGGCAACTTCCCATTGCCTTGTGGAGTTAGTTGGACTCCTAAATCATATATATATATATATCATATATATATATATATATATAAATTGAGTAACATTTGGGTACTGCACTAAACACTAGGAATATAAATATGAACAAGCAGGATATCCCTCAATTGGGAAATGGTTGAACAAGTTATAGTAGATGAATGTGATGGAATAATATCGATGAAAACGATAGCTTTGCAAAAACTTGGGAAGACTTATATGAACTGATGCAAAGTGAAGTGAGCAGAGTAAAATTTACAGAGTAAAATGAGCAGACCAGAGAGATTCCCAAGAGAACAATTTATGCAAAAACAACAACACTGTAAAGACAAACAGCTTTGAAAGACTTAGGATCTCTGATCTGGATAAATGGAACCAATTGCGGTTCCAGAGAATCCACAATGAAACATGCTATCCATCTCGAGATAGAGAACTGCTAGATAAAAAACACGTATTGAATTGTATATGTGTATGTATATATATTATAAAAGTATATTTGTATATATATATATTCATAAATGCAAACCCGTGGATACATATATATGTGTGTATATATAGATATGTGTATGTATATATATTATAAAAGCATATTTCTGTATATATATTCATAAATGCAAACCTGTGAATACATATGTATGTGTATGTGTGTATACACACATATGTGTTGTGGACATGGCTAAAAGCAGGAATTTATTTTGCCCAGACTATACATATTTGCAATGTTTTGTTTTTCCTGCTTTCAAAATAGACAAGGGAGTGAGAGGGAAAGAATCTGGAACCAAAATTAAAATAAATATGAATTAAAAAACAACATGTACAAGCAAACAAAACAAGACTAGCCCTCAAGGAGCTTATTTTTATACAGGGATGACAAAAAATAAAAGAAGCCTGCATATTCCTGTTGAGTAGGTTGAGAGACGCCTGGGTTATCAGAAGGCCGGGTTATCAGAAAGATGAGGCAAAAACTCACCTAGCTGAACCGTTTGTTTTTGTGGCAGAATCCTAAGTCAAGAAGATGGAGCGGGACAAAAAGAAGGATAGAAAGCTAGCCAAATGGCTCTGATAAGATCCCAGTAATCAGGGACAGGACTATTTAGCAGCTTTGAAGAAGGGGACTCAAATAAAGAAGATAGGAGTTGTTGTGAAGAGCCAGAAGGAATGAGAGATGCTTCAAAGCCATCCCAGGCCCCTCTGGCCCCAGAATACTGGATCTGGGAGCAAAAAGAGCCGTGTTTGGGGCGGGGGCCAGTTCAACAATATTTTGATCTATGAGTTGATATAACAAGCCATGCTAGCAGAGCAATGAAATGACTCTCCCACCCTCACACTCTCATCCTAAACTAAACTAGGTGGGGATTGTGGGAAGAGAGGAATGGATTCCCAAGTCCGCGAGACACAAGGCTACCTACCTGCTACCTACCTGTTGGCCCTACGAGTTTACGATGTGTGTCTCATGACCTTTGTAGTTTGAATTTTAAGCCCACTTTCCTCAAGGCCTTTGAGTGTAAGGGAAGAGTAGAGCCTTGAATCCTTGGGATTATTTTGTAACTATTGTTCTTGCTACACTTTCTCATTAAATACTTTTTTATAAAAGCTAATAGATGGTCAGATTATCCAGGTGGCACATATCTATTCTAGAAAAATCCTGAAATTTGAGCCAATGATAAAGAAATCCAATGAGAAATTACAGTAAAGGCTTGCTCCCCCCAGAACTACACACACACACACACACACACACACACACCCCACTAACCAGAATAAGAAAGGAAGTCAACAGCAAACTAACATCAGTTCAGGCAATTAAGTCCACAGAGATGTGTAGTCTGCAGAGTAATAGGGAAGAGGAAACAAATATAATTTCAGCACCTCATTGGAGGGGTTAAATAAGAGAATCAGAGATGTTGGGGTGGGTTTGATTTTATTCCAAGGGTTTTAAGAAGAAAAAGAGAAAGGAAGGCAAAAAGAACACACACCCATAGAAAAGAAGAAGGTGCTGAAACTTGTTATTTTTCATAATTAAGTTGTTAATGAAGAGAATTCAGTCATGGAAGAAAGGGTATGGAGAACTGGGATCAATTGAACTTTGTTCTCATCTAAAAAGGACAAAGGAAGGTGAATCACATGCATTTGATTTAGAAATACATTAAACTCAACAGGGAGACTAGTGAGGATGGGGGGAGGCAATTAAGAGGGAGAATGATTACCAGGATGGAAATGGCTACAAGCAGATCAAATTTCCTGATTCTAAAGAGATCAAAAGCATGGAAAAAAGCAAAGAATTCAAATCTAAGGGAGGTACCTATTAATGAGAGGAATGGTGGAACAAATTGTGGTATAGAAATGAAGTGCCACATTATTATAGTGTAGGAAATATCCACATCCAGAGAATCTGAAGTGGCAGAAATTGGTACAGAGTAAAATGAGCAGAACCAAGAGAATAATTTGTACAAGGATATCAATATATATATATATATATATTTTTAATAATAGCTTTTTATTTTTCAAAATACATGCAAAGATAGTTTTCAACATTCACCCTTGTAAAACCCTGTGTTCTAAATTTTCCTCCTTCCCTCCTCCCCCCTCCACTAGACAGCAAGTAAGCCAATATAGCTTAAACATATGCAATTTTTCTAAACACATTTCCACAATTATCATGCTGCACAAGAAAAAGCACATCAAAAGGGGCAAAAATGAGAAAGAAAAACACAAGCAAGCAAACAACAACAACAAAAAGGTGAAAATACTATGTTGCAAACTACATTCAGCCCCCATAATCCTCTTTCTGGGTGCAGATGGCTCTTTCCAGCTCAAGTCTATTGGAATCTCCCTGAATCGCCTCATTGTTGAAAAGAGCCACGTCCATCACAGTTGATCACCATATAATCTACTGACCTTTTTTGCTTCTTTAAGTCCCATCTAAAATATACTATAGCTCCTTTCAGCCCTTTCATCTTTCCAATAACCTTTAATCTATCTGTGATTTTAATTCTCCAGAGAGCATGCTGTTAATGTGACCATATTGCAATTTAAAAATAGTGCAATTTAATCCATTCCTTTCTGCAATGAACTCCCTCATCTTAACTCTTTCCCCAGCAGTTCCTCCATCTAGGGCCATCTCCAATCATGCTGATCTATGTCTTGCCACGGAATCCAGATGGCTCTAGAGGAGAAAGCGAGGCTGGTGACTTTACACAGCCTTCTCTCACTTAATTCCAACTCACTTGCATGACTTCCTGTTGTCATGATTCTCTTGGAGAATAAAGGCCAACAACAACAAAATCCCACCTTCTACAGGAAGCCTTCCCAATCCCTCTTTGTTATTTATCCTGTATAGAGCTTGCTTTGTATATATCTCTTTGAGTATTGTCACCTCCCTTAGACTGCAAGCTCTTTAAGCACAGGGACAATCTTTAGCTTCTTTTTCTACCTCCAGTTTTCAGCAGAGTATCTGACACATAGTAGGTACTTAATAAATCTTTATTTATTGATTGAAATGGAAAAATAGCTTCCATTTGGTCACACATCCTAAATCCTTGTTGGGGACAGCTTTATATGAACTGGGAAGATTTCCAGGAGCCAGGTTCCCTTCTGATAAGGAAAGGCTGGCACTCTTCCTCATTGTCTTTGGGTTGAGGAAGGACACTTCCAGCCCAAGACAATCCACTAGATTTCTGTCCTTGGTCTCAAGTGAGGAAGATTGCTGCTCGCTGCCAGGTGGAGCGAAGGGCAGCAGCGAGCTGTATTGTTCTACTGAGCCGCCATATTATATATTTGGATGTAGGGTGTTTCTTTTGTGTTCATTTTTACCAGAGGTTCAAAAATACACAGAAATGGGAGTGTGGAAGAGGTCGGTGAGCCTGAGGGATCTATCAAAATCATTCCAAATTCCCTCGACAGTCAGAGTCCTAGATCTGGTGGAAGCAGTAGTCAAATTCGGGAGCAGTTCAGCAACTGAAGGACCAGCCATAACTTGGACATCACTTTATGAAGGGAGTCTGCCCAGTTGAACAAGAGAGTAACTTTCTCATCACTGAAGTTTAGCCCAGAAGGGAAGTATGTGAAGGGAGGCCTGGGTGTCCCAACCTTTCAGTCCCACGGGTGCTCACATGTGTGCCTCAGTAGCTTTACTCTTTATTTTGAGCCTGCTTTCCCCAGGGACTATGAGAATCATATAGAAGGGAGAGTATGCCCCAGAATATTGTTGTGATTGCTGTCCTTTCTATGCTTTCTCTGTAAATATCCCTTTATAGACATAAAGCTTATAAAAGCTAATTTATGTCAACCAGTAGATCAATATTGGGGGAAGCGTATTTGGTGGAGGCTGGTGAGCAGAATTGTTAGAAAATAGAGCTCCTCAAGGGATCTTCTGAGGTCAGGAGAAGGGATCTGTCCAGCCATTGGGGAAGGCATTTAAGATGAGGGTATTCACTGCAGAAAAGAATGGACTAAATTGCAGTATTTTCCAAGTGATGCTGTGTGATCACATTAATAGCATGATTTCTGAAGAACTAAAATTACAGTTAGATTAAAGGTTATTAGAAAGATGAAAGGTTTGAAAGAGGTTATAGCATATTGCCAAAGATGAGTCAAATCAAGAAGACCTTGTCAAACAGATGTATGAAAAGAAAAGGGGGGAGGTCAGACTACATCAAGAGTAATGGATAGGGGGAGCTAGGTGGTGCAGTGGATAGAGCAGCAGCCCTGAAGTCAGGAGGACCTGAGTGCAAATCTGATCTCAGACACTTAATAATTACTAGCTGTGTGATCCTGGGCAAGTCACTTAACCCCAAATGTCTTGGGGCGGGGGGAGGGGGGAAGGTCAACAGCTTCTTCACTGTACTGATTCTAATGAGATATTAGAAGAATCAAAAGAAATTGCATAGAACTGTGGTGTTAAACACAGGATGGGACTCCCAAGTTTGGAAAGAACAAGATTAAATTGTAATTGGGAAGTATTTAACACAATCAATGGAAGTAGTATAAAGCACAGACAGTATTAGTAGATAGTTGTCTAAGTTGATATGTGGACAGCAAGGATCCTTATGCATAATTCAGTGATCTCATTTTCTGTTTGCATTTGGTGCTACTATTGTAGAATACTGGGTAAACAGACCCCTTTCTGGAAGATTCTGGGAAGGTAAGACCCTTAGATTCTTCCAGAAAATAATCTAATACACTTTTTTTTAATGGAAGGAAAAGAAGAATCACACAGGATGAAATGTGGGTGGATCTCAATCTGCACCCCTGAAAGGAGAATCTACAAGAATGACCTTATAGATCTATTAAAGAATCAAAAGAATAGCCTTAAAGACTCAATGTTTAGCAGGACAGTTTTGAAAGTGACATGAATTTATTATACACCAAAAAAAAGTTGTATTTAACAGAGATTTGAAATTTTATCACAATCTTTTTTTCCCCTGTTTTATCTTCTATGTGGAAATGCTCATTTTATTTGGTATTCATTCAATTCAAAATCTGAAAAGTTAACGTTTTGAGAAATTGCCCTAGAGATTTTGTTTAGACATTTCAGTCATATTCTACTCTTCTTGCCATTTCTTTCTCCAGCTCATTTTACAGATGAGAAACCTGAGAAATAGAGTTAAGTGATTTACACAGGATCACACAGCCAGTAAATGAGTGTCTGAGTTCAGATTTGAGCTCAGGAAGATGAGGCGTCCTGACTTCAGGCCTGGGACTCTATTTTCTGTGATATCTAGTGACCTTTGTCCTAAAGATATTGACTTTTAAATTACTAGGTGTTTTACAGTTCTTGAAAAGATATCTGATCTGGATCAAGGTTCCAGGTAGAATGCCTGTTAAAATCCCTCCCCCTTGTGGTCACTGACTACTTGATCCCTAATTCTTGGTGGATCTGAACCTCTTTAGACTTTATTCATGCTTGTTGTGTTTCTCCTCCTCACTTATTATAATTGCTCCAAGAATGGCTCTAGTGGTAAACTTGGGACCTTGGCTTGTGATCTAATGAGATCCTAGAGTGTCAAAAAGTCTTGGGTCCTCTTGATGAGCTTCCAACCTGTTTCCATGTATTCATTTTGTATTTCTCAGAGGAAAGTAGGATTTTTGCTTCGCTTCCCTTTCACAATCAGTATAGAAGAAGTCAAAGATGATGGACATTTGAAAGTATGTTTACCATGTGATTACCTTGCATCCAACCAAGATGGTTCTGGCATTCGGCATCTTAACTCTGGTTACTCTGACAGTTGGAAAGCTTATTGTACATCATCTCTAAAAGGTGATCAGGAAGCATTGAAGTTTCCTGGCTGGATTGTTCAATTCTGTTTTTTTAGAAGTGTAGTTTCTTGTCAGAGACTTTCTTAAAAGAGTTGGCCCTCCCCAGCTCCTCTTTCCTGAAACTTAAAACATCACGGAACAGATTTTAAAACAATTTACATGGTAATTTCTAAAAGGGCTGTTAGTTTAGTTGGCTAAAATGCTAATTAGATCAAGGTCTTAAATCTCATTGGATTTTTTTTCTTTTTAACATAAGTTAGGACCTGATTCACAGCTCTGGACTCAGAACTGACTCCTAACCTTGTCACAAATAGTTCCATTAACATGCATAAGTGTGTCTGTTTTTCCACAGCCTCTCCAGCCTTTTCTTCTTCTTCTTTTTTGTTTTATCATCTTTGACAATGCTGGATGTGAGGTAAAACAACTCAGAGTTATTTTAATATGCATTTTTCTAATGTAACCCCAGTCTCCAAGTCCATTGGTCAGAGACTTTCTACTTATTGGTGGGGATCAATGTCCCATGCCTGTGTGAAAGATGGGATAGAACTGTTGAATACAGGGAAAAGGTGAACTCTTCAATTT
This sequence comes from Antechinus flavipes, assembly GCF_016432865.1. Classification (NCBI taxonomy): domain Eukaryota; kingdom Metazoa; phylum Chordata; class Mammalia; order Dasyuromorphia; family Dasyuridae; genus Antechinus; species Antechinus flavipes. The sequence goes on from NC_067399.1 coordinate 24,052,669, forward strand.
TCTTAGAACCTTTCTGAACTTGAGTCTTTTTTTTTTTTAAATAAAGCTTTTTCTTTTCAAAATATACTCATACATAGTTTTCAACATTCACTCTTGCAAAATCTTGTGTTCCAAATATTTTTTCCTTCCTTTCTCCTCATCTCCTCCCCTAGACATCAACTAATCAAATATATTAAATGTGTAATTCTTCTGTATATATTTTCACATTTAATATGCTGCCCAAGAAAAATCAGATCAAAAAGGAAAAAAATAAGAAAACAAAATGCAAGCACACAACAAAAAAGTGAAAATATTATGTTGTGATCCATACTCCGTCCCCAGAGTTCCCTCTCTGGATGCAGATGGCTCTCTCCATCACAAAACTATTGGAACTGGTCTGAATCATCTCATTGTTGAAGAGTCACATCCATCAAAATTGATCATCCTATAATGTTGTTGGTGTGTATAATGAGCTTCTGGTTTTTCTCACTTCATTTAAGAGCTCCAAAGTCTTCCTCAAATTCTCTTCAAGTTTTGAGTCACTTTAGTGCTTCAAGAGGAAAGATAGATTAAGTCAATCCCACCAGGATGCTGAAGAAAAGGTTTTCAGAAGGCACGAGAAGAGCCAGCATCCTCCATCAGGTCTCTGTTCCCAGCTTGTTACTCTAAAGGATTACCTCTTTTTTTAATTAAAGCTTTTTATTTACAAGACATATGCATGGTAATTTTTCAACATTGACCCTTGCAAAACCTTCTGTTCCCATTTTTCTCCTCCTTCTCATGCTCTCCCCTAGATGGCAGGTAGTCCCATACATGTTAAATATGTTAAAATATGTGTTAAATCCAATATGTGTATATATATTTATACTGTTATCATGTTGCACAAGAAAAATCAGATCTAGAAAGAAAGAAAAAAACCTAGGAAGGAAAACAAAAATGCCAGCAAACAACAACAGAGAGAATGAGAGTGCTATGTTGTGGTCCACACTCATTTCCCATAGTTCTCTCTCTGGGTGTAGATGCTTCTCTTCATCATTGAACAATTGGAACGAGTTTGAATCATCTCATTGTTTAAGAGGGCTACGTCCATCAGAATTGATCATTGTATAGTCTTCTTGTTGTCATTGCTGTACAATGATCTCCTATTTCTATTCATTTCACTCAGCATCAGTTCATGTAAGTCTCTCTAGGCCTTTCTGAAATCATCTTATTGTTCATTTCTTACTGAACAATAATATTCCATAACATTCATATACCAGAACTTATTCTCCAATTGATTCCTTGCCACTACAAAAAGGGCTGCTACATTTTTGCACATGGGGGTCCCTTTCCCTTCTTTAGTATCTCTTTGGGGTATAAGCCCAGTAGAAACACTGCTGGATCAAAGGGTACACACAGTTTGAGCATAGTTCCAAATTGCTCTCCAGAATAGCTGGATGTGTTCACAATTCCACCAACAATGTATCAGTGTCCCTGTTTTCCCATATCCCCTCCAACAGTCCGTATTATCTTTCCCTGTCATTCTAGCCAGTCTGACAGGTATGTAGTGGTATCCCAGAGTTATCTTAATTTGCATTTCTCTGATCAATAGTGATTTGGAGCACCTTTTCATATAACTAGAAATAGTTTCAATTTCTTCATCTGAGAATTGTCTGTTCATATCCTTTGACCATTTATCAATTGGAGAATGGTTTGATTTCTTATAGAGTCAATTCTTTAAATATTTTAGAAATGAGGCTTTTATCAATCCTTCGGATGTAAAAATGTTTTCCCAGTTTATTGCTTCCCTTTTAATCTTGTCTGCATTAATTTTGTTTGTACAAAAACTTTTTAACTTAATATAATCAAAGTTATCTATTTTGTGATCAGTAATGATCTCCAGTTCTTCTTTGGTCACCAATTCCTTCCTTCTCCACAAATCTGAGAGGTAAACTCTCCTATGTTCTTCTAATTTGTTTATAATATCATTTTTTATGCCTAGATCATGAACCCATTTCAAACTTAACTTGATATATGGTGTTAGATGTGGGTCAATGCCTAGGTTCTGCCTTATGAGTTTCCAATTTTCCCAGCAGTTTTTGTCAAATACTGAATTCTTAAAGGATTACTTCTTGGATTACATCTAGGACTCTTTTTCTTAATTGAACTGAGTTATTTTGCTCCCAAGGGGAGAATAATGTGATTTTTTTGGGGGGGGTCTGGTATATATTCTCCTATGTATAATTTTTCTGATTTTTGTTTTGCTACTGATTTGGATAAATAGATTTCTTGGCTAATTGTTATATATTCTTTCATTGTGGAACAGGTATTTGGTGGTAAGGGAGTAAAGTATTGCACATAAATCTGCTTGAACCTGAAAATTTTATCCCTAGTTTAATAACATTTAAGGGAGCAGATAGAATTCTAGTCTAGTACCCTTTCTCTCTGAGTGGAAGCATCTGTCCTCTATTTCTTGTATCTCATCCTGGCAGGAATTAAAACATTTTTTTTTTGGAGAAGGTTTGAAGAAAAGGCCAGAGATGTCTGTTCTGCTTCCCTTCAAGCGACACAATGACATCTTGTTGCATGTAGGGGAACTGCCCTCATCACACCAGCCCTTGCTGTGTTAATTAAACTACATTGGTTTTACCTGTGCAAGACTTTTTAATCTTACGTAATCAAAATTTACCATTTTTATCTTCTACAATATTCTCCATCCCTTATTTGGTCATGAACTCTTTCTCCCCCCAAAGATAATTTCTTTCTTGCTCCTCTATTTTTAATTTGAGTTTTGATTTGTTTTATCCTTTTGAAACTTATCTTGATATACAGTGTGACTTGTGATATACAGTGTGACATACAGACTAACTTCTGCCTGCTTTCGAGTTCTGCCAATTTTTATTAAACAGTCACCCAGAAGTAGGGCTTCAGCAATGCAATTTTAATAAGTATTGAATATGCATTAGTAGCTACACTTGTGTTAGATATTTCTGAGAAAGCAAAAACAAATTATATATTCAACCACAGAATTGAGCTGGATCAATCAAGCACCCAATATTTACTAAATGCCTATCATTTGCCAGGCACTGTGCTAAGTGCTAGAGATACAAGAAGAGGCAAAAGACAGTAAACTCAGGAGTTTACAATCCGTGTGAAAAATACATTCAAAGTAAGCTATATATAAGATAAATAGGAAAAAGCCTAGAAATCTTCCTGAAGGTGGGATTTTTAGTTGGGACTTAAAAGAGACGGTAGGCAAAGTGGAAGAGGGAAAATGTTGCAGGTATGGGGGACAGCCAAAGAAAGTTTCATGGAACAACTAGGAGGCCAGGGGCAATATGTATTGTAGAGTAAGGAATCCAGAAAGGTGGGAGGGGGCTCAGTTGTGGGGGCTCTGAATGCCAAACAGCATTTCAACTCTTGAAGGCAATAGGGAGCCACTGGAATGAGGAGTGACATGACTGGACCTGATCTTCTGGAAAATGTGTTTATTTTATGGAAGATGGACTGGAATGAGGAGAAAGTGAAGGCAGGCCCTTGCAGTACTCAAGGCATGAGAAGGTGAAGGTCTGCCCCAGAGAGATGGTGGAGGAGACTAGGGGTATATTCGAGAGATGTTGCAGCGGTGAAATGGCTCGTCCTTCACGACAGCTTGGATGGGTTTGTGTGTGTGTGTGTGACAGAGACAGAGACAGACAGAGACAGAGACAAAGAGAGGCAGAGAGAGGGAGGAAAGGAAAGAGGGAGAGAGGGAGTGAAAGAAAGAGATATAGAGACAAAAGAAACAGAGACAGAGAGATATATATAGAGAGAGACAGAGAGAGGTAAAATGCTAATAGATTATACGATTATAGATTGAATAAAGGGATTTTAGAATTCTTGAACATGGAGGTGGTGTATTTATGGATGACAAAATCAAAAGTATGACCAAGGTAGTTTGTGGGGGATGAGTAGGTTGAACTGAGTAGGGTATTTGAGGGAGAATTAAAACGTATGTTGACATCTCCTGTGTGAGAGCAGAAGTTGGGGAAGAAATATCAAATTCATTGAGGAAGGGAGTGGAATGACTTGGAGGGTCTGTAGCTAAAAGCTACCAGGATTTTGGTTGGGTGATAGATATGAGCAACATGAACCTCAATGGATGCTCTGCTGCTCTGAGCAGTGAGCCCCAGGGAAGGAGCCCAGGTGCAGCCAGTATTGTAAAAAATGCACAAGGGGAAGCCAGATTCTGGTCAGAGCCAATGGAAAGAGTGGGAAAAGAATAGACTTAAGATGAAGGGAAATGGCCAGAGGTCACAGGGAAAATAAAACTCTGGGGTGAGAAGGTTGAGGAGTCTGAGGATGAAGAATTGGGTGGTAGAGGGTGAAAAGTGGGTTTTGGATGGTTCTCTCTAGGAGTCCAGTCCCTGGGATGTGAAGGGTTTGACCAGGTATGAGAATGTTCATCACTGAGTGAAGGTACCATTCATCTATCATCAAAGGGGAGCCTGAATTTGAAGGCAGAGGTGCTCAGGAGAGTCCAGTGCATCTCTTTTTACAGATGGGAAAACTGAGCCCAACTAAAGTGAAATGACTTGCCCAACCATGCTTAGTCCAACCTTCCCTTGGGACAGACAAGATCACCCTAGCAGAACAAACTGGTGTCTTTCCATGTCTGACAGGACACGCGTTCCTCATCCTGTACCCACAGCCCACCACTTTTCAATGACTTTCATCATCTGTCCTCCAGAATTAAGACTGGTCCTTACACTGATCTCCAAAGTCACTTTCCTTGTCTTTTCCTGTAGGTTCCTTTGGTTCTGTATCAGTTTGGAGAAATCTCTTGAACCTTCTCTGAATTCTCCATGCCCAACTTTTGCCATGGCCCAGTAGTGTTCCATTCCATTCATATGCCATCATTTGCTTGGCTATTGCCCAACTGTCTTCACTTTTCCAAAGGATGGAGAGATGGTGCCTCTTTGTCAAGGAAGGGAGCAAATAAGCTGGTCAAGATCTTCATGCTTTTTTTTTTTTAAGGCAAAGAGACTTTCTCCTTCTAGCCAACTCTCAAACCCCTCTCCCCAAAAACCCAAACCCAAATCCAACAAAACCTAGGATGGCGATTTTCCTATTCCCGGGGGGCCGGAGGATTTCTAACCTCTCTCTTGCTAGTTGCCATAGAGACTATGTCCTTTTATTCTCTCCCAGCACCAAGCACATTTCACCAATGCAGAAAGGATAGAGGGTTTTAGCAAAAACATAAAAACTATCGGAAGAAGTGCCCCACTGAGCCGGCTGGAGGCCCCCTAGCTAGGGCTCTTGGGAGGAAGACAGTTGGATAGCAGCAAAGTGTGACTGGGATGGGGTCTACTTGTCAGGCCCTTTGAAGAAGGTTTCAGTCTAGACATTTAGCTCCCACCTTCCTCTGAAGGGAAGGAAAAAGCACTTAATATGCACTTACTGTGTATCGTACTGGACTAAGCACTTTACGAAGATTATTTAACTCTAACTTTGAGGGGTGCTAGTAGGAGCCCCACTTTAGAGTTGTGGAAACTGAGGCAGAGGTGCAATGACTTGCTTAGGTCACACAGCTAGTAAGGATCTGAGGCTGGATTTGAACTCTGGCTTTCCTGCCTCTAGCTCCAAGGCTCCATCCACTGCTGCTTCTCTGGAGTAAGAACCAAAGCGGAGGGAGGGGTATTAGAGGGGGTGGAGCTCAGAGGGCAAGCTTCCTGTGGGGTTTTAGGCTTCTTTTGTTGAGTTTATGTTAAGCACATTTGGAAAATTATTTTATTCAAGGAAAGACAGCCATTTTGGGAGGGGCCGGGTTTTAGAGGTTTTTTTGGGGGCAGTTTTATATTATGGGAAGCTGAGGTTTTAGAAGGTACTTTTGGGGATAAATTCTTTTTATAAATGGCTGGATTTGGGAATTGGGGTCATGTTGTCCAGGAGCTGGGATTTGGGAGCTTATTTTTGGAGAGATAGGTGATGGGAGGGGGTTATTTTTAAGTGTTTTTGGCTAGTTATGTGGTGAGGAGCTGAGGGACTACAAAATCTTCTTTTGGAAGTTAATTTTTGAGGGTAAGATTTTGTGGGAGGTGGATCTGAGAATTCTGGGAGGCTGGTAATATACGACCTGGAGTTTCAGGAGATCATTTTTTAAGGTGAGGTGATTTTATAATGGGGTTACTTTTGATGGCTAATCTTGGCACTTACATGGAGCTTGGGAGGTTATTTTTGGAGATTATCGTGAATCCTGAGGCTTTTGAAAGGGTTTTTGGGGTGGTAGAATTATGGGGAACTGGGGTTTTAGGAGGCACATTTTCGAGGGGTGAATTTACAATATAAAGGAGCTGGATTTTGGAGAATAATTGGGGAGCTTTGGGAAGGATGGAGTTTGGAAGGTTATTTTTGGCGGGAGTCCTGGGGGGTTTAAAACTTTTTGAGGTGACGTTATTTTAGGGGGCGGTTGAAGTTATTTTTGGCAGGTGACATTATTTGGGGGGGAAGGGTTTGGGGGAAGGGGGAGCCTAGCGGGAAGGGGGCGGGACAGCGCCACCAGGGGGAGGGAGCCTGGAATAGGCGGGAGCGCCGAGTTCCACCTCCTTTCCTTGTAGCAATCTTCCCGCCCACGGGACGATGGAAGGAGGGGACATTCCTCAATTGGGTGTACTCTCCATCACTCTGCATCTTTCAGAGCCGATTGGACAAGAACGTGCCTTTCTCGGTTCCCAACTCACCCCCTCCTTCTCTTCCTGCCGGTTTGCCTCCCTTCCCCCGCCCACCCTGCGTTTCTCTCATTGGATAGCTATGCAATCACTCTTCCCCCATCCCGGGAGCCCATTGGGCGGATAGCCATGATTGGCTCGCTCTGCGCCGGCGCATGGGGAGGAGGCCCCGCGGAGGGCGGGGCGTCGGCTGAGGTAGCAGCGGCCGAGGAGGAGGAGGAGGAGGTGGGCACGGGGGGCTGGCTCGAGCGGGAGAGGCGGCGGCTGCAGCTGATGGGAGCGGGTCGGCCTGGAGCGCCTATGGAGCATCAAGCTAGGGCCTCTGCTACCGCAGCTGGTACACCCCCAGGGCCGCCGACCTCCGCGTCGTCCTCGTCCGGAGAGCCGGGACCCGGGGGGCCGGCATTGGAGCCGCGGAGGCGAGAGCCCGCCCGTCGCCGGGCCAGCAGCACCTCGGCCGCTTCCTCTCTGCCGTCGAACGCCGCCGCGACCGTTGACAGCCAGTGTCGGGGAGCAGCGGGCGGCATGAACCGGGAGCGACCGGGCTCCTACAGCGGCGCCACGCACGCCACCCGCCAGCGCCTGGAAAGCCTCAAGAAGAACCGGCCGCGTAAGTGATGCCCGGCCCGGCCGGCCCCGCCGCCGAGCCCCGGGCCCGCCCTCCGGCCCGCTCGTCTCCCCCAGTCTCCTTCAGCCCCAGGCCGCCGTTTTTTTCCCGCGCGCGCGCCCCCGCCCCACTGCGGAGGCCGGCGGAGACGGGGCGCGCCCCCGCCCGCGTGCTCGCAGCCTCGGGATCGCGCGTGGGTGCGCGCCTTCTCTCCCTTCTCCTTTGGCCCCGCCCATCTCAGCTTCTTTCACTCTCTTCGCCCCGCTCCCTCCTTTCCCTTCCCCCTTCTCTGTTCCCGCCCCCTCTTGTCCCCTTTCCTCTGCTCGCCCCGCCCTCTTGCCCCCTCCTTCTTTCCCCGCCCCCCCTTACCCGCTCTCTGTTCGCTCCTCCCCCCTCCCCCTCACTTCTCTCTTCTCGCCCCGCCTCCTTCCTCTTACCTTCCCCCTCTGCTCGCCCCGTCCCTCCCTCTTTCTGCTCTCCCCACACCCTCCTCTGCCGCCATCCCTTCTACTTTCCCCCTTCCTTTCTCCCCCACCCTCTCCCTTGCTTTTCCCATCTCTTCTTTTCTTTTCTCCTCCGAAAAATCCCGAACCCTTTTACCTTTAGCTCCAAATTTTGTGTCCCCCGTTTTATTCCCCTTCATTTTCCTGTGCAAATCTCCAGTCACCGGGGGTGGGAGGGGTCTAGGCGGTGCCCTGGCCGAGTTGGAAGGACTTAAGGAGTCCTTAACGCCTTGCCGTGCCTGAGACCCGCCCCCTCCCTTGGGGAGACGAGAGGGGGAGAAGGAGAGTGGGGAGAGGAGGGGTAGGGGCTAGGTATTGGCCTTCTTGGGGCTTTTGCCAGGCCCGGGGGAGCTTAGTTGGGAGGGGCTTTCCCCCCAAGTAGATTTCTGATTGGGCTCACGGCCCCGCCCTAGCGGGCGAAGTGGGAGGAGGTGGGTTGGGACAGTTCTGCCTGTTACTGCCGGAGGGAGGGGGGAGGGGGCTCCTGGAACCTGGATCCTGCTGTCCCCTCCCTCTCCTCCTCCCCCCTCCCCCCCACCTTTGCCCCTTAGCCCTTTCCTGGACGCTGGACACTAAGCATGTCCCACCCCCACCTCTCCTAGGGCATTGACCTGCAGGTGGTCTTCCGTTGAATCCCTCTATATTTGCTTTTTGTGGGATTAAAAACCCCTTCCTTGGAGGCGAGCTACTTTCCAGATGTGCCTTGAGAGCTGCTCCTGCTCCGGCCTCCCGGAAGAGTCCAGGACCTGTTCTTCTGGGGCCTGTTAGTGTTTCCCTATAAACAAAGACGTCTCTCAAATCCTACATCTCGAGTCCAGATGACCCTTCCCTGCAGTTAGACAAATTGCCCGGCCTCCTGAGTTTTTAAACTGAGAGAAATTCTGTTTCTCTCCTTGGCTGAAACTGTAGTTCTTAATGCACATATGATGGTTAGAATAAAAGGGCTTGGCCACATAATCTGGAATTTTCAGCTGTGATCCCCATTGCATGACACCACTTTTTAAAGTAATTAATTAGGAACTTTATATTTAATAACAAAATGACTAGTTAAGCTTAACATTTAAATTAATTTCAGTGCATAAAACTTAACTTTCCAAAGGGATTCTTTGTCGTGAAGCCAGCTTTTTGGTGCATATATGAAGGGGGAGGGGTGAAAGGGTCTTCAAAAGAATTTTGGCTAATCCCCATTTTTTGTGTAGTCTCCTGGAGCTATAGTTTTACATTCACATTAACATTTTACTTAATCTCAGAGGTTGGCTCTGAGAGTGATGAATGTTTTTACTACTAGTCATTTTGCTTCCTTTTCTTAATGAATTAGATGTTGTCTCTCACTTCATGTCCTAGGAGTGAAGAATTATATTTACTCCAATGAGGATAAAAAATAGTGATTTCCTTAAAGATTCTATAATGTTGAAATGTCCCTTCATCCCATGTGCAGAAGAAATAGAATTATTATAAAGATAGAGTCTGGACTTGTGGTTTCATTAGTATGGGGAACCCTACAAATCCCCAGCCTACTTAGGAATTTTCATCAAATGGAAACTATGAAAACAAATGTCCAAGTTGCAGACAGGATTTGACCAGAAAGTGACTTTAGGATGAGTTTACACACATATGTAACTATATCTGAAATATGAGCATGACTTCCTAATCCAGTATGAAACTGAGAAAAGATTGATTTCTGTACCACAAGTATTTAGAGAATAAATTTGAGAGAATATAATTAACAGTTAGTGTTTTTGTAGATCAAGTGAGTTATGCTCAGCAGAAGAAACCACCTTTTGTTTATTTCTTCAGATGTTCTTACCTGAGTGACAGATCAGGTTACCTTGTTAGGCCCACAATAAATTGCAAAAAACCATTTGTGCCATGTTGCTGACCTTATCTTACTTGCCTAAAAAATTGTTGACATTTGAAACTTGCTAGAGTTACGATCTTTTATGTTGAATGAGGAGAGAGAGTTTTGACACTTTATTGACATTAAATTGTGATGATTTTTACTTTGCTGGATAAATGACCGGGAAATTTGGAAGATTTACTTTGATTTTTGATCTCTTATCCTCTTCATTGGTGTGTCTATATAAGGGTAAAATAATGGGACTTTTAATTTGCTGCCTCCTACCTCCTGCTTTAATATTCATATTACTTGAATGTATATAGTTTTTTTCCTTTGAATAAATTTTATAGTTTGATAGTACCTTATAGATGTTGAGGTCTTGAAAGCTTATGTGACAACTTGAAAATATTAATTTGGTGAAAAACTAGGAGTAGCAGCAAGGTATACATCATCTTCCCTGAACAAATAAAGGTTCCTTATTTAAAGTGGGGAGGAGGGGTTAGAGGAAAAAAAAGACTATATATATATATATTCAAAGAATTTGAGTAAGATTTGGAAGTACAGAGTAATTAGAAGGAGCAAATTGGGATCTACAGAAGGAACAAAGGCTGAGGGGTAGGGGCAAGCATGCTGTGGGGGGAAAGGGGGTGATAAGGAGGCTAACGTTTTCACTCTTCTCTCTGAGAACTTAAACTGTAATACTGGAGGTGCTTTCAGGCCTGCTCACTGATAAAAATTAATGCAAAGGAAGATATACAAGCTAAGGGAAGGCAGAAGCGGATCTCTTCCCAGATTCTAGGAGTGGTTAAAAAAAAGATGCCTGTAGCTGAGGGTGAGGAAGGCACACCTGGCATATGGACAGGAGTGCACTCGAGGAGCTGAGCTCAAGTAGTGCCAGCCTTGCTGCAGTGTGCCAGTTTAATAACTTGGTTTTAAAATAGCTCCACACCTCTATTCCAGAGTTGATTTGGAGCTTAAACATAGGTCCACTTCGTAGACCCTTGTTTTCTCCTCTTGTTAGTACTACAGAGCCAGGAACCTGCACCAAGTTATAAAACGTTTGCCAAATTGGGGCAAAGAGGAGCATGGTGAAGCTTGAGTGTGTTGGAAGATGCCGTGGCACTTTGCATTCTTTCTAGAGCCTTCAATTTAGTTGAAACTCTAACCAGAGCTTGTGATAAAATGATTAGCTTTTTTGCTTTCAAATAAAGTGGGTTTTTTTTTTTGTTGTTGCCAACTTTAAATATACATAAACCTAAAGCAAACATGGCTTGTCTTCTCCAGAAATAAAACAAGGAATATAAACCATTGGCAATATCTAAATATAGTCAAAAGGAAAGTGAATTATATGGTGGTAAAATGGTGTAGTGTATATTGTATTTTAGGGGCTTCAATGGTTTGCACATAGGAATCACACATTTGAATAATAATATGGCTCCAGGTTTCAGCATCTCGGCCCTCTTTGTTTATCTGGAGAGAGGACAAGTAACAAGAATGTATATTATGTTATCAGACACATCTTACTTAAATTATAGAGAGAAGAGAAAAACCATATTTAGTACTGTAGGCAGTAAAAAGAGTTGGGGGGGGGGGAGGAGGAGAGGATTTTCCACATTGGCTCTTTAAAAAGCCATTTTATGTTTAAAGCTTTAATCCAGAGTCTCTCAGGATTCTTAACTTGATGTCTCTTTTTCCTTATGTAGTAATTGTCTTTTTGAGTCTTTCGGAGCATTTCTTCCTTTACATATTTGTGCTGGTAATTGGAACAGTTGAAATATATGCTTCAGACACTCACCGCCCTGTTTCTTTGAATAATGTTATGTAGTATCTCCAAACAAAAGCTTATTGGAGACTGCTGTGTGATTCCCCGATTTACTACCTTTTTGTGGAAGCAGAAATAAGCATCTCTCATTATTTGATGACATTTTATTTATATGTTGCATATGGAAACTTAATGATAATGTGTATGGATTATGCCTTTCCCCTAAGGCTGGTAAATAATGCTTTTAAAAATAACGGGGACATTAACTTATTGTGATAACTGTATAATTTCCATTGGGGAAATGATTCAGAATATAAATGCCTTAGTTTATTTCAGAAACTCATTTTTTCCAAAGGGAAAATTCTAGTGTGAAACACTAAAATTCTGCCATAATTAATGTGAGGGCAACTGTGACACTTAATAAGTTAAAAGGAATTATTTCAAGGAGGTAAAAGTGTGAAGACTTTTTATTTTATAGTTTTGCAAGTAACAGCTTATCAAGAAAATTATGCCAGCTTTGCTTAGACCTAGGAAGATATGAATAATCCGGTAAATTTATTAATGGTATCTTGACTTAACTTTACAAAGCAAACTAGAGTAATGCTATTTCCTGAGCTTTTTGATTGGCAAAACATTAGAAAATAATGGAATTGTAGATTATATAGCAGATTAAGTTTTAATCATCAAAAAACTTAACTACTAATGGACCTTTTACCATAGCGTTTTTTGTGAGGATGAACAGTTTGATCCATTATTAAGATGAGAAACCATGAAAAGGCATATATGGTAACTTTTATTATCTATCTTCTCTTTATCTTTTTTCCTTTAATCTTTACTTCCTTTCCTTTAATATCTTTATTCTTTTGAGAAATACTGAAGTATTTCTACTTTAATTTTCTGAAAAATTCCAATTTGTCAAAAGCAGGGTGCAGGTGTTTTCAGTTCTCAGGTATATGTAAGGTTGCTATTTTCAAACAGTAAAAAAAGCTAACAAGTTTTAATAATGTACATATTTTAAAAGTTTTATGGACATAGAAATTTAAAGTAGAAGAAATTAATTTGATTTATGTAATTAACAAATGGAGGTCCCAAAAGTGTCAGTGTGGTTTTAAGCTATTAAAGCTTAAAATGTTTTTGGGACACCTTGTATCATTAAGCAGAGACCAGAGTCAGGAATTTTTTAAGTTAAATGTTTACTATAAGTAGCATTCAGCCTTTTAGTTCCATTTGCATAGGGATGCACTCTGTATTTTTCTTATGTCAGATGAGTAAAATTCTGGGATTTTAGCCGGAATTGATTTTGTTTTATTAAAAATTTAATAATAGCTTTACAATTTTTTAATAATAGCTTTTGCTTTTATGTAACAACATTCATCCTTGCAAAACCTTGTGTTCCAAATTTTTTCCCTTCCTTCTACCCACCCCCCTTCTAGACAGCTAATCCAATAGAGATTAAATTTTGTGTGCAATTCTTCTAAACATATTTCCACATTTATCATGCTAAACAAGAAAAATTAGGTCAAAGAGGGGAAAAAAGAGAGAAAATAAGCAAACAACAAAAAAGTTGAAAATACTATGTTATCTACATTTAGTCCCCATAGTCCTCTTTCTGGATGCAGATTGCTCTCTCTCTTTCACGAGACTATTTTAATTGACCTGAATCATCTTATCATTGAAAAGAGCTTGGGTCCATCACAGTTGATCGTCACATAATCTTATTTTCTCTGTATACTATATTTTCTCCTGGTTCTCAATTTACTCAGCATCAGTTCAAGTAAGTCTCTCCAGGCTCTCTGAAATTAGCCTGCTGATCATTTCTTACAGAGCAATAATACTCCATTACATTCATATACTATGACTTATTCAGCCATTCTCCCACTGATGGGCATCCACTTGGTTTCCAGTTGCAAGAATGAATTTTAATTATGTGTAATTTCTGATCTTCCATTTTACATATAAACCTAGATAGAGCTTTCATATTTTTGTTCTTTGAAAGGATGTATTCATGTGGTGGACTGCAGAATATACATTTTTAAAAATAAGATATTGATTATGCTCTTTGTTACTCTAACATGGGAAAACTTGACTTTAAAGGCTAAACTACTCTTAATAAAAAATGACCGTTAGCCTCAAGGAATATAAAATTGGGTTCTCAAACTCTCTTTACTATTTAGGATGATTTAAATTTCTTCTTCTGTTGATAATTTCAGACAACTTTTATTTTGTTTTGCAACTTTCTTTTGAATTTCTCAACTAAAATATGAGGGCAAGTAGGTTTTTTTTTTTTCTTGAGCACAAATGTATGTTTTGGAGCATTTGTATTGTTATGGTCTATGATGTGAAAGGGAATTTTAAAGATTGGGAGAATAAAATAATAGAAAGCTTTTTGTATATTCCTTAAAAGTTGATAAAAGCACATGTCATTTGGTTCATTAATTTTTTTATATGTGATATCAATATAAGATCCTTGAGTTTTAGGGACAGTTTAATTTTTTTCTTTGTTTTGTAGGTGGTTAATGAATACTTGTTAATTGGTTGATTTGTTTTACATGATCTTTTATGGCAGTGCTACATTGCATGTATAGATAATTATGTTCTGATGCTGTGATCAGTGGGACTTTAATGAGGCAGAATGCCAAGCTTCACATCAGGAAGAGTTGAATTCAGATTTGGCCTTTGATTCTAGCTTTGTGACCCAGGGCAAGTCTCAAACCTCTGTTTGCTTCAGTTTCTTCATCTGTAAAATGGGGATAATAATATCTCCTGGGGTTGTTGGGGAGCTATATAAATGTTAGTCGTCGTTTTTAGTGAATGAACAATAAGCATGAAACCAAAATGATGTGTAGGCTTAGAGGACAAAGGGAAGGTATGTGGGGTGTTACTTTTGACTGCTTCTGTTTTCTGTATTCCCTTTTTAAAAGAATATTTTTTTTGCACACGGTGGCAAAAGTGCTAGATTTATATTAGGCTTGCATTCCCTGAGTTGTATTCCCAGTTCTGTTTCTGACTAGACTTGATGTCTCTGGGTTTAGTTTTGTCATCTGTAAAATGATCTCTTCCAGCTTTAAACCCTTGATCCCGGGATTATACATATATAGTTTTCTTTCATGCTTTTCTTTCCCAAGTCTTCACACTAGCCTTTAAAATCCCCCTTTTAGGTAAATAGCCTGTCCAATTCGATTCCTGTTACTAGTATGTTTTTCTTAGATTGCAAACTTAAGTCCTGGCATTTTTTATTTCTGGTGACCTAGGAGGACAATTCAATGCACTAGAACTTAATTTTAGTACTACCTTTCCTCCCCATTGTAGTTAAGCTAAAACTATATAGCTCTCTTTCCCTTAGGCTGATAGTAAGGAAGAACAGCAGTCCTAAATCCATTTTTCCAAATATTTGTGTTTATGATTCATTATTTTAAATATAGAAACTGTTTGACTATGAAATTCAGCATTGTTTAAATCATCTATAGATTAATAGAGCGCTCATTTTATTTTCTAAATTTGACCTTTGTCCTAGTTTTGTTTTCCTATGTGATTCTGAGATTTTATTTTACTTTTCCTTATACTCTGAGATGAGTTTCTGTTTAGTTGTTTTTAGACCTGGTCCTGCTGGAGAAATTTTAACTATCTCAGAATCACAGTATCTTCCTGACTGTTAAAAGTTAAATAAGGTAAAAGTTCGCACAAAGCTGCCTTCAGAGAAGTGTGCCATCTTTTTGATCTGAATATGACTTTTTGAATTTAATGTTTTCTAGATTTGTCAATTAAATATGAAAATGAGAGGAATTTTATAATTTAATTGTAAAAGTATGGACAGTTCATGAGGTTCCATTTAATGAAGTATTTTAAGTTTTGACCTTTTAAAATAGTGCATTTTACCACCAAATAGTGCCTATGCTAAGAGTATGTAATAAGCATAAGACTATTCTGCAGAATTATATTGGAAATAAGGCAATTAAAATTTTTGCAATCCACAGTCCCCTTGTAAAACTGTAGGGAGTGAACCTAGATTGCTTAGTTTAACTGGTAGGCAGAATTACAGTTTATCGTTGTTGGTTATTGCAGCTGCAGAAAAAAATAAGAAAATTTTTTCTTTTTTTTCCCTTTTATTTCCCATTCAGTCTTTCCGTGGTTTGGCTTGGATATTGGTGGAACCCTGGTCAAGCTGGTTTATTTCGAACCTAAAGATATCACTGCTGAAGAAGAGGAGGAGGAAGTGGAAAGTCTTAAAAGCATTAGGAAATACCTAACCTCAAACGTGGCATATGGGTCCACAGGCATTCGGGATGTCCACCTTGAATTGAAGGATTTGACCCTGTGTGGACGTAAAGGCAATCTACACTTTATACGCTTTCCTACTCATGACATGCCTGCTTTTATTCAAATGGGCAGAGATAAAAACTTCTCAAGTCTCCACACTGTCTTTTGTGCCACTGGAGGTGGAGCATACAAATTTGAGCAGGATTTTCTTACAGTATGCATTCTTTTTTTAGCTTATATACAATTTATAGTCTATAATGCTTTGTTCTTAAAATAGTACAATAGGTCATGGTGGAAATATCTGCTTCATTATTTTAAATCCTGGCCTTCTAAATTTAGAGGGTTTTTTTTTTTTTTTTTTTGAATCGAGTTCAAATTAATTTTGATCTGGAAATAAACCAATAACAAAGTGGGATTGTTAAATATATGTAGCTTTTTTGGCTTCTTGATGTGCGATGCAAGAATCAGCCCTTAAAGTATAGTTTTTTTTGGTCTCTATTTTTTTTCCTTTGGTCTCTATGATGAATATATTAAAAAAAAACACACAAACAGGGAAGAAAATGCTTGAAAAGTAATTTTCAAAGCTAAGATCATATTAACCCAGTCCATAATCTTTACTTCCTAGGTTATTTCTAGAATTATTACCAAATGACTCAATTTTATTTTTTTAAAGAATTAATGGAAGACAGGCAAATATTAATTGAAAAAATACAAATATTGTCTGTCTTCAAATAAATATCTTAGTAACATTAGCCTGCTCAGTCCTACCTAAGTTCCATGTTAGAAAGAAGAAAGAATGTAGCGAACTTATTTGTTATTTGAAATTTATGTTTTTATGTCTTAAAACCAATATTACAGAGAGCAGGCTAAGAATAGATTTATTTGTGTGCACAGGTGCGTGTGTGTGAGAGAGAGAGAGAGAGATTGTAAAATAAACAGAGACTCTGGAAATCTGGATGTGAGGTTTTTTTTGTGATTTTATTTAAGCTTAGTCACCTTACCACTAAAATGAGAGGATTGGACTGTGGATGATTTTTAAGAACTTTTTAAAGTTCTCAGCATTCTAATTCTATAGAACAGAAGTGTAATGGATGTTAGGAATGAATAGATGAAAGGTTTGAGGAGGTATGCTAGAAAATTCTCCTTCCTCTTACATTATCCCTGAAGAGCAAAAATCTTTTGGGTTGAATAGAATTGATGTGCCACAATGTGATGTTGGCCTAAAACTGTTGAGCTTTTCTGGAGGAGAAATATTTGACATAGAAAATATGATTGTCTGAATTTCCCTGTAATATGTCATGATGGTGATAATAGGTTATATTCACAGAACACTTTGTATAGCTGGAGGAAGTGGCTGTGATATAATGAATGATGTACTAAAGGCCTGGAGTTCATATCCAGCCTCAGACACTTAGTTATTTCCATTTTGGCTGCCTCATCTGTAAGATGGGTTGTTTTGGGATTCTAGTGAAATTATATTTGTAAAGTGCTTAACATTATTTGGGACATTGCAGGGACGTAAATGCTTGTTTCTCTCTTTCCTTTTCTCCTTGAACCTATCAGCTCTGCACTGGGGACTGGGAGGATTTTCTTTATTTTATAGAATCAATGAGAGGGAAAGGGAGTCAGAGCAGGAGGCTCTGCTGAGTTTATCTCTCATTTGTCCTCTTCTGCCTCTTACATCTTATATATAAGTACTGGTTTCCTGTTTGAACTGAAGGGCACTTGTTGGTAAAGGCCCATTCATGCCTAGAGATGTGAAAATATAGCAAAGCAAAGTCTTTTTTTTTTTTTTTTTTTTTTGGTAATTATGTCCTGAAGGGCTATGAGATTTTATAATCAAGAAAAGCTGCTAGAATATGTTCCTTGTTTCTCTGCTCTTTGTTCTCCTTATATCTTATTTAATTGAAATTAAAAAAAAAAACAACTTTATGCTAATTAAAAGAAATCTATTTTAAAAGTATATTATTGGGAAAAAAATTTTCCTTAGACTCCAGGATAATAGATTTAGAGGTGAAAGAGACCTTAGAGGTCATCTGAGTCATCTAGTTCAATCCTCTTATTTTATAAATAAGGAAACTGAGTCCCAAATAGGAACCTGCCTAAGGTCACACAGGTAATAAAAGCTTTTAAACAGTTGAGATTGAAACCCTACATCCTTGAACTTCAGATTCAGTACTTTTCAGGTGTAATACAATTCATGTTTTAACAGTATCCATCAATAGGTAGAAAGTGTCTTAAATTATGAGCAGTACACAAAGAAATACACCATGTGGTGAATGTTTAATAGAGGAATTTTTTTGTTGTTGTTTATTTTCTTTTATCAGAGGGACTGTCTCATTACTTAGGGCTTTAAAAGTTATCAGGAATTGTCATTCTGAATCACCTAAGGCTAGGAAAATGGTTTACTTAACATTTTTAATCTGTTATTACTGGTAAAAAGGGATTTGTGATTTTAGCTCTTCAACATCTAACTTTATAAAAGAATTATTTCTCTTTCTCTTTAAAAGTTAAAATGGTTAACTCTAAATTAAATTGCCTTTTAATTCCATGTTCTTAATTCCTATCCCATCCCTTTACTAGACCCATTTAGTGACCCTTAGAGGTCCTCCCATCCCTTTTTTCACGTGTTAGAATTCCATTAATACCTCTAAAATGAATTTTTTTCTTTTCCAATATTACGAACATTTAAATGCTTGGGTGTTGGACTATTACACTGAGAGGTGATAATGAAGAAGACAATTTCACAAGATTATCATAACCCTATTTTTCTTTCAAAGAACTTTTAAGATGTCATTCATTACGGTTTGTTACATGATTGTCCAAATTATAAAGTTATATCATGTCTCATTCATCTGGAGAGGGTAGTCTGCAGAGTCAGCCCCACAGGGATTCATCCTGAGGTTGATTTTATTTATAACAATAATTGTATTACTGAAAAATTGAGGGGAAATCAGATTAAAAAACCATACGATATTCCAAAAGTTTTTGCATAGTTGACCGAATAAAGAATTTTTCGGACATTTCCTGTATAGAAAATGTCAAGAAGTAATGATAGAGTATGAAACTTTATTTAATAAATGAAGTTAAGAAGCTTGAGATTCATCACTATAAGATTAGCTGAAAGGCTGAAGTTTTTGATCACCTATTGAGATGTGGTAATCAACTGATGAAATTGTGGGTCTTCTCAGTTGTTAATAGAAAAGGAGTTAGCTATTTATAAATGTTATAGCAAATACTTTTAAAAATATGAACTATATGCATTGTTTAGGTAAATTCTCAAATGCCTTTTGTGTAAGTAAGAGATGTTTACATATCTTGAGTTTGTTTAATAGGACAATGTTGCTGTATTATTTTCAATAACTTGGATTAGTGTATTAAAAAATGTGAGTTATTCACCTGGCTATAGAGTGACCCAAAACAATATTGGTTGGTCAGAAATAGGAAATTCAGTAGAAATAAATACAAGATAGAATACTTCAAGGCATCCAAACCATCTTTAAAAGTAAAAGATAGACTGGTTAGATACAACATGGAAAAAAAGCATAATGTACCCCAAGCTGAATGGGAGCAAGTCAAGTAATCCCTCAACAGTGGAATGTTTGTTCTTTGGTAGCTAAAAATTAAATTAAAAAAAAAAAGTCTGTGGTGTTATCTAGGATTCAAAAACTAATGACTCTAGGTCCTAATGAAGGATGGTTGGTTTTAATCTAACAAAGAATATGATAAAATATTTTAAAAATCACTGATTAAGTTTTCCATCTTCACAAATAATAATTAAAGGTGGTTAGATATCAACAAAATGAATTTTTGTCAAATATCAGAAAAAATTTCAAGTAGTTTTCAGGAATTATGTAACCATAGAAGTTGACACATGCCAATAGGTAGATATTTCTTCAAGTCAAATGACCATTTATTTATCTTAGGATATTCTTTGAAGTAGTAGATAATCTATTTCTCCTCCAAAAGCAATGACTTCAATGAAGTAGCATAGTAATAAAAATAATAAAACATTTCCCCATAAACATTGAGCTTATGTCCACAAATAGAAATACTTTTCATGTGAAGAAGGGACTTAATGGAGGATCCCATGTGAGGCAGGATGCAGTCAGGTTCATGCCTCTGGGGCCACAGAGCTGCCTGAATCTGCTAGTGGTGTCGTTGCCTTGCTCTCTGCTGGGCCTGTTCCCTGGAGGAGTTGGCTCTGTTTACCTGGTTTCCAGCTTTTCATCTCTCTTCAGGCCCCTCAGCTTCTGTCCACCATCCTCAGACCAATATCTTACTTTAAGTATGCTTCTCCCCACCCAGTAGAGCTGCTCCTCTCGGCCAACTCAGAGAAGTCGATAGTTCTCATAGGCCAAGGTCAGATCTCCTCAAACTGCCTTATAATATCCTCTGATTCCCTTAATTCACATCTCATCTGATTTAGAGACTGAGGACTTCTTTAAGTCAGTTCTTATCTTACTTGTTAGTTTAGCATAAATACTCCCAGTAGCAGATCCATCTGATGGAAATGCTTTTGTTGTATGCTTTTTAAACTTGGAAGCATTTTGTTTAGATTATTAGAAATAAGCATCCTTGGGCTACATCCCTAACCTTTGAGGACAATTTCATAATATTAATCTTAACTGTGATCTATAAAATGCTATCCCTTGTTCTCTGCCTCTTGATGCTTTTTTTAGTAAAAGTATACTAACCTGAATAGACCCTTGATATGGAGTATGTTGAATTTAGTTCTTTTGTTTATAAGTGCAATTATTTGTGGGTTATTTGTGGGTGTTCTGTAACAGACATGTTGCTTTAATAATTTTTAAAATACATTTTGCATATGAAAGGAATGACTTGTTTTCTACTTGGCCAGTTAATAAAGATATATTTGTTTTTAGCTGAAGAAAAGCAGCTTAACAGGCCTGCTTGAGCTTTCATTTGCAGAATATATTTAGGTGTGTGGGTTGTTTAGATTTCGTTGTACAGCACAGTCTTCTGTTCCCTTCCCCCCAATCCCTTCCCCAAACAGATTGTTCTTTGTCTTCTATAAAACATATATTAGTTCTATACTTTCATAACTAGCCTTGGTTTCACTTGGAGGGGAGGGGGGAAGGATGCGGCAGGGAGTTACTCTTGGAAGGATTTGACTTTACCTTTAGCATTTAAAAAATTTTAGCCAATTTTTTTTATTTCATTACAGATAGGTGATCTTCAGCTTTGCAAACTTGATGAACTAGACTGCTTAATTAAAGGAATTTTATACATTGATTCTGTGGGATTCAATGGACGGTCACAGTGCTATTACTTTGAAAATCCAGCTGATTCTGAAAAATGTCGGAAGTTACCCTTCAATTTGAAAAATCCTTATCCTCTTCTTCTGGTGAACATCGGCTCTGGGGTTAGCATCTTGGCAGTATATTCGAAAGATAATTATAAACGTGTTACAGGTACCAGGTAAGGTCCATTAAGCAAGTAATCAACATAATTTTAATGTTAGCTTGGTTTCTAAAGTACTGAAAAGTATGCTTTTTGAGAACATTTAAAATCATTTCACCATATGATACATTAATTTTTTGTTATTGTTGCTAATACCCAGACTTTTAGTTTAATGCTTTCTTAAAACTTTAGAGTTTCCATTTTCTTGACATTCTTCATTTGTCTGAATCTGAGATGATATGAACACTCTTAAGATTGTTCAATTGCAAAATGTGTCATAGGTTAGTATGCCAGTTGGGACACTCACTTCTTCCTTTACTTGTTGTCTTGGATGATTAAATGGTAAATGTGTTCTGAGCATGGAGATGAATTGTCTTAAATGTTAACATTTTTGTGTTGTTTGCTCTTAGATGTGACTGGCATCTCTATGTTTCTGAATTCTCTGGATAAACTGAGGTGTGGGGGTTCATGCTTCCATGAGGGGGGTGTTTTTAGTTACATAACAAAGTTCTTCAGTCTTTATTTTGAAGTTTGGAGAAAACGATGCAATGTGTGTGATACTGTTGTTTTTTGTTTGTTTGTTTTAATCAAAGTCTTGGGGGAGGAACCTTTTTTGGTCTTTGCTGTCTTCTGACTGGCTGTACCACTTTTGAAGAGGCTCTTGAAATGGCGTCTCGTGGAGATAGTACCAAGGTGGATAAACTCGTTCGAGATATCTATGGAGGAGACTATGAGAGGTTTTCATTGCCGGGCTGGGCTGTAGCTTCTAGGTAAGACTTGCTATGGGAGAGGTGGGAACCTCAAAATATTTGGAAATAAAATATTTTTATGTTGGCTTTGTGACTAGGTTTAAATACTTAAAAATGTGACTATAACATTTCTTTGAGCGCCATTTTTTGATAATTTTTCTGATATGTGATTGCACTATAGATTATTATTTCAGTGTGTTTGCAATGCTGATTTTGCATTAATCATTGTAGTTGTAGTTAACCAGTTTAACTTTTCTAGCGCCATTATAATTGTAGATATCTCCTGATTCCTTGTCAGTTATGAAGGTGGAGGTTCATAGAACATCATATATATTTTCATTATATTAATTGATTGGGCTCTCATTGATTCTTCATTTTTCTTTTCCTTTTTTGTTATTGGATAGGCTTCTGGGAAAGATAAAGGGAAAAATACTAGGAGAAAATTTAGCTGAGATGAAAAGATATCAATAAAAAATTCATTTTTAAAATATAGTAAAAGAAAAAGAATTTTCAATAGTACACATTTTAATTCCTCTTAAGGTTTTTAAAGAAATTTGATTCTATTTAAATAAAAACTTTAAGAAATTCCAGAAGTATTGACTAGAAACTCTGATTCTCCTGTATTCATTAAACCTTCTTTATGGAAATTAGGAAATAGACATTTTTGCTTCTTTCTGCATAGCAGGTTTGTATCACACACCTTGCTGTAACAATCCAAATGGAACACCTAGCTAGTTGAGCGGTTAAAAAACATGCTCTTTTAGGATTGGGGATGATACAGGAAGAGAAATGGAAGCGAAAGAGGTTCAAGGCCTGCATCAAAGTCTTCTCAGACGTTTCCTCATAGGGCCTAATGGACTTGAATGGACTGAGATGATAAGCAAAGAAAAGGCTCAGCTGGATATTTGGATTTTTCTAATTTCTAATTGTTAAAATTCCAATGCAATTATATTACACAGCTGTCTTATTTGTTTAGGATATCTTTGTATTTCAATTGATACAAATTTTTGTCTTTGACTAATTTCCCTATAGTTTTAAAATAAAAATTTTATTTCTTTTCAAAATTGAGTTTAACTGTACTAAGTTTCCAATACCTTTTGCACTGCCTTGTTTTTCCCCTCATGTAGTGCTGGGTTTTCAATATTCTCATTATAGTTTTGGGAACATGATGAGCAAGGAGAAAAGAGAGGCTGTCAGCAAAGAGGACCTGGCCAGAGCGACTTTGATCACCATCACCAACAACATTGGCTCAATAGCACGCATGTGTGCTCTTAATGAGGTAATAAAAGAAACTAATCTCTTGGTGGTACTTTGAGAAAGAAAAGAGACTTTCCATATGCCGTGAGGCAAGTCTCAGATTCTGGCATTAATGAAGACAAAAGTGACATTTAGAAGGGGGAGGGAGAAGGGAGAAGATAGCAGGTGTTTTGGGGGTTGGGGGAAGGCTTGTGGTGGGGGAGCAAAGTGGGGACCAAGGGAAGGTAAGAACCTGCTGGGAGGTGGAGGAAGAAAGGGAGCCCGGAAACTGGGTCGCTTGCCCCAGGAGACTCTGGATGGCTTCTCTCTCTTGGTGCTTTCAGCTTCTTTACAGTGCTGCCTTGTTGCATTGATGTCAAGCAGCATTGTACAGGGCTATGAAAGAACCAAGACGGATCTTCGCTGCATTCGGGCAATAAGAGTGTTGTGTAGTTTAATGTTAAAAGAAGCATTTAGTCTTTTAGGATTTGTCTCCTACATTTGAGAATTCTGTTTGAAGTCAGCATTCAGTAATCTGATAATAGTGTGTCTGGAATCGGGAAGAGACCGGGTTTAAATTCTTGGGACTGTGGGCAAGTCACTTAAATCCTGTAAAGCCTCAGTTTATTATCATCTATAAAATAGGGGTGATAACCTGTGCAAGATATCTCATAGATCCGTTGTGAAGGTCAGAAAACCTAAAAGTGCTCCATAAAATGAGTTTTTTTTCAGATTTCTTCTATTTATGTTAGCACATTTCTCTTAGTGGAGTGAAGTGTGAGAGGGTGGAGTAGAGGCCAGTGTTCAGAAAACTTGTTGATAATGAACCTGAGCCTGGTCTCATCTTACCAGCCAGCCATTCCTATTCCTTCTGTATTATGCTGAAGCAGACAGTATCAGGCGTAAATGAGAAGAGGTTTGGGGGCGGGGAGGAGGATATAATGCTACCGTAAGATCAGGAGAGAGCTGGACTTCAGAAAAAGCAAATGATAATTGCCCTGCCAGGGGTAGGAGGCAGAAGCAGGGACCTGGTCAAGTCAAAGTAAAGTTTTTTGACTTCAAACTTAATATTGGGGAAGGGGGAAACAGAGCAATAGCCATATCTGCTCTTTATTCTTCTCTTTTGTTTTCCCTCCCACTTTTCACCTTCCCCGTCTTGCTAGTTTCAGAAATCCTTGCTTTTACAGTGAATTAACTTTATTTTTGTAAACAACTTGACATGTACAGTGACAGTTACATAGTATCCCATTTAAGATGTAGCAGACAAACTGTAAATTTTATTTCAGAAATTTGGCTGTACACTCTAGCTTCATAAAACAGTCTTTTAACTTTGAAATTAGAAGGGAATTTGGACATGGGTATTTATTAACATCATGGACTTTTAGAACTGGAAGATATCTTAAAGGAGATTTTCATATCCAGCTCTAATTCCCTTCCCCTTTTCTCTTCCCACGAGGTGAGTGAGATGTAGAGAGGTATCCTGCCCCCAAGAGTAAGTGTTTATATGAAAGTTAGGTGAGCCTTGGACAGAGTGCCTCCTGTTTGGCTTGTTCTCGTTTGGAGAGCTGTCCCATGTGGCCGGTCAGGGTTTATAGTCTTGTCTTCTTCCCAGTGGTTTTTCTTCATTCTTTTGAACTCTTAAGCAGTATTGTTTGTTTTATCTGGAAAGTCTTTGCCTTCTTGAAGTTGCTGAGTCTTTTGCACATATAATGGAAGACACCTATAAAGGGCTGGGTTGTGTGCTCTATGCATTCCATTCCTTCTGGCTTGTAATTCAGCTGTTGGCTATTTCCTCACATATGCTTTGGGGGAACAGTGTCTGTCTGTCTGTCTGTCTGTCTGCCTCTCTCTCTCTCTCTCTCTCTCTCACACACACACACACACACACACACACATACACACACACATTTTTTTTTACTGAGGCAGTTGGGGTTGCAATTGCCTTAGGGTCACACAACTAGGAAGTGTTGTGTCTGAGGCCAGATTTGAACTCAGGTCCTCCTGACTTCAGAGATGGTGCTCTACCCACTGCGCGCCACCTAGTTGCCCCATCATACACATATATTAAAATGAATCTGATTTTATGAATTTGGGAGTCTTGTCAACATGAATTATGTATTTACTATATTGTAATAATATATAGAGCTTCACTATGTGCTAAGCACTTTACACTGATTATCTCATTTGATTTTCACAGCAATCTGAGTTAATTGATCCCATTTTACAAATGAAGTTAAATGACTTGCTTAGTAAATGTTTGAGGTCAGATTCCAACTCAAGATTTTCCTCACTCTAGGCCCAGTACTTTATCCACTATGCCACCTAAAAACAAGCAAAAAAGACAGTCAATTCCTGCCTTCATGGAGTTGAGAATGGGGGAAGACAAATTTGTGTATTCACTCTAACTAGACGATTTGTCTGTGCTCTCGCATCCTGGGTGTGTCCTCTCAAAACTTCACTGCAGGGTGTCCAAGCCCACTGGACTGAAGGTCTTCCTTTTCTGCCCCAGGAGGACCCTCTGCCCGTTTACCTATCGTTCCTCATCCTTGCCTTGTGAATTTAACTTTGGGTGTTCCAGGCAAGGAACACATTTGGTGTTTCTCACTGGTTACGCATGGTAGCCTACTCTCACTTACCATAAATCAATAAGCATTTGTTAAGTGCTATACTAAGCTCTGGGAGTATTCATCCAATGAATGACACATTTTCTCTTCTGGGTCTTATCTTTTACAGTGCACCTCTGTTGTCTCTATGTGATAGTTATTTTTTTACCCTCCTTAAGAGAAGTAGATCAGTGGAATGAATTAAATAAATAGACAGCAGTCAAGTGTATGTATTAACAAGAACACTGTCCACTAGACAAAGGAATGCATTTGGTAAAAACTGGGAGAGCAGTTTGGTGAAAAATAGGCTTGGGATCAGTATCTCTTATATGTTGTAACAAATTCCAATTGGATGGTATCCTAAATATAACAGATCATAGCAGAATAAAATTAGAAGAGAATGGGAGATTATAACTTTAACAA
This sequence comes from Antechinus flavipes, assembly GCF_016432865.1. NCBI lineage: Eukaryota > Metazoa > Chordata > Mammalia > Dasyuromorphia > Dasyuridae > Antechinus > Antechinus flavipes. Next base: position 24,078,735 of record NC_067399.1, read on the forward strand.
ATCTGGATAAGGAAAAAAAATTTAACCATATAAAAGATAAAGTTTATAAAAATAATCTGGACAAAATTATAAATTCACTGGTGGGAAGTGCTGACTCCAGCCAACCAGCAAAATGTTCTCTTTATGAAGTAAGGACTTTGGCATATAAGAATCTCTTGGCTTCAAATGATGTGATCCTAAAAAACCTAGATCCTTTTTTTACTGGAAGAGGCAACCCTCCTTGAAGATGGATAGAGTGGATGGGAGAGGCTGTTTTCATGTTTTACCTTTGTTGTAGCATGTTTTTGGATATGTTGCTTTTCAGGTTTAGTGGCTGCTAATATAGAAGTGTTTGGTGTTGGGAGTGTGTGGTTATGGCTGAAATAAGAAGTGCACCCCCTCCGAGTACTTTTTTACTTTGGAAAGTGAAAATTAGACATTTTTAAAAGGGTGAGCACTCTATATTTGAGAATATCCCCGATGTGCATTCATGAGACCTCACTTATAATCAGTGTTTCTTTAGGATGTGAGCTTTGAATTTAGGGGGTAACTATGTGGCACAGTGAATAGATCTGTGGAGGATCTGGATTCAAATTCAGCCTCAAATACTAGCTGTGTGACCCTGGGCAAATCACTTAATCTAGATTGCCTCCCACAAAAACAAAGGGGAAAAAATTCAACAGTGGACAGACTTAATTTTTACATTAGCATGTTTCTTTCCTCTAAACCATGAATTAAAATTTATTTGCATTTTTTGTTGTTCTTAAAGTAGTATAATAACTAAGACAAGTAACGTAAGATAATTTAGTTTGTTTTTGTAGTGAAGGGGAAGGAGATGGAAATTCATACCTGAGAATTTAGGTATATAATATGTTAGACAAGCCTATTTTCTGTAGAGGTGTCTGTGTTCATTTCTGGCATGCTGTGCAATGGGGATGTAGAACTAGGAAAGCCTTATAAAGTAGCATAAATAAACTCATGAATGGTAACATCAGCCTGAAACTCAAATGCTTTTACTATTCCCTCTTCCCCATCTACCCTCAGAATGTTTTATTGATTAAATAGTCATAAAGAATGCTCTTTGGGTGTGGTATTTAAAATGGAATGGTAACTATGTTCAAATCTAATTCCCTTTTTTTCCAATGTGCCCAGAATATTAACCAGGTGGTATTTGTTGGAAATTTTTTACGAATTAATACCATTTCCATGAGACTTCTTGCGTATGCTTTGGATTATTGGTCCAAGGGGCAATTGAAAGCACTTTTTTCAGAACATGAGGTAAGCCCATTCAAAATAACATAAATAAAACTGAAGTGCATGCTTAATATTTTTCTATTAATAATTTTTGAGATACAAAATAGTGAGCATTGATGATGATTTTTATTCTTTTGGGGAGGAAGGGGCTCAAAATGGGGTCAGTGAATGTAGTCTAAGGTATGTAGCGATAAAGCTAAAAATGGTTTTGCTGTATTGAAAAAGAAAATTCCCAGTTTTTGGCGGAAATGGAGAAATTTTGTATAAATAGCCTGCTTTTCCATACTAAAATAAAACAAAATCATTACGATGGTTGCATCATTTTCTCTGTGGTTATCTTGCCATGTTTGAAGTTAATGTCTGAAGCAAGAAATCTTTTGATACAAGAAATCTCAAACCATGCAGAACAATTAGAAATAATCTTTATATGAAATAAGGTTCAGTGTATTTTCCACAGACCATTCTTTTTTTTTTATGTCTGTATTTATTTATTGACTTTAATTAAACATGTATAGGTTAATAAACAGAGTTTAGAGTTAATAGGTTGGTGTTATAACATTTATTAAAATAATGCTATGGTTTAATAGAAACAGCAAAGAACCAAAGAATTAAAATGCAAGCTAAAATCCCAACTAAAACCCAAATGTGTCTAATGTACTCATTCAGTAGCTAATTAAAAGGCCCAAGAAAGACAGTACACTCAATGTAAGAAAGGACTGCAAAACAATTGGAAATTTTCAATTATGGGATTTGCCTTTTGTATCTTTTCCTGAATCAGGAAAAAAATTCTTTTTGAATGTTATGTACCATATATATAGAACAAGATAGAAAAATACATTATAAACTTGTAACCATGGGTGTAAATACATTATCTTTCATATTTTTTTATAAGCAATAGGTTGGCTATGATATATACACAGCATAAGATAATAAAAAATAGATAAAACGCATGTCAACTATATGGTAGCATACAAGCAACATTCCCAATCTACCCATTCTAAAAAATTACATAATACTGTCAGAAAAGTCTTAAAACTACATATTTTAATAAGAAATAAATTCAGTAAAGAATGACAATATTGAGAACTAAGACATTCAGAGATTTCAAAAGTCATGCTTTTTTTATTTCATCCAAAATTGCGTCAACTAAGTTTTCAATAGTTTTATTAGAAATGTCACACATGTATTTCATATATTTACTTTCTTCCTAATAAAAGCTCTTTGATAAATATTTAAAATGTCCAGGTTTATCATAGTTGAGATGAAACTAGAACCACATATTGGTGGCATTTTAGTACATGAAACCGTTCTTGAAATTAGATTTGGTAGTTTCATTCCCTTTACCTTCGCCTCCCAGTTATTCTTTAATTTTAGTAATTATTAGGAACATTCATTTAAATCTTGGTGTACTTTATTAATAAGTGTCTTGGCTTTTTTGCCTTTCTAGGGTTATTTTGGAGCAGTGGGCGCTCTCCTAGAACTGTTGAAATTACCCTGATCTGTTGTCTGAAGTTACTACCAGAGCCTTCTACAACCACAATGGAATATACAGACTTTTTTTCCCTTATAAAAAAAAAGAGATGTATTCCAGTGGCTTTTATAATAATAGAGTATAACCTAAATCAAAGTGAGAGAAAGGACAGAAGTATTTTTTAAGTTGTGAAGAGAAATCTTGAGTTATGTCAAGAGAAACCTCTAAAAGAAATGAATATAGAGGGGTGGACTCTGCCCATTCATTGAGTATCCCGTTTAAATTCATTCAGTAAAGTCACGTTAAACCTGCTGTGTGGAAAAATAGTGTCATCGATGAAGCCTCTTCAGGGAAGCTGGTCTGGCTTCAGTAGGCAGCTGTTCAGTGTCTCATCCAGAATGTTAAATGTCAGTCACCTTGTCTGTATTCTAATCTAATTACATCTTTTGTATAGTTGCTCTTGGGAGTCTTTTCTCTCCATGTTATTACTGAAGTGTTGGTTTTCAGGCTTTTATGTTGCTGAGAATGTCAAGATGTAACTATGATGTGTGTACATGTATTTTTTTTTTTTTTTAAAGTGTTTTATTCTGAAAAGTTCTGTGTAGTCAATCCTTGGGTTTAAAGGTTTCTGTGCCATTTTACTCAACTTGAAAAACTTGTTTAAAAAGCATTTTGTCAGATTACATTATAATTTCTTAATCTTGGGCTAAAGTATTTTTTGAAAGCATTCCTCTTAAAAATGGCAGTGTTTCCTTCCCTTTTTTTGTGGATTGGATTATTGAGACGTTTTTTCAGTCACTGGTATATATGTGTATAGTGTGTATAGCTGTATGTGGAAGAACTAACGGATAAAGCAGCCAAAGTCTGTCGATTTAATTTAGGTTACTCAAAAAGGCAAGCAACAAATAAAAACTGACCAGATGTCAAGAGGTGGGAACTTGGGAGACTACTTCAGAATTCAGTATAAAATTGATTGGAGGCTTTATTTGAAATTCACAAAAAGCAAATCTAACATTCTCAGAGAAGTATTTTTTATAAGCTATGGAAAATATATGCTTTGCTGTTTTTGAGAGTAATCAGAAGAAAAATTCAGAGGCTGGCAAAGGGAAAAATACTAAATCTTATTTGAATTTCAACTTTCTATGGAGGTTTGGTGAGCCTAAATTAGCCCAAATGCTAGATTTTCTGAAACTACAGGATCAAAGTTCTCTCTCCCCCAAAACTTAACAACTTATTAAAGTTGTTTGACAATGGCCATTGCTGCCATTTATTAATTTGAGCAGGTAGGGCATTTTGATGGGTCCTTCCCAGCACAAAATGCTATCCTCACTTAGGTTCATGTTTCTCTAGTCATTCTTTCCTCTCCCTCCTTGAGGAAAATCTGTAAAGGAAAATGTCTGGCCACTAGTAGGAAGCCAGGTAAGTCAGGTTGGGGATCAAGAACTGATTGGTGGAATTTTGAAGAGCTTTGGGAAAGTTCTTTTATATGAAGGAAGGGAAACTTCCCTAATCCATCCTCTGTAAGATTTAAGTTGAAGATTTATTTTCCAAGAATTGATAAGTGAATGGGACCTTGGCATTACTTAATTGGTGCTGATGCTGTAATTAAGTATCAGCTTCAAAAGATGGCCCAGGCTGAAGTTCTGACCCTCAATTTAGGTACCAAGAGAACTTGGAGCAAATATTCCTGACTGGGAACTTTTATTTTAAACATGATTTTCTCTTTTAATTGTTTGTGTAATGCTTTTCTTAATGACTCAATCAGTATTCCTACGGTTCTAAGTCCTGACTTTTTTGGGGGGTGTGGAGGGGGTGGGGTGTTCCTGGGTTAAGGAATAAAGATCTGGTCTCTACTTGTATTTAAATGATTAACAGTCTATCAGTTCTTACCTAACGTCATCTTGCTAGTTTTGAATCAGGTGTCTCACCAAGAAGCACGGCCGCTGTTTTGTTATGAAGTACTGTTCTCGAGTTCTAAAGGGAAAGTATATATATAGCTCCTGACCATTTGATTCCTACCACTGCTGCTTTAACACTATGCTGAAATAGCCCATTCCCTTTTCCCCTGAACTTAGCACAGTGTTTAGTGTCTAAAAACCCCAGGTCAGGATTTTTTGGTGCTACATCTGTGCTGGTCAAAGCATTGGTCCCAGTTAGCACCAGCCACTAAGACAGTTTCATTGGCAAATGCATTTTCCTGACCTCCTCAGAAATTCCTCAGAAAAGATCAATGAAGGCTAGACAGAGCACTGATCAGAAAAGCCAGTGAGGAATTAGGTTTGGAGATGTGGGAAACTAGTCCCTTGGAGTTTACTCTTTCCCCTGTATTAGATTCTAGGATGCACAGAAGGGTATCAGAGGATGGTTTGCAATGTTTTCAATTGACCATGCACCAGAATACATGCCTTATTTTTGTCTGTCCATTCATCCTCTCCTTAGTAACCCGTGTAAATTCTTAAGTCATTTGGCCTGGTGCAATTATGTATTTTACTCAGACCCTGGCAGTTGTGAGCAAGAGTTATAAAGCCTGAACCTGCCCTCACCATCATCTTTTTACCCTTTATTTTTCCACTTTGCCTGCTTCATCAGTGTATACCTGAATACACACAGCTGAAATACTGGAAATAGTTTTGAAGAGAGCCAAGAATTTGGCCTTTTTATTTTGAACATTGAATTTATGTATGCATGATGTATTAAAAACTTTTTTTGTAAAGCAGTTTTAAAAATTTCACTGTGGATACACTATTATGGTTATTTTTATATTCTCTTAAATTATTGTTGAATTAATTGATCTGCATCTCTGAGAGAGAAAGAATGAGTACTATTATCACATGTAATGGGGGTGAACAATCATGGATTGGATACTTTCTCAAACCAGGTAACTGTGGTCATCTTCAGTTGAATTGTAAAAATCTTTACTGGGAAGAGTGTTAGACCGGACTGGATCCTGACCGACCTGAGTTCTGTGAGAAGGGGGCAAATTAGTCCCAGCAGTAGGAAAGGGCTTCCTGGATGCTGGACTCTGTTGAGGCATTGGGGGCGTGCTGAAAATCTCAAAGGTTTCTATTCTAGTGAGAGAGAGAGAGAGAGAGAGGTGAAACATAATTAGATAGAGGCAAGGTAAGTAAATGGGGAGAGGCTGGTCTTCCAGGAGACGCCTCTTAGAGAAGGTGGGGTTTGAAATGACTTCTAGAAGGAAACCAAGAAGTGGATGAGGAGGGGGGAGAATTTGGTCCTGGAGCTAAGAGAGCCACTATGGGCCAATGTGGTTAGAACTGCCCTTTAAGAAAAGAACTGACAAATGGGCAAGAGAATTAGTGCAAGTCAAATTCATATTACATATTTCCACTGGGCTGGAATCATTCAACATATTTTGCGTAATTATAACATCATATAGTGCAAAGCTTTTTCCCTCCTATTTTTAAAAGTTTAATATTTTATTTTTTTCCCAGTTTAACATGTTGCTAAAACTTTGAGTTCTAGATCCCCCCTCCCATCCCCTCTCCATTGAGAAGTACAAAGCTTCTTAAACTCTAGATTACTGCCCCATATGGGGTTGTGTAACTAACTGAAGGTGGGGGGTTGCCCAAAAAAAAAAAAAATGGTAACAGTAAAAGGTATGAACACAACCAAAAAGGTAATGAATCTGAGGTGTTTCTGGCAAGGCTCGCCAGTGTTGCATCGTGCAACTTCACTGTGACCTCCACTCTGATCTCCCAACATCTGCACCTTGTACTTCGAGTGCACGAACACTGCCAGAAATACCGTGGCTCAGATTTGAGATGGGCAAAAAGGTCATAAATGGAAGAAGGACTGAGGTAGTGTGTTTTAGGGGGAGGGATGGTTCATCGGACCAAGTGATAACCTGAATCGTGGTGGTCTTCATGTGAGTAAAGAGAAGGGAAGCCATTACAGCTGAGAAGGCAGAAACAAGATTTGGTTGTGGACTAGATATGAGCCAGGGGAATTAAGAACACTAGGCTCAGAAGGCGACTCGAGAAGGTGAAAGGGATTGGGTGAGCCATGAATATTGTGGTGGACATGTTGAATTTGAAGTTTTTAAACAGCAGTGATTTGACATGGGAACTTTGGACAGAGGGTAGGGATGGATCTTAATGATTGGAAAATAGGCTGTTGTATAGAAGCACTTGGTGGGAGCTGAGGTATAGCCAGAAAGAGGGGCCCAGCAGAGAGTCTTGGGGGACTCGAATAGGCAAGAAATGAGGGGGCCTAGGAAGACTGATAAAGGAGGGATCAGGGAGCTAGGAGAGCCAAGAGAAAGTAGAGAACGGGAGTCCCTGCTTCTCAGAGCCTCATCTCCACTTTAATGAGGCTAATAGTACTCAGGTGTACTTGAGTGTATATATATGTGTGTGTGTGTGTGTGTGTGTGTGTGTGTGTGTGTATACATATATATATGAAATACTATTAATAGTACCTTGCCCACTTTTTGTGTACTTGAGTGTATATATACGTGTGTGTGTGTGTGTGTGTGTGTATACACTGATAATAGTACCTTGCCCACTTTTTGTGACTGGACTCTACATAAACCTGCATCTGTCCTTTGGGTTGGGTCCTGTGAGGGGAGAGGGTCCATGTCCTAAGGTTATGGTCTAGTAAGGTAGAAAAGGGGGAGACCAATAAAAGCAGCTGCCCAGTGATTGGCATTGACCTTGGACTGAGGTTTTGGAGCAGTTCCTGGAGATGATGAGCATGGCAGAATTGAACAGACGTAGGGCAGAAACGTGTTTGGGGGGTAGCAAAAGCTGCCGTTTGCATCCTGTTGTGTGGGTCAGGGAGCACTTTGTGTTTATCTTTGAGCCCTATAAGAACAGCTCAGGAAAACAAACGGGATCTCAGAATTGTAGAGTGGGGAGAGCCCTGAACAGCTGTGGAGGCCAGTCCTTACCCCCATTCCAAGATAATCCGACGAGTGCCTGAAGAGCTACAGTGAGGAAGTATCTGTTTCCTTTGAAAGCATCCCCTTCTTTGGGTGAGCTCTTGTTAAGTTTTTCTTGAAGTGAGTTCTAAATGGGCTCTTGAAGTGTGGTCCTTGGAGAAGCTTACCTTTCGGATCTTAAAAGACACCAAGCTTATATCTAGAGTAACATACTCTGCAAGCTCAATGTTCATTCTTTTTCCATCCTGGTTACCTTTTTCTGGACCTACTATGGCATATTAATGCCTTTCCTAAAATAAGTTGCCTAGAGACTATAACTTTTCAGAGGAAGTCTGACTCTAGGTCATGATGGGAAGCAATTGTCCTATCCATATTCCTAGAACCTTGTGACTGCCTAAGGTCTCCAGCCCAGCCGTGTTCTCCAGGTAAGCCAGAGCTGCCTGGAGACTTGTCTTTTAAGCTATCATTTCCATAGACACTCATAGGCTTGCCTTGACACACATTACTTTGGCCAGTATTTGGAGACCTATTTGTATGCCTACCTGGGCTAAAACTTGGGGAAATAAGTAGCCTCGATTCTTGTCTTGAAGTGCAAAATCCACCTAGCTGTACTATTGTTTCAGCCCACAATGTTTGCCACAAGAGTATCAGAGACTTCATTAAAAACCTTAGTTATATTTCCCTCACTTGCCAGTTTAATATTATTTAACAAAAATGGGAATCATGATGCAAATTCATTGAATGTCTAGTAGGTTCAGAGCTAACTTGGTAATAGAGTGTTCCCGAGGTCCATCTTTGGTCCCATTCAGCAGGACAGGACCTATTGTGCTACCCAATCCTTGTACCAGGATTTGGAAGCCTCTCAGATGCACCTTACAGGCTGGTAGTAAAGACTTCCTTTAGGTGATTGAACATGCTGAGCAAACTCCTCTATGCTGGACCCTTTTCACACAGTCCTTCCAGAACCAGCGTATCCTTGACCACCGTGCCCTACACTACATCTTCTGTTGTCCTCACCCTGTTTTCTGTGTTTACTTCATGGATTTCATACTTCCTAAGCGCAAATGGGTCTTCATTGGAGCTGACCAGCCCTTGTCTTTCTCCTTAATTGATGGCCTCTTTTCCCACAGAACCTATTCAGTAGGAGATCTCTTTTGTACATCCCAAAGCTGCTCACTCCTTGCAGCATATCTGTCTTTGTGTTGTGCACTCAATTCCATCCTCTTCCATTTTGAGTCCATTGAGTTTTCCCCCTTCCTTCCAGGTCAGTGGGATGCTGCTCCCTTTCAACTAGTTCCTTTTCTTCTGCTCTCAACCACACTCAAATCTCCCCATCCTTAAAGCCTCCACTAGATCCCTTCATCCCCCTGAAGCTACTCAAATGTCTTTGAAAAAAGTGATTTCCACACTCATGTCCGCTTCTCAGCTCTTTGCTTTTAACCTTATCACTCAAGTGAGATCTCCAAAGTTATGTATTCTTAATTTTCATTATGTCCCAATTAATCCTCAGCTTACTGTTGGTGACCCTCTCCTGTCTTAGGTTTTTTTCCTGCCTTTTTCTTCAGGTCGGGAGCCTTGATGATGTCCCCCAAAGCTTTCCTGGGTGCTGGATCCTGGGTCCTCTTTTCTATATCTCAGTGAAATCTTCAGTTTCTCCCCAGAGCTTTGATATTTCAAACTGGATGTCCAGAGACATTTTCAACATTTACCTATCTGTAACTAAAACCAAACTCCCTTAATCCTTCCCTTTTCTGGATTTTCCTGTTTTAACAAAGGCAGTCCCCCCTTCTAGTGTCTCAGGTTCATATTGCCATTATCCTTGATTCCTCGATCTCCACCCCATGTAGCCAACTGCCAAATCCTGCTGTTTTATCTTCCTCTCTGTTGTATCCAGCCGCTCCCCACAGCTCCCCACAGAGCTACCTACTCCTTTAGTTCAAAACCTCCTGCCTAAATTATTCCAACAGCCTCCAAATAGGTCTTCCTGCCTGGAGTCTTTTCTATATAACTACTGCCAAAGGAATTTTCTTTTAAGTGCAGTCCCATACTAACCCAACTCCAGTGGCTTCCTGTTACCTTGAGGATAAAATATAAACTTTATTCAGCTTTGAAAGCCTTGGCTTCAACTCCCTTTTCTGGTTTTAATGCACATTTACAATTTTCCAGCACTATTGTCCAGTCCAACTAGCTTTCTCTCGATTCTTCGGGTCATTTCATCTCTCATTTTTGTATTGGCCATCCCCCATGGCCTCCCCCTTACTGAGTCCATTTCTCCCTTTACATGCTCAGATATTTTATATTTATCTTTATTATGTTTGCATTTGCTCATCAATATATAACAAATACGTTTTATTATTAAAATGTAATTTTCTTGCCAAGTAAGGATTGATATTTTGTGTTTGTATTCCCAGACATTAAGCACATAGTAGGTGCTTAATACTTGTTGATTTTTAGCAGATATCATCCAAGCATTCTCTTAGCTCTTAACCTGCAAGTAATTTGTTCATTGATGACTAATCATATTTTCCAGGAATCCAAGTCAAGCTCATCTATATGGAAGCTTTGTAGACTTTTCTTTTTTGGAAATTAGGATTTTTGTCTTTCTCCAGCCCTGTGACTCCTTCCCTTTTCTCATTGGGATTTCAAATATTAAGATAAATAATGATATCTGCTAGTTCCTTCATACTGGAGATGCACTTTGGGCAGGTTGACTTGTGCTTATCAAAGGTAAATAGGTTCTCTCACTTTCTTCGAGTAAGAGGAGTCCCTTTTGTTTGATTCTTCCCAGACCAGAGTGGTTTATCCACACTGAGCAGTCGGTCCTACTGCCCCTTCTTTGCTCTCTTTCCCACTGTCTTCCTGACCATAGATCTCTCTCTAGCAATCTCTCTCTTCCAGGGCTACCTCAGACTTGGCAGCCCTGCCCTGGGTGGGGTTTTCCTTGTGCTGCAGCGGTTGGACAGTTTTTCTTCTCTTCCTCTTTGTGGCAAACAGGATTATGGGACTGGCCCAAGGTCACCCAGCCTGGAGGCGACTGAGGCCAAATTTGGGCTCCCCTGATCCAGGTCTGGCACTCTGGCCAATGCAGTTTGCATTCAGCACATATTTTGAGTCCAGATCTGGCCACGTTACTCCCTCGCTCACAATCTAGAGTCCCCCTCCCCCAGGATAAGATAGACACTTCAGCTTTAAAACCTTTAGCTTGCCTCAACATACCTTAATTTCATTTTATGTTATTTCCCTTCTGGAATTCAGCCCCTTTGTTCCTCAAAAAACGCACCGCCATGCTTTGGCACTGGCCATGGCTGATGTCTGGAGTGCTTTTTTCGTGGAGGGGAGTAGGGAAAAAGAAACGGAGAAATTCCCCACCTGCAAGGAGGTTGTGTTCTCCTGGGGGAACAGTAAGAAATGCAAACAGATTATATACTTGAAAGCTAACCAGACTCCCTTGTCTCCACTTGGAGCATCCTTAACTTCCTTCAAAGCGCAGTTCACCCCATGTCCTCCAAAAGGCCTTTCCTCATCCCCTACTAGTATAGTATAGTTTTGAATAAACCGGGAAGAGAAATTAAAGTAATGAGGAAACAAAATGGCGCAAGGGGCAGAAAATAAAATTTTAAAACAAAAGTGAAAGAAGAGGGAGGATTTTTCTTGACTATTGGAATAATGGGAAAGAATAAAATTGGTAGATGGAAGAATAAGGAGTCAACAATGAAAAAAGGCCAACATGGGAGTGGATGGGCTTAGGATAAGGGAAAGAGCTGGTGGGAATCGGGTTGCTTTTAAAGTAGATCAAGCTTATAACGAGACAAAGTGCTATATGGAGGAACATCAGGAAACAAAAAAAATAGCAAATGGAGAAAATAACAAACAGCTGTCATAACTAAATGTGAATGGATTAAAAATTCCAATAAAATGAAAAAGTAAAAGGTTGGATAAGAAAACAAATCTAATATTTCATATGAAACACCTGAAAACCAAAGAGATAATAAAAATGTATCTGGTGAATCCAAAAAGCAGGAATTGGAATCGTGTCAGATGAAGCAAAGACAGAAAACCAAACTGAAAAGGGATGAACAAGGAAAATGTGCTGAAAGGAACCCCTGACAACAAACCAAGAGCAAGAATAAATTTATACTTCAAGTGCCTTGCATCTACGTTTATAAGTTAGCAGAATTACAGGACGTGCATATACAAGGAAATTTCAGTATTCCTCAGTTTTGGATAAATGTTAGAAGAAAGGAAAACGACAGAATTTAATCAGAAAAGTGAGCTAAAAGACTTTAAATAGGGACTGCTGAAGTCTTCAGCACCACATGGAACTTTTACAAAAACTGACCATGTGCCAGGGCATTGCAAACAAATATAAAAAAGGGTAGAAATAATATTCGTTATAAACCATAGCTAATAATATAATCAGGTCAGCGAGGACAAATAAAGACTCAAAAGGGGACTTAATAAAATCCTAAATAATGAGCGGATCCAAGAACAAAATAGAAACAATTATTGAAATCATGAGACCAAAATTAGATTCTGGTGCTAAATTGTAGAGAAGGTGCTTGCCAACTTTTCCTAGTAGCAGGAGTCCCTTCTCGATAGCAGTTTCTGGTACCAGTCCTCCCTGTGCAGCGTGCACGCTGACTGCCCGTGAGGTGGGGCTTACGGCGCCGTGCCCTGTCAGGGCTTCCAGGATGAGACGGGACCGGCTGCTTTCCGGTGGTCCCGGAGCCCTCGGCGCCCGCACGTTCCCCAAAGCAGCCCGGAGAGTGCCTTCTGTGGGGGCTGCAGCGCCTTCTGTGGGGCGCGCCTTCTGTGGGGGCTGCAGTGCCTTCTGTGGGGGCTGCAGCGCCTTCTGTGGGGGGCGCCTTCTGTGGGGCGCGCCTTCTGTGGGGGCTGCGCGCCTTCTGTGGGGCGCGCCTTCTGTGGGGGCTGCAGTGCTTCTGTGGGGGCTGCAGCGCCTTCTGTGGGGCGCGCCTTCTGTGGGGGCTGCAGCGCCTTCTGTGGGGCGTGCCTTCTGTGGGGGCTGCAGTGCCTTCTGTGGGGCGCGCCTTCTGTGGGGGCTGCAGCGCCTTCTGTGGGGCGCGCTTCTGTGGGGGCTGCAGCGCCTTCTGTGGGGACTGCAGTGCTTCTGTGGGGGCTGCAGCGCCTTCTGTGGGGCGCGCCTTCTGTGGGGGCTGCAGCGCCTTCTGTGGGGCGCGCCTTCTGTGGGGGCTGCAGTGCCCCTGGCCGGAGCCCCCGAGGACAAAGCCCACAGCCCCTTTCCCGGCAGCGTGCCCCTCCCCGATCGCTCCCCCCGCTGGCCGCGCTGCATCCCCGGGGGCCCCAGAGGGACCAGCGCCGCCCCCGGGAGTTCTCCCCGAGCTTGGCTTGCCTCTGCTCCCATGCCCGAGGTCCGGAAAGGTCCCTCCCAAGGGAAGCCGCTCGGGTTACCTGGAAAGTGGCCGCCTTAAAGCTTAGGTCTCTTGCAAGGCAAAGTTCTCCTGGCTAATAATAACGCAATTTTTAACTTCAATCGAAGGTTCCGAAGGCATTTTATGTCCGTTATTCCATTTTACCGCAGCTGCCCGGGAAGCAGGGACTTTTTCTTACCAGCGTAAGTGAAATCCTACCGAGAAAACCCCTCCCCTCACTCTAAGTCCGTCTGAGGCTCCCGAGGGCTTGTGGCTGACCCAGGACCGGCAAGTCACCGACGAGCGGCGGCCGAGGGCGGGAGCGGTGACCACCAGGGATACTTTCCTTCTGGACAACCCAAGCAAGTCCCTCTAGGAAGCCCTGCCCGACGCCCCCGGCTGCAGGGGAATCCCTCCCCAAACCCCCTTGTGTTCATTTCTTCCCGATTCGCTGATTAGTCACCACCTCCTCCGTTAGAACGCGAGCTCCCCCGCGCAGAAGCTAATGTTTGTCCTCGTGGCATATAGTAGGCACTCGATAAATGCTTTAAAAAAAACCCATCTTTTTCTCTTTTTTTTTTTTTTAAGAGGGAGTCGACACACATGGGCGTGCAGGGTTTTCTTGACTGAGCCCAGCAGTTAGACGGGTTCCAATGCGGTCTGTGGCCCTTACTAGCTGCGTGATCTTGGGAAAGTCACAACCTGTGTGCCTCAGTTTGCCCATCTATGAAAGTGGGTTAATTGCTTCGCCGCAGGGTGATTGTGGGGATTAAAGCCCAGCCCAGCGCTGGGCGCGGAAGTGCCGCGTAAATATCTTCGTCATCATCATCGCCACCACGTCATCTCCCACCACTGTGCCGTCGAACATCCCGGTCCGGTTTCATCCGAACCTCGCCCGTACCCCACCGACCCGGTCCAGGTTGGGATCTTTGAGCCGTCACGGGGCTTGGCTCCGCGGGCAGAGGGCAGCGGCTACCACCAGGGGGCAGCGTGGCCCCGTGGGTTGGATCCCGACGTCCTGCGTCCGGCCTTGGCCTCGGACCCCTGGGCTTCCAGGTGGGCGGGAGGCTGTTGTCAGGCAGGGTCTGCGCCCTCCCGAGACAGACGTGGGGGGGAGAGCGCCGGGTCCCCGGCCCCGGCCCAGATCCTGCCCTTCGGTCCCCCTCCCCCCACCTTTCCCAGCCAGGGCGGGTGACCGGGGGCAGGCGCACCGATGGAGCTTGGGAGGCGGTGGAAAATCCCCAGGCCGGCCCTGCGGAACGCCTGCTTCTGCTCCTAGCTTCCTGGTGCTGGGCGGGGAGAGAGTGGGAAGGGGACTATCGTCTCCCTGCCTTTTGGGAAGGGGCCGCGCCGTCGGAGAACTCTCGTGGGGCCGGGGGAAGGTCAAGATGGCGTCGGGGCCCTCAAGTTACAGTTGTGGAAAAGGGGCTCCCGCCTTCCCGCAGGCGCAGAGCTGAGGCTGGAGCCGGGCTCCGTGGTCACTCAGCCTGCGAGCAGACCCCGGCCCAGACCCTTCCCCCTCCCCCGGGGCCGAGGGCCTCAGCCTTCGCTTCCCACCTTTGGTGACCACCCACAGGACTCCAAGGCCCCGAGCTGGGGAGGAGGGGAGGAGAGCGGGTCCTTCCGAGGCGGGGGAGGGGAGGAGAGCGGGTCCTTCCGAGGCGGGGGAGGGGAGGAGAGCGGGTCCTTCCGAGGCGGGGGAGGGGAGGAGAGCGGGCCCTTCCGAGGCGGGGGAGGGGAGGAGTCGGCATTATCTACGCCTCGCCTGCCCGCCGAGGTGGGACCCGAGGTCTAGGAAGGCCCGCGCCTCCTCCCCTCCCCCTCCTCAGAGCTCCGACGTGGAAATGCCCTCCCACGCCGTCCCTCCGCAGCCCTTCCCCGAGCTTTCCTGGCCGCCAAACCCCGGGGGCCCCGTTTGGTTGTGGGGGTTCCCCCAACGCCTGGCTTCTGCTCCCACAGTGGGCACTGCCCAGCGGTCACGCCCTTCCCCGGAACCTCTGCCCTGCCAGCCTGCTGCCAGGCAGCCAAGCCCCGGCACTGGTCCCGCAGGAGACCGAGGGCCGGGACAGGCGCCCAGAGGTCCCGAATGCCCCCGCCCGGCGCCCGCGGCCTTCCCCTCGGGCTAATGCTCTTCTGCCCCTTGTCCTGGACACATGGTTAGCTCTGGAAGGGACCCCGAAGAGCATCAGACCCCCTCAGGCCCAGAGGAGCGAGAGGCGCTGCCAGGACTGACCAGCTGCTCAGAGGCCTCCTTGGGGTTTGAGTTCAGGCCCCCCAAAAAGCCCTTTCTGGCTCCTTGGTGGGGATGGGGACAGGGTGAGGGCCCTGGCTTCTGGGGACAGAGGGAATGAGAAACCTCCTCTACAGGTATGGGGGGGGCTAGCTGATCTTGTAGGAGGGGGAGGGCCCCCGCAGATGCTCTGGGGGTCCCCTTCTTGATCTCTTCTACGCCCCTCTCTTTGGGGGCCATCTCTGAAGGGGTCGCTTATCTCCAGAAGACACCAGCCTGGGGGCAGAGGGACGGGTGCTCCCCTCCCCCCCCCAGGCCTCTTCCCTCCCATCCCCCTCCCATCCCCCTCCCCAGCTCAGTGAGCCCCTTCCCTCCCATCCCCCTCCCGGGCTCAGGGAGCCCCCTGCCCATTT
Organism: Antechinus flavipes; assembly: GCF_016432865.1. NCBI lineage: Eukaryota > Metazoa > Chordata > Mammalia > Dasyuromorphia > Dasyuridae > Antechinus > Antechinus flavipes. Next base: position 24,094,372 of record NC_067399.1, read on the forward strand.
GGCCCCTCATCCCGGAGGCAGATGTGTGCCGGGAGGAACAGTTTCAGTTTCTTTGAACTCTTTCTGTGCTGGGAATCTTGATCCTCTGGGAGAACAGAAAGTGAAATCTTGGAGTGATTTGGCCCTGGAAGCCTGTTTAGGGGAAGAAAAGGAAATGAGGGAAAGCTCTGCCCAAGGATCCCAGGCATTCTAGGGAGCCAGAGGTTCCTCCCAGCATTCCCGAGGGGCTCCAGAGCCTCCCCTCGAACACGGAGGAACAGAGGTTTCCCTTCCGGGTCCTGTTCCAGATAGAGCTTCCATGCCGGCCCCTGGGAGGAGACCAAAGGAGCAGGACCCCCGGTCCCCTCTGGGGCTGGGGGCTTAGAGGCTCCGACTCCGATGTTCTCCTGTAGTTGGGGGCTGGGGGTCTGGGATCAGGGGGTCCCTCCTCCTGGTCAGGCTCCATCTGGGGCGGAGGGCTTCGTGCTGAGGGCCCCGCCTTGGGAAGGACCCCACGTGCTGCAGGGGGGCTGGAGGGGGGGGCAGATGTAGGCTCGATGCAGAGGTGTCCAGCTGGGGGGCCGGGTCTTCAGGGAGCGCCCCATGGGCCTGAGCTCAGCAGCCAAAATGTCGCCAAACTCAGCTTCCAATAATTCACTGGACTGGGAAGCGGCCACGTGAGCATTTCTGGGAGAAAACCTCATGGACAGAGTGGTCCACAAGGCCGACCCCCAAGAGTGATCCAGCAAAAGTGGGGCAGCCACTTATTGGGGTGACGTTGAGGGGATTTTGGACTCCTGGCTCCCGTGTCCCTTCTGGAGATCCCAGTTCAAGGGCAGGAGGTGGAGACATGGCTCCCACCCTCAAGGAGCCCTGGTCAGCTGGGGGCCAGCACTCGGGTCAAGCTCCCTGCCCACCTCCAGCTACACCGGACATGTTCCTCTTCTCGGCTTCTCTTCCCCGGACTACAGTGGTTATGTCATTGAGGTCCCAGAAATCATGACTGATGACTTCCTCCCACCTGACAGAGGGGCGATCTCACATCACCCATTCCCTCCTTTCCATTTGAAGAGATCATCCCTGAGTTTTCTTGTTTTTCTTTAAAAAATTATTTATTTATTGTTACATTTGGGATCCAAGATGTTTCCCTTCCTCCTTCCCAGCCCCGAGTTGGAGAAACGTCTGACATTATATATGACATATACATATATATAGTATATCCACAAATACATATTGGACTTCTCAGCTCCTTCTCTGGAGGCCATTAGCATCTTCCTTCAATATTTTTTCAGTATTATTCAAGATTCAACTCAATTCAATGTTCAGTATTATTTAGATGTTTTCTTAATTTTATTATTCTCATGTATTTATTGATTTCACTGTTCTCCTTATTTCATGCAAGTCTTTCCAGGTTTTTCTGAGATCAGCCTGCCCAGAACTCCTTACCTGCCGTAACCATGACGATCCCGGAGCCCATCCCCAATGGCCGGGCATCCCTTTCATTTCCTGTCCTTTGCCACCACAAAGAGCTTCTGTAACTATTTTGGAAGCGTTCAATTCTTTTCCTTTTCCCCTGATCACTTTGGGAAACAGAACCAGTAGTGATCTTGCTGGCTTAAAGGGTATATCCAGTTTGATAACTCTTTGGGGGAGGTTCCAGATTGCTCTCCACCACCAATGGATCCACCTCCGGTGAATGAGTGTCCTCGTTTTTCCCACATCCCCCCAGACATTCGTCATTTTCTCATATCATTTTAGCCAATCTGATGGGTGACAGATGATATCTCAAAGTTGTTTTAATTTGCATTTCTCTAATCAATAATGACTTGGAGCATTTCTTACGTGACGATGTATAGCTTTGATTTTTTTCCTCCCCAAACCGCCTGTTCATTTCCTTTGTCAACTTATCAACTGGGGAATGATTTGTATTCTTAAAAAGGTGACAAGGTTCTCCACATATTTGAGATAGGAGGCCTTTATCCAAAAACTCTTATAAAATCCCTCGCCTCCATTTCTCCACTTCTTTCTAATCTTGGACACATTTATTTGTAAAAAAAAAAAACCAGAACTTAATGGGATCAAAATTATTCACTTTCTATTCCACAATGCTCTCTAATTTGTTTATTCATAAATTCTTGTCTTATTCATAAATCTGATAGGGGATCCATCCCATGTTCTTCTCATTTACTTATATCTCCTTTCATGTCAAGATCATGTATCCATTTTGATCTTATCTTGGTAAATGGTATAAGATATTGGTCTATACCTAGTTTCTATCAAACTGCTTTCTAGTTTTCCTTCCAAATTTTTTTTTTAACCAGATGGTGAATTTTTATCCCGAAAGCTTAAACCTTTACATTTGTTAAACAGGAGCTTATTACAGTCTTTTATTACTGTATATTGTATATCTACACTGATCCACCATTCTGCTCTTTAGTCGGTAGCTGAAAGTTTAAATAATTATAGCTTATGATGCATTTAAGATCTGGACTCTTAAGATTTAAGAAGGGACTGCTAGATCTCCTTCCTTTACTCATTTTCATGAATTCCTTTGGTATTCTTGAGCTATTGTTCTTCCAAATGAATTATATTTTTTCTAATTCAATTAACTTTTTTTGAGTGATTTAATTGAAATTGAAACTGAATACTTTGATTAATTTAAATAAAATTTTATTATATTGGCTTAGCCCACTTGTAAACAATAAATATTTCTCCGATTATTTAATCTGACTTTCTTTGTATAAAAAAATTTACAATTATGTTCCTGTCTGGTTTTTTCCCTTAATTTTTCTTTTTCTTAAGGAGAATCTTTGCTTGATCCTGAATCATTGCAGAAAATGCTTCCTTTCCCTGTCAAGTTCAATTCGAGTACTGATAAAGGGCCTACTATGTGCAGGTACTCTGCGTCAGGCCGCAGCCCTTCAGGAACTTCTGTAGGAGGGATGCCACGTAGGTCAGTCACCACACAGTCCGGAGGGACCGGGAAGGCCTCCCGGGGGAGGCGGCTGCGAGAGCTCGGAAGGGAGCAGGGCGTTCTCAGAGGCGGAGGGAAAGCGTCCCAGGCTGGGCAAGGGCGGAAGCGCCGTCACACGGGACCGGAGGGCGGGGGACGGGAGCGGGACCGGCCGATGTTGGACCTTCAAGGTCCGGGGGAGACTTGGGATTATTTCTCAGGCAACGGAGAGTCACGGAAGGTGTCGGGGCGGCAGGCGGGGGTGGGAAGGGGCCCGCGGGGCAGGGAGGTCGGCTGGGCGCAGGCTTCAGCAGCCCCTCCAGGCCTCCCGAGTCTCCCAGGGGGTGCAGACGGGGATGGATGCTGGCCAGGTCGGGGCAAGGGCAGCAACATTCGGCCTCTCACGGGAAGACCGGAGGCCACCCCGCCTAACGCCTTTCAGGGATGAGGAAACAGGCCGGGAAAGCGGCCTGTCCATGGCCCCTGTGGCTCGGGGTCCGAGGCGGGATTTGAACTTGGGCTCCTGGGAACACAGCCGCTAATGTGGGACCTCGGGAGAGAGCGCAGGCCTGGAGATAGACCCGGAAGTCCTCTGGGAAGAGCTGGCCAAGGGAAAGGGAAGGTGGAGGCAGGGCAGAGTCTGGGGAGACTTGGGGGGTGGGACCTGAAGATCCGGCCAAGGAAGTGGGACAGTGGCCAACTGCGGGAAGGGAACCCAAGGTCAGAGGTCCTGGGGAGGTGGGGGCCGAGAAAAGGCCTGTGGAGATCCAGGTAAAGGAGCCTGGAAGTAGTGGGGGGAGGGGAACGGAAGCAGTAAGGACAGAGGGCTCCTTCCCGCAGGTGACTGGGTGGGCGTGTCCGGTGACTGGAGTGGGCGTGTCTGCTGAGTGGATGGTGACCAGAGTGGGCGTGTCCGCTGAGTGGAGGGTGACCAGAGTGGGCGTGTCTGCTGAGTGGAGGGTGACCAGAGTGGGCGTGTCTGCTGAGTGGAGGGTGACCAGAGTGGGCGTGTCTGCTGAGTGGAGGGTGACCAGAGTGGGCGTGTCTGCTGAGTGGATGGTGACCAGAGTAGGCGTGTCTGCTGAGTGGAGGGTGACCAGAGTGGGCGTGTCTGCTGAGTGGAGGGTGACCAGAGTGGGCGTGTCTGCTGAATGGATGGTGACCAGAGTGGGCGTGTCTGCTGAGTGGAGGGTGACCAGAGTAGGCGTGTCTGCTGAGTGGAGGGTGACCAGAGTGGGCGTGTCTGCTGAGTGGAGGGTGACCAGAGTGGGCGTGTCTGCTGAGTGGATGGTGACCAGAGTAGGCGTGTCTGCTGAGTGGAGGGTGACCAGAGTGGGCGTGTCTGCTGAGTGGGGTGGGCGTGTCCTGTGACCGGAGTGAGCGTGTCCGCTGAGTGGAGGGTGCGGGTCAAGACCCCCCACCCCATTTTCGCCTCCATACTTCAATGTCTCGGTCAAGAACAGGTTATGGACCTCGTGCCAAAGGGCCTGTGACATCACCGGTGCACTAGAACTGTGGGCGGGGGACAGCTAGGAGAAAGGAGACAGTTCTAAGTGGGAGCACGCATCTTTGCAGCCCTCCACCGAGGAGGCTTCCTTGCGGGAGTGGGGAGGGGGGAGGGGCCTCCTTTCCCCCTCTCACTTCGGGACCTTCCATGGGACTTTTTTGGCTTGGTTTTGAGGCAGTTGGGTTAGGTGACTCGCTCAAGGTCACACAGCCAGGAAGTAGTAAGTGTCGGCCGCCCAGGGAGCCTTTTAGGACACCAGCGGGAAGTTCGGCAGCCCCTGAACCCTCCAGGTGGGCCCAGACTCTCCCAAAGCCGGAGGAGAAGGGACAAAGCCGCCCTCGGTCCGAGCTGCCGCCCCAGACTCGCCCACCCCTCTGGGCTCGGTCCCGGGCTCCAGGGCCTCTGAGCCTTAAATCCCGCAGAGTTCCCCGCTCCCCCCAGCTCCAGACGTCCGAGCCCTGGGATCACTGAGATGCTGGGAACTTGTAACTTGAACGTTTTATTGATGATTTTGAGGTTTAGCCCCAAGAAGGCCTCGGACTTCGTCTTTTCTCCCCAGACCCGAGGCCCCCACCTCCTGGCCCACGGTTAACCTTCCACCTCCTGAGGGTCACTCCCTGCTGCCAGTCTCGGCTGTGCCCCTGAGCACCCACAGAACCTGCTGGGCCTGCCGTCGTTGCAACCCTCAAGTCACCTGGCACACAGAAGGCACTGAATAAGAGGCCCATGTACTGGGGAGCAGGCCTTCTCCTGTTCCCATCTGTGCAGAAGGGGTCGGACCCTACGGCCTTGGCCGTTGCCCAATAGCTGTTAGTTACTTGGGCCCATCTCCCGCCCTTCCCTGAGGCCAGAGGCCCCGGAAAGCGGCTTCTCCCATTTCTTCTGCCATCCCCCATGGGGGTGTCTGGGGGGTGGTGGGGGATGCTCACTGCCAAGGGCTCGGGCATTGTTGCCGTTGGGTTAATTCCCCGGGTTCAGCTTCTCCTTCACTGGGAGGCCCCAAACTGAGGGCCAGCCTTTGCCTAGTCGCTCCAGCCCACCGAAGGCTTCTGCTCCCCGAGGACCTTGCTCGGGGCCCCCGAGGGGCTCGCCACAATGAGAGGGATGCGTCCCGACAACATGTATTTTCAAAATCTGCTTTTATTTACATTTCAAGTCAATCACATGCAAACATTATTTTTTTTAAAACAAGAATGTGATTAGCAAAAGATGCATTAGAATTTTAAAATAGCAATTAAATATACAAAAATAGAGCTTACAAAAACAGCGAATGTTTTCAAAAATATTCTGCTGCAGAATCCTTAGTATATAAATATGTCTATGAAACCAGAGGCTCAGAGTTTCATAAACTTTTGCAGGAGTTACACGATATCGACTTGAATCACCCAGGGGCAGCGAGCGCCACGTGGAGACCAGCTCGAGGAAGTGCCCGAGACACCGATCCAGTGGCTGGCCGTGCTCCCCTTCCCGGGGGTGGGGGAACTGTCTTATTCTTTCACCGGAGACTTTGTCTATCCATTCGTTAATACTGGATATCTTGCCTTGCGATTCATTGTTCTTTTAAAGGAGAACGACGTTCCGGCCATCCTGAGGGGCAACAAATGATAAACAGGAAGAGCTCCCCCGAACAGCAGTATCCCGGTCCTCTGGCGGGACGGACCAGGAGGCCGAGCCCCGTGCCCAGCTAACCAGATGGCACCAATGGGCCCAAAGGCTAAAAGAAGGGCTGGCGTCAGGCCCCGGGCAGCTCCAGTCCTATCAGAAAGAAGTCCTAGGGACGTCTGAGGGGTTCCGTTCTAGGAGAAATCGGTTCCAGCTCATGGGGGCGGAAATCAGAGTCCGATTTAGGGTTCTTGGCCACTCACACGGGAAGACGGGAGACTTAAATAATGCTGATGAGAACGACTGGTAACAAACCTCGATCCTAAATCTGAACTCCAAAATACGTAGTTTTCAAGATATTTTTACAGACTCTGGAATGGGAGTAAGCGTCCGAGTCCTGCCCACCAATCTTTGAGATTCTTAGCTTCATTTATGAAAAAAAAAAGCAGCGATTGATTCTCCCCCAAAGCCATCCGGTGGCAAAGTTCATCGCAGGAAGATTGCACAACACCCTTTCCTTTCCCCAACGATTGTTTGCAGTTTGGGTAAAGAAGGTTTAGTGACTCAGGATGTGGGTCTGAGAGAGGGATGGAGAGAACAAAGTCTGAAAAGGTCTGAAAAGTGCTTCTGCCGAGCCTTTCCTTTCAAGTTTCAGCTTCAAGGCTCAGGATTCAAGTGCTTTTGGCCCAGGGCCCGGCCAGCCCAATATTACGGGCAGGCCACGGAGAGCTGACAGCCCGTCCAGGACTCAGAAAAGACAAGAAGGTGGGGGCTGGGGGGGAGGGGAACTTTGCACGCGGCCCCCAGTGGACATGCCTCAGATGTGCTGTCAAGGATCTGCTTTCAAATGCTATCTCCATAATTACAGGCGGTTTAGCCGCCACTAGGAGCCTGGGCCTTCCCAGCCCACCGCCTGGAGAAGGAGACGGCTCTCCCCACCCGGCCCCTCCTCAGGGAAGGAGCACCCGTCTCGGGCAGCCCGGCACAAGCCATGGGACCCTTTCCTCCCCAAGCCCCCTGGGGCTCCATCTTCTCTAAGGAGCTGATGAGAAGGGGAGGTTTCAATGAGTCTCAGCACGGATGGAAAAGGTCTGACTAAAGCAAGGGCGGTCAGGGAGGGGGATGGTTTGGCTGGCTTGGGCCCGGGGCCACAGGAGGGCCCTGACGAGTCCATGTCCCATCTCTGGTTGTTTGGGCACTTAAAAGGTCAAATCTCAGCTTTTATGGCCAGGGTGAGGGAGGGAGTGGAAGGTTCCGTTTGTCTAGAAACAAGGAATTCCATTATGTCGTAACCGAGGATCTGCCTTGCTGGAAAGGAATGTGGTTCAAGAGCGATTCTGTGGTTCCGGATGGACTGACCGCGGCCGGGAAGGGCTCCCCTCCGAGAGATGGCTCACGGTCAGCCAGCCCGGAGAGCTCTGGGAGCCGTGGCCGGGCTGGGGCAGTGAGGGGGGAGGCCGAGGGGCGAGGGCGGCCCTGGGAGCCCGCCGGCACAGTGACCATCCCCGGCCACCCCTGCAGGTCATGGAGCGGTCTCATCGTGGTCGTGGTAACAATCTGACAGGGGAGATCCTAGTCATGGGGGGCTCATGAGGGAAACACGAGGGGGCTCTTACTCTGGACCGAACTCTCCAGGGGTGGGCTCCATGATTAGATCACAAGCCCTCAGAGGGCAGGGAGCCCAGCACAACGCCGGCCAGAGGAGGAGGTGCTGGCTACTCTTTCATTTCGTTTATTCACTGTCCCTAAATCCCTCCTGGGGGGGTCTCATCTGAGGAAGTGGAAAATGCTACAGATTCTGCAGCTAAGAAAGCGGGGAAGGCCCCAGCTGCCTCCCAGGCCCGGCATCGAAGGCCCCGCGTTCCTGTGTCCTGTCCCTGAGCCCCAGTGAGTACAAGAGATTCCGGGTCAGCAGCTGGAGGAGGCGAGTGAGTGGTTGGTGAAGGGTCGAGAAAGTCCAATTTTTTAGCTTCCTTTCTTCACATTTCAGTTAGAAACACACAAATCACTGATGGCTAAGTAGGCCAACGTCCCCAAAGGCCTAAACTTCCCCCTGGATCTTCACCAAGAGATGGGGAGCGACCAGTGACTTCCAGGGCTTTCAGATTGATTTCAGGGATCAAAGGGATTCTTTCCTCATTCCTCCTTTCTCGTTCTTGGATTCAGCACTGGCGCCTACACCTACGTTCTGTGTTGTTCTGGCCCGAGCACACGATCACAGTCCGCTTAGTATTTGTCAGAACCGGTCCGGGAAGGAGCAGGGAATGCCCCTGGCTGAGGTCATTGAGCAAGGCTGGGCCCAGAGGGTCTCTCCCTCACAAAGACTACGGGCTCTATACCTCCTTTCTCCGCTAGGTCAGGGTCACGAGGCTTAAGGGACCGGGAGAAGTGACTGGCTTTTGGCACGGGGTCCTCAAACTCCATCACAGGAGCTGATGACGAAGCAGAGCCGAGATTTCTTCCGATCAATCGCTTGCTCAACATCATCCACTTTGCGTATTGACAAATGTCAAGATGGATTCGTGGGGACGGCTCGGACTTTCTGCTTAATCAGTGTAAACACACACAGTACGGACACCAGGTGGAGTCTGTTGGGACATTTGTACCCATTTGGACTCCGGTCCGATCTGCGAATGAGAAGACATTTTGATTTTGCTACTTTGGCCTTCGTTGGGCGGAGCTAAGTTGGAATCATACAGTCAACGTCTGAACAGGCTTTCAGCTGGAAAGAATATTTGAGATATTGGACTGAAATGTTTTGCCCTTAAAAAAAAAAACAGTCCCTTGCTGAGGTCCCTACTCAAAGCAGCAGAGCAAGAGCACCCAAGGGTGTAGTCCTTCAGACAGCGGGGTCGGAGGGGACGGGGAGCACAAGCTAAAAGCTTCACCCGTCCCCAGATTTCTGCCTTTTATTTTGATCGTGGCCCCCTATGGAAGAAATGGCACTTATTCCAAAGCTGTTCCATGTTCCTGGAAATTTCTAGGCTGTAAACAATGTAACTACACTGTATAGATCCAGAGACAAGCCCAATATTCTCTTTTAACATTGGTCACTAAAAATATTTTACTGTAAACCTGTTTCATCAAGTTCAGGGGAATCTATTGGTTTCCCGGCATTTAAGGACTGCCAGAAATGCAGACAAGGAAAGCGCTAAGTCAGAGGGGAGGCGGGAGTGCTTATAACTGGTATCCTTTCCTTAATGGCTCAGAAAATAAGCATGGAGCCCAACAGGTTAAAGCTCTACTATAAAAAGAGCCTTCCCTTCCACTCCCTTGTTCAAGAACCGGGACAGGACCGGCAGAACCCCCCAGATCAGACGTGGGGAGGAGTCCGCCGCTCCCCAGAACAGCAGTTCCCATCCTTTTCCTTTCCTAGCCCCCGAACCGTGGGAATCCCTTTTTGATTTCTAGTGGGTGGTGGGGAGGGGGGAGGGGGGCGCCGTGGGAAGCACTCGAGGATGAAATCTTTTGCTTCCAGTTCAGCCTTGGCTGCCGTGTTCCCGCGGGTGGGGGACATGATAAAGGCGGGAAGGCCTCGCCCGGGAAGGGGCTGGGCTGGGCTGCGGGAAGAGCCGGCGAGGCCGTGCGCTTCTTTCTAAGAGCTAACTTACAACATATTCTGGTACCCCCAAAGATCAGCTACTTTTGGGTCACGTCTACAAAAGTCTGAGTGCAAGAGACAGAGCCATCTCTGGCTTCTATAAATACGCTTTTTGCTCATGTTTCCAGGGCCAAGTACAAAGCTAAACACACAACCGAGGCCTCCTTAATCCTGGCTGCCCAACACAATATTTACAAGTTCAAATATTTTTTAAAATTCGGAGCGGGGGCTCCGCCGGGGGCTGGTTTCCGAGCAGCGCCTGAGAGCTAACTGGAAACTAATCAGAACAAGAGATGGGTAGAACTGGGGTCAAACGGAGGGGTTTGGGGAGAAGCGGGGCAGGGAACGGTTGTGGGCCCAGCCTGGGACCGGGCAGGTAGGTGCTTTTTGGGGGGCTGACTTTCAGGGGCGCTGGGGTCCAATCTGACCGCACGGTCACTAGTATATCCGCTGGCGGCCCAGTTCCCGGAGGCTTACTGAGTCATCGGGGAGGGCGCCGCCCCGGTCCAGACGCTCCCTTGAGCCCTTGGGTCTCGGCTATCGCCACCCCAAGTCCGGTGACTCAGTTCGGGCCAGCCGGAAGTCCCGGTGAGAACCCGCCGACTCCTGGCCGGGCCGCGCGGACCACCCCCGCTCTTTCCCCGGCTCCTTAATGCCGACCACCGGTGACAATCCAGTGCGGAGGGCCGTGGGGCCTTGCCCAATCCGGCCCGCAGCGGCTCCGGACTTTCACCGGAACCACGGGATTCGGAGATCCAGGATCAGGGCGCCGGTGGGTCTGGGGCGGGCCGGCTCATCCGCTCGGGGAGCTTCACGCTTGCTCTCTGGGGGGGCTCGGCCTGGCGGTCCGGGGTCCAGCCCCCGAGGCTCAGCCCGCAGTCCCTCCTGCCACACTTACCCTCCCCCACTCTTGCTTATCCTAGGCAAACTCTGGGCGGGCACAGGGGCTGGGGCCGCACGCGGGGTGACCCCCCCCCCATCCGCGGGCCCTCCGTGCCAGGACGTGGGAGGGCGGCCGAGGCTTCCGGTGGCTTCGGGACCCAAAGGAGCAGCTCTTCGGGAGGGCCGGGGATCACTGGTGCATCTGTGCGGGGCGGCCGGGTGGGGGGCGAGCGGCCCTCCGCCTGGGGTTCTTCGCGATATCGTGTGCCCGAGTGCGTCCTGGGGGCGGGGCTAGACTATGTTCTCGGCCCCGGGGAGGGGGCCCTGCGGGGGGCCGCGGTCCTGCTTACTGTGCAGCTGCGCCAGCTGCAGGACCGGCATGTTGCACAGCGGGCACACTTTCCGGACCTCCAGCCACTTGATGAGGCACCTGCAAGTGAAAGACAAAGGGACAAGGGGCGTCAGTGCCCTGCGGCAGCCCGTTCCCGGGGGGCGGCCCCCACACCTTCCTGACGGCCTTCCCGAGGCACTGACACGTAAGGCTCCAACCCGGGGGCTGAAGCCCAAGAGTGGGGCTGCTCTGCTTCAGTCTGGGGGCACCGGGCCGTCCCCCCATTCTCCGGCGCTGCCCCGGGCGGCCACATCCCAGACAGCCAGCGCCCGTCCCGGCCCTCGTCTAGTAAAAGTCCCTCCTGTGCGCGGGGTTCTTGGTCACTCAATATTCCCTAAAGGAATAGATTGTCTTGGAAGGTGGGGAAGTGGAACGGACTCTTCTTGGAGAAAAACGGAGCAAATGCAATTATTTTAGGCCGTCAGGAAAATGCTCAGCAAGAGAATGAGTATATTTTTCCAAACCCCATGTCCCGGATTCCGGTTTAAAGCCATAACACGCGCTGACCAGATTATTTTGCTCACGAGCCATGACCTCCAAGCGGACAGCGCCGGGCCCTGGGCCGCCGCTGCTCTGGCTCTAACAGGGCAGGGGTGTGGGCGGCTGGGGGTGCTTTCCTTCCTTTCCCCTTGATGATTTGCCATCTACTCTCACGCCATAAACTTCACTTTGTACCCAACTGCGAAGCCTCCTGTCCGCTGGAAATCTCCTTTCCAAATGTAGCAAAGAGTCAAAGACAAAAGTTTTGTCCCTGTGACTCTTTCCAACAACGAGGTGACTCGGGCCAGTTCCAAAGGACTTGGGATGGAGAGGGACCTCGGCACCCAGTGGGGACCACGGCACAGCCTTCTCCCTCTTTCTGCTGTCGTTTGCTTGCTTTTTGCTTTCTTTCTCATCTTTTGTGCAGCAAGATTACTGTATAAATGTTTACATATATTGGATTTAACATGTATTTTAACGTGTTTAACGTATATTAGATTACTTGCCATCTAGGGGTGGGAGTAGGGAATAGAAAATGGGTTTTCTGGGATTTAGTAAACATAGCCCAAAATAAAAGGGGCAACAGAGGGGTGGATCTGACCTTGGCCGATGGCATTAGTGTGGAGGGGGTCCCTAGTCCCCACGGGGCCTTAATTTAAAGCTGCACAATCCTGTCACTGATGTAAGTACACCACAACATGCAAGAGCCCCATACTCACTTCCTGTGGAAGGCGTGCTTACACGGGCAGATACCCAATTCATCTTTGGGCTTGAAATCTTCCAAACAGACCGCACAGATCTGAAAGAAACATTCCCAAGTGAGAGGGACTCCTTGCTGGAAACAGCAGCCCGGGTGACCCCCAAGCCCGGGGCCCTCCTCACCCTGCAGGGACGGAGCATCCCCCTCACCCCCAAATGTGGCTCTTTCTCAAACATGACTGAAGCTTTGGGGAAACAAAAGCCAGGAGTCGGGGAACACTCCAGGAGAGGGCTCGGGGCTGTCCTGGCTCTGGCTCTGGCCACTCAAGTCCTGTGATCACAATTCAACTGGAGCCAGACCCTGAGGCAAGGAGCAGCTCACTGGGCTCCCCAGGTTCCGTGAGCCTTCCCGAAGCACTTTTCACACGGGTATCGGATTCTCACAAGGTCCCTTACTGTCCAGGCAGACTAACTACTGAGTGTTCATTTAAAGCTAGATTTGAACTCAGGTCTTCTTGTGGGCAGGCCCAGTGCTGGGACCCCACGGTGCATCTGCTCATTATAGGGCCTTCGATTCTGATTCGTCATAATTTAGAAAGTTTTGAAAACATAGAAAGGGAACAGAGAAACCAAGCCAACTGTTGGGAACAGTGGCAGAATTTTCCCGGGGCTGTGGTGTTGGGGGGAGGGAGGGGGCAAGCTAACGGGGTAGGGGGGCACGAAGCTGCTTTCTCCTGCTTCCCTTTCCTCACCAGGAGCATAAAAGGTCTAAGAGAAACAGCCAAGCAGAGGGTGGGAATCTGCTCCCCGTTCCCCTCCTCAGGCCCCTGGGCCCAGCTTCTCGCTCTGGGGGGGGGCAGCGGGGAGCCCCCTCAGAAAGCTTCCCCGCAGAGCACCGGGAGCCCACAGGGGGCGGGGGCGCCGGGGTGCCCAGAGGTGGGCGGGTAGTGCCCGGGAGCGCGGGTTATCTTAGGGCAGGACGTGAGCCTTTCAGGGGTCATGGGAAAGGGTCCCTCCGGCTCAGGGGCCGTGTCTTGGTCTCCTTCCCGCTGAGATGGGAGCACTATACACAGCCCGTGGGCTGGCGCTAAGATCTCTATACACCTCCGGGGACGGGCGCCTCACCCGGGTTCATTCGACACAAAAGAAAAAGTGTTTTTAAAGTGGCTGACTCCGTGCTCAGAAAAGTCCTACTGAGCCGGGTTACGGTGAGGGGAGATCTGGGTCCTGGGGCACCCAGGGGGGCCGGGCGGAGCCTCTCCTCTCTCAGGGCTGGCCCCGAGGCCAGAGTCTTTCCCTTGGAAGGGTCAAGCCTCCGCTACACAGGCTGCCTCTCTCCCTCCTCTTCATCTTCATCTTTTTTTCCTCCTCCTCCTTTTCCTTCTCCTCCTTCTCCTCCTTCCTCCTCCTCTTCCCCCTCCTCCTCCTCAGGATGCTCGGGCCTTTTCCAGGATTCTGGATAAAACAATCTGAAGGCCTCGGGTCTCAAAGCCTACAGCCCCGGGGGATGCCGAGGCGTGGGTCCATAGGAGACCAGGGAGAGGTATCAGGAAGGGTCCCGTCCTGCACTTGACACACGCCAGGAAGTCCAAGTACTTGCCACGAGGTAGGAGGGCCTGGGTTCGAATCCCACCTCTGCCTCTGACGACGCTGATGTCCCCGTGGCCTTGGACAAACCATCTTCCCCCAGGCTTTGGCTTCTCTGTCGCTGAAGTCCTTCCTTCTCTAGAGCCAGGATCGCATGGAAGCGGACGGAGATGGAGGACCCAGCTGACCAGCCCCAGGCGCGCCACAGAATTCTGGGCAAACCGTTTGTTCTGTGGCTTCAGACTTCCTTTTCCTTCTTTGGGACAGTCTGGCGCACCTTCGTCCTGACTTGTAGTAACGGAGAAGTGAGAGAAACCGCTTTCAATGCTCGATTCCATTTAGAGGGCCCAGAAGGGCAGCCATGACTTCAGGACGGCTCCGTGTCCGGTGTCCGTGCCTGTAGGAGTGACTCATGACAGCCGTGCCAGACAATGCCCCCCCTCGTCCGTCAGTCGGGCTCAGTGGGCTGCGCCAAGGAGCCCCCGACCCGCTGAAGAACGCCCAGGTCACGACCCCTGATCCAGCACAAGGCCGACGGCCCCGCTGCTTCCAAAATCACAGTATTCTTCACAAACACGAGTCTTTTCCCACGACTGCCGACAAGATGGAAGGCGGGAGAGCAGTGTGTGCCCCAGGCCTCCGTATTCCTCTTGGGTACGGCTGCGCCCTTTGCCTGCCAGGGCCCTCCCCCTGAGGACTTGCAGCATGGCCGGTCCAGGTGTCCTCGGGGCGTCGGGTCGGAGCCAGCCCTTTCCCGTGACTTGCTGCCTCCTAGCCGTCCTCCCAGAACCAAACCCAGGCTCCCGATCCCTCCGCAAGCCAGGCTGGGGCCATTTCAGAGGCAGGAAGGAGCTCAGCAGCCAGGCAGCCCGGGCCAGGCGGAGTCCCCATTCTGTCAGCGCTGACGGGGCCGTCCAGCTGCTTCAGGCCCAGGGACGGCTCAGTCCCCTCGGGACGGCCCAGCCCCCTCAGGACGGCTCAGTCCCCTCGGGATGGCTCAGCCCCCTCGGGATGGCTCAGCCCCCTCGGGACGGCCCAGCCCCCTCGGGACGGCCGTCCGCTTCAGCCCTGAAGCTCCCGCCCTCCCTTCTGCGGCCAGTCACCGGACATTAAGTGCCCGCTCTGTGCTGGGCGCTGTGCTAAGTGCTGGGGACACCAAGGTCCACAAGCAGCCCTGCCCTCGAGGGGCTCACGGTCTGGTGGTGGAGATGATATAAAGACAGCAAGCGGTGCCCGAGATAAATGGGGCATGACCCCCAGCGGGGAGGGGAGGCTCAGGGAGAAGCACTGGGGGAGCCGGGCAGGCCAGCGGGGGAAGCAGAGGAGGGAGAGCGCTCCAGGCCCCGAGCGGGTCGGGGGCAGGGGTGGGGCTGGCTTATAAGGGCTTTCCTCCCAACCTGAGGGTGTGTATCCGGACCTGGAGGCCCCCGGGAGCTCTGGGAATTTACTGGGGGGGGGGGGGGCAGCCCTGTTGAGCCGGACTTTGGCTGCTGAACGGTGGGAACCTCGGGGAGGAGACCCAAAGCAGATGGAGGCTACAGTCCAGGGAGGGAGGAGGGTCTGCATCAAGGGGAGGCCGGTGTGAGAGGAGAGACGGGGAGATTATCAGAGAGGGGTTGGCCTCCAGAGGAGGTCGGATGCCGCCACAGGCTTCCTGGAAGCTCCGTCTCCCTTAATTCAGACTGGGAATGAACTCGCTTTCTTGGCCACCAGACTGACGCCCAGGACGCTCGCAGTCCGCCAAAACCCAGAGACCCTTTTCAGAGCTCCTGACTATCCATCTCTCCCACTTTATGGGTATGAAGTGGTTCTCTGGTGTCCAAGTTTAAAACGTGACCTCCCACCCCAGTGAGTTCCATTTTCTCCCCCCACCCCAGGGTTTAGCTTGTTGGAAGGCGCTCTCTCCCTTCTCGCTCTGGGCCGCCTGCCACCGTGGGGACCGGGCACCTTTCTCCCAGTCCCGACACTGCAGAGCCGGCACAGAGCCCTGAGTGGCTCCCCTGGAGACTTCCTGCGGGGGTCCATTTACTGTGATTCTGAGTCTGGCCAAGCAACCGGCTTTGAATCCATCTGATGTTATTATCATCTTGGATCCATAGTTTTCCTTCTCTGAAGAAGGGCATAAGTTACTTTATCCAAATTTTTGCTGAGATCTAGTGATCCAGAGGATTCTGCTCATCCGATTAAGCTTAGTAACTGTCAAAAAGGAAATAGTCTGTCATGAACTCTTCTTGATGCAGTCAAGCTGGGCTCTGTGACCACGACTTCCCTTTCTGAGTGTTCACCATCCCTCTCTCTCTCTCTCTCTCTCTCTCTCTCTCTCTCTCTCTCTCTCTCTCTCTCTCTTTCTCTCTCTCTCTCTCTCTGTCTGTCTCTGTCTCTCTCTGTCTCTGTCTATCTCTCTCTGATTCTCTTTCTATCTCTGTCTCTGTCTCTGTGTCTCTGTGTCTCTCTCTCTCTTTTTTTCTCTGTCTCTCTGCGTGTCTGTCTCTCTCTCTCTCTCTGATTCTCTCTTTTTCTCTTTCTTTCTCTGATTCTCTCTCTTTTTCTGTCTCTGTCTCTCTCTCTGATTCTCCGTCTCTCTCTCTCAAACCAACCATCTCTTTAATGAAATGCTTAAAACAACCAATAGCAAACAATTAGTAAAAAATTAAAACCCGCATACAGATGAAAGTCCAGAAAAAGTCTGGGTGCCTCTATCTACTCTGTGGCCCCAGACCTGCGTCCTGCCAGCCTGTCCTTGTCTGACCAGTTGCTATGGGTCCCTGAGCCAAGTGGAGTAAGGGCTGGCTGTCCCAGCTGCCCTGGGGCTGAAGTCACATGATGGCTCTCATGGTCTCAGGCATTCCAGAACCTCGGTTCAATTGCTCACTAGTTTCAGTATCAATAGTAAAACAACATTCAATGTGTAACCATTTTTGCTCCGTTGGTAATCATTTAATCAGCACACGGCGCCAAGTATTGTTTAAGACATTGTTTTGTTAGGCTCCAGGAATGCACAAAGGAAAACACTTTGGTGCAAGACTCCTGCCACCGAGAGACCGGGGGAGAATGGGCCGGGGAAGTTAAGCAGCCACAGGGGGATCCCTGGGAAAAGCCGAGTGGTTCTGTTGGGCTCCACGTCCCGGCTGGCTCAGCGGCATCACTGAGGCAGAGGAAAGGGCGGGGGTCGTCGGCAGAACCATGTACCATGCACCCCCCCAGAAAGGCAGGTCCCTAAGCAGAAGGGACAACACTACCATCGCCTAAGTCTGAAAGCCGGCTTAGAACCAACTCGTGGCCCTCACAGAAGGTTTCAGAGGATGCAGGCATTTGGGTGTGGAAAGGTTAGAATCCAGCAGAGATCAGGGTGAGTCTCAAACCCGGGTCTGTTTAACCAGCATTGGGCCTGACGAGCTGGGAGAGAACCGTGGAAAATGAGCTTTTTGATAAAGGAATCTGAGTAAAGGGAAAGGGAGTTCACAGAATTCACTTTGCAAAGTTTTGATGACTCTTGAAGACCTGAGTTCAAATCCTGTTTCTGATCCCTGTTGGGCAACTTAACCTCTCGATGCCCCTGAAACTCTAAAATATAAACTGCAGAAGAGCTGGCAGTCTGAGCTAGAAGCAGAACTTCTTACTGATTCCACCCTGAAGTCTTATTAACTGAAAACCTATTGCAGATAATGCTCGTCAGTAATAACGCATTTAAAATCCAACCCTCTATGAAGTCATAACTCACTCAAATGCCCCTTGGCTGACTGCCCATTTTATAAGCTGCATTAGCAAATTAACAGCCTCCAATTTTTTTTTTTTTTTACTTAATATTGTATTTCTCTAGAATCAATTGAGTTTGGGGAGGACATGGCTGGAGTCATGCTTAATGTGGAGGAGGGGAAGGAATACAGAAACCTTTACAAATACGAAGTTATGATAAAAGTTGTATAATAAATGGGTAGCTTAAAAAACTCTAACCCAACAACTTGGGTTTTGGGAAGACCACTCCCTCTTCCTATGTATTCATTCGGTGTCCAAATCTTGATCCCCTGCTCTCAATTTGTAGGGACCATCCCCTAGCTTCCCTTGGATCCCTATACTAGTCTCCCAAGTGGCTTCTCTGGTTCAGGTCTAATCCTTCTTCCACACAACAGCCAGAGGGACAGAAATAGGCTGAACTCTGTCTCGAGGGCCCCCTGCCCTAGAATGAGTCAGTGGCTTCTTGTTGATTCCTAAGATAAAAGTCCAAACTCTTGTTTGGCATCTAAAGCCTTTTCCCACTTGATCTGCAGGCCTGGTTTTCCCTTTGTTGTCCCTCGCACACATTATGAGCGGGCCTGCCAGACCTTCACTGCTGACCTTATGCCTGACATTCATCTCCGGCCGTATCTCTGACCATTGACCCCCGGGGCCTTCTTCTCCTCCAGGAGAAGCCCTTGATCCTCCCACAAAGTATTGACTCGTATTGACGGCGCACACTTCCAGGGATGCAGTACGGGTCCTTTTTCTCCTCATGGGATGGACGGAAACTCCTCCAACGTGGAGCCCTCTTGAATTCTGTTCCTCGTCACTCCTTCCCGGTCCAGGACCAGGCCTCTGAGCCGGGCGGCAGCATCTGTGCTTTGTCTCCTTCCTTTCTCCTTTCGGGGCTGTCTTCCCTGTTAGCAGGCAAGCTTTTTTGAGGGCAGGGATTTACATTTTTGCATCTCTGACACTTGGCAGAGTGTCTGGAACACGAATTAAAGATATATTCATTTATTTATTCAGAGCCCTACACGTATAGAGGCCCTGAAGAAATTTGACGATCTGAACACAGAGTACAAGAATTTGAATAGAACCTGGAAATTCTTTACATACATTTAACAATTCAATCCAATGAGCGTTTATTGTGTATATCCTATGGCCGAGGTCCTGTGCTAGATGTCCCTGCCCTCTGAGTGCTCACAGACAGTGAAACGCGTCCTTGTGCTGCCCACTGTTCACTGCAGATCATCCCTCTTGCTTCCTCCTGACATCAGAAGGATGCCAGTGGAGCTTTCTGGCTCTCCCCTTCTCTCTCCTGCCATGTGTCCCGTTCCCCTTCCCACTGTTCTTTGGAGTTTCTCATCGGTTCTTTCCATTGCCCTGTACTGGATCCTCACTCTGGGTTTTTGGAGGAAGTGTGTACCGTGTTCTACCAGCACAGTGGCTGTCATGTTGAAAAGAAGGATCTTTGCTTTTACGGGGGCTTGGGATCAGTAAAAGAGCTTGGCAATTTCCTAAAAGCGACTTAGCCGCCACCTTGTTTCTCTTCATTTCACGTCTATCTGTACAGTCTGTCCCAGATACACAAACTGTTGGACAAGCTCTGTAGCGTATTCAAGTTTCTGCTGAAATGTGGGCAATAGACATTCTTCTTTTCCCTATTCTGCAGGGAGGGACGGGCCAAATTCCTTCAAGGGCTTTCAGATTTCTTTTGAGAGGATCTGCAATATCCGGGGGCTGACATAATTTTCAAAGTGCCATCTGCCAACGCCCATGCGTCGGTATTACTCAGAGATCCGGGACAGCGCAGCAGCAAGACCGAGGCAGGAATCCTTGAGGAGACGTGGTCCTCAAGATATGAAACCTTCAGTGTAAACACGGTGTGATTTCTGGAGCTGAGGGAGACCGGGCCATCGGGAAGTCAGAAAAAGTTTCCTGGGGGAGGCGCTTTGAAGGAAGCTAATGACTTAAGGATTGTTTCGTACCATGTCGGAACCTCCTCACTTCTGTAATTTCAGAGGTCGTCCTGAGAAATGTAGGCTCAAACTTGAACAACAAGCAGGGATAGTCTTGCCAATAAAAAGAGACAAACTGGTTTGCTGAAAAGTAACCCTGACTTTATCCCATGTGACCAGTAATCTCTTGACAACCAGCCATTACCTGGGCATCTTTTCATTCCATCGGGTGATATGGGCCTCCAGGGAATGCCAGGTGACTGAAATCTCTTCATTCTTTGCTCATACCCTCTCTCCCTCCCTTTCTTTTCTTCTTTTCAGTTGTGAATTCTGCCCCTCCTCCAGCTCCTCCCTCACCCATCAGAATAGCAAGAAATAAGATATCTATTATCCACAAGAAGCAGTGCAAACCTGTTTCTATATCAGTTGTGCTGCAGAAGAAAAACAAGAAAAGCAAAGGGAAGGAGGCGGGCTTCAGTCTGCATCCAGTTCCTCCTCCAGAAGTGGGCGGCATTTCTCACTTCGGGGTCGTTTGGAGCCGCTGATCATTCACAGTGTTGCTGTGGCTCTCGGTTCTTCTCACTTCACTTTGCATCAGTTCATACAAGTCTTCCTGTGAGCTTTGGGGCACGCCCTACGCGTCATTGCTCTCAGCCCCACAGCGTTCCGGCTTGGGCCCATGCCTTGTTCTGCTATTCTCCAACTGACGGGAATGCCCTTGATGTCCAGTTGCTACCACAAGAAGAAGGCTACAAGTGTTTTTGCTCATCATCCATTGCACTTTCCTTTCATTCCTTTGGGATGCGGACTTCGTAGTTACACTGCTGAGCCATGGGGTATACACAGGTGTATGGTCCTTAGGACAACTGCTCTCCAGAAAGGTTGGATCAGTTCACGAATCCACCAAACAGTGCATTAATGTTCCAGTTTTTTCACATTCGCTGCAACATTTGTCATTTTCATTTTCTGTTGGGTTAGCCAATCTGATAAGTATCAGGGAGGATCTTAGAGTTGTTTTAATTTGCATTTCTCCAATCAGGAGTGATTTAGAGCTTTTTTCCAAATATGACAATGGATAACTTTGATTTCTTCTTTTGAAGACTGCCTGTTCACATCCTTTGACCATTTGCCAATTGGAGAATTTATCTTTCTGTTTCTAAGTCTTCTTTTCTTAAAATCACTCTCTTTCATTATCTTTTCCCTTAGTTTTTTTTTTATCCATCTTGCTTCCAAACCAGTAACACTTGAATATGAAATAATAAGAAAGTAGCAAGACATAGAAGATACTTAATGACTGATTAAAATGCTTTCTCTAGTGCTATCTACCCAATGAGTTCTCTGTTAATATAAAATAATTGATCTCAGTGGCTCTGAGATAATAAACTCACCAGAAGAATCCAGTGACCACCTTTGATAATTTTAAGAATTATGCAAATTGGGACTTTTAAAATTAGTTGTTTATCTGAATTACAAAACAGTGGGCAATAGATAACAGTTATGGGGAAGTAATAATAATACAATAATGATCATATATATAATTTTAAGGTTTGCAAAGCACTTTCCAAATATTACTTTATTAGAATTATATTAAAATAATCCTGGGAGGTAAGTACTATGATTATTTCCATTTTGTTGATATGGAAACTGAGGCCAGAACACATTAAGTGATTTGCCCAGCTAGTGCCTGGGGTAGCGACTCAGGTCTAATTCAGGGCCTTCTGGTAGGGTACAATGCTATTTGGCTGCTTAATTTTCTGTTGTGAGAGATTATTCTCCATAGTGTTTATACGGGGAAGAAAATGACTAATTTTTTAAAAAAGATCTCAGCTATAATAAGCACAGAGAAAATCTTGAGCTGTTTTAAGTATTATGGAGAACCAATCAGTTAAACTTTAAAAAATGCTTTATATGAGTGTATCACGATGAGTGTATCATCACATTGTCTATCAGCTGGGTTTAAAGCCGCGGTAGGATATAGGAGTGAAAAGAATTCCTGTCTGTAGTTCCGGGTTGAAGGGTAATGCTAATAAAGTATAAGTATGAGGATGTCCTTGTGAGCTGGTGAATTTTCTGGTCCGTGGTCATCAAGCCCATCCCTCCGCTCTGGCCCTTCACCCCCAACATTTGTCTTTGCTCCTGAGCAGCCACAAGTAAAACTGCATAAAGGAACCCTTAGCAAACCATTCTGTTTAAAACAAGGATACTCCTAGTTAACCACCACACAAGATTCACTACTCACCTCATGCAAATTCAGCTCTTTTACTTTTTCTTTTAATATAACCTGAAAAAGAAAAGCTTAAGTTTTTATGCTGATCTCTTTGTGTTCCCAGAATTTGTTGTTATTCTATTTACAAGGTTTTAACAGCTTTTCTTCTGCACAGCCAGCTCATTTCATAAACATCAATTTAATGTTTATCAGAATTTTTTGTTTGAAATGATATTACATAGCATTTTAATTAATTATTTTATAAACCACGTTCAGAAACCCTTTACTCACTCCCAAGACAATTGAATTCAAATGTTTAAATGTTTCTCCTAATTGAAGGATATAAAAAAGGGACAATGGTTAAAATAAATGTCAAAATGATGAGGTCCCTTTCAACTCTAAGAAGCCAAAAAAAGGGGGGCATATTTTCTAGGCTAAAATTAGTTTTATGTTGTAGAAATTGCTTTTCAATTTAAAACAAAAAATAAGGAAGTCATGTTGGAGAATAAAAATTCTAGAACTGAGGCAGATCTCTTCCCTAGTCCCAACAAAGAAGCAAAATGACTTTGATGGTAAGTCATGTTAAAAACATTACAATCCCATATTACCATTTTCTGCCTTGGGAATGCATGCCATGTTCCAACATGATATTACTAATCTCACTCCCTCAAAGATAAGTTTACTTTCCCCTTTGGAGACAGTTTTGCTTTCTGACCCACTGCAGGGTCCAGTTTCACTTTCTGAGTCTGCCCACATACGGCTGTTGTGTTGATGTTCCAACGTTATCGGAGGAGACGAACAGAAAGTAATATTTCTATGAGTTACTTGCTACAGTTAAAGGGCAACCAATGCTAAAAATACAGTTGAACTACTAAACGTCTCTTTTATTATTTTCAACTGTTTGTTTACGAGACAAAAAAAGTTGTGAACTTAGAACTGTTATTTTTGAAGAACCCTTAAGAATATTTGATAGAATAGGAGACAATTGCTAACAGATAAAAGCACGTTTTGGGGCTTTCTTGGCCAAATTTGAAGATCATTCACACAGAAAATTGAGAACTATTGACTTTATCGGGGTCGGGGTTCATTTGGCTAGATCATCCCTCGGAAACCTCTGTCCAATGGTCTGCTAGATACTTCATTAGCAAAGGATGTACAAGCTGATAAAGCGGTATCTGAGAAGGTATTAATTCCTACCATGAGATGCTCCACTGAAATCAAAGCCGAAATGAAGATTAATTGCATG
The DNA here is from genome assembly GCF_016432865.1 of Antechinus flavipes. NCBI lineage: Eukaryota > Metazoa > Chordata > Mammalia > Dasyuromorphia > Dasyuridae > Antechinus > Antechinus flavipes. The sequence goes on from NC_067399.1 coordinate 24,117,180, forward strand.
GATACTGGCAAAATCGCCATTTTAAAGGCTAGGGTGTTTTAATTCTAGACCGAGAAGCTACTAGAGCGATTAGGATCAATGCAAACCACAGAGTCCACATGAAACAGCTTCAGCTAACATTTTTTATCCTGGTTCCCTTAATGGGATGCCTAACAGCTTTTTATGGTGATATCTTCACACAGATTCAGAATATGTTGTGCTGTGTAAAAATCTAGCCAAATGCTAGAGTCAATTCACTCTGGGATGACAGAAACTTAAAGTGGTAAATATACAGCGTTTATATATTTCCTTGCAAAAGACTTCAAAAGAATTTAAAGGCAGACACTGATCCATATGCATGAGATTTGGGAGTGTTCATAAAATAGGAAGATTGGAAAGAAGCAGTTTACTCATTTAAGGATAGTTAAATAGAGAGACAAATGAAATTGTAGTAGCCTTTGCAAATCATTCAATGAAAATGTTTTCAGTTTAGATCTAAAATGTACTATATAAATCTAATTTCACAATTTTTAATGGGTAGTTTATTGGTTTATTCATAGTTTCTTCAACTCCTCCTGCTTTTAGTCAAAATGTTCTGCATTTAACTATTCTCATTGCAGATATGCATCTGATTGAAACACATTTTTTTTTTTTTTACTGTCAAATTCAGATTTATGGAACAACTACAAATGGCAACTGTAGAAAATTAAATGTGGGAACAAAAGATTCCCTTCATCTATTTATTTATTTATTTATTTATTTATTTACTCATTTATTTATTTATTCATTCATTCATTCACCCATCCATTTATTTATTCACTCAGTCACTCATTCATTTATTTATTCATTTATTCATTCATCTATCTATCCATTCATCTATTCATTCATTCATTCACTCATTTATCTATCTATCTATCTATCTATCTATCTATCTATCTATCTATTTATCTATCTATCTATCTATTTATTTATGTAATAAGGTGACGTGACTTTTGCTCCAGATCCCACAGGATTCTTTAACAGATGAGAAAGCTCATCCCAATTGGCCCAATAATTCTTTTTATTCCTAGCTGGCCAATTTCCTGTCAGGTCACTATGCTGTGCTGTTTGTTTTCTGTAGCCTTAAAGTTCTGAGTGAAAAGGCCCGGGAATGGTAACCAATAAAGATGGTGCCCCCAGGATGCCCACTCCACGTGCTCAGCACCGGTAGGAAGAAGCCCATGACTTCTGACAGGTTCAGCGCAGTCACCGGCAGCAGAAGCGTGTTGGCTCTTCTTTTTAAGGAAGAAGCCAAATGAAAGAAAAGGTACAAACTATTTTTATTATCTTACCTGTTTGTAGGCATAAAATTCTTTGTGGGCTTGATGTCTTAGCCTAAAAGAATGGAAAAAATAACATGGTCTCAGATCACAAAATGCCAACTACGTGCTGTGCTCAAGGCTAAGATACAAATTTGCAAAAAGACAGTCCCTGCTCCCAAGAAATGCACCCCCCTCCAAGTGGGGCAGCCGACACAAATGAGGTTTCAGCCTCTGGGCGGATGGAAACCTCAGGGCTCCTTCGTATGCCCGAGCTGGGGTCAGGCAGGGCCTGGGCATCTGGAGGATTTTGGACAGAGCCTGGTGGTCCCATCTCACTGGATGGATTTCTGCATCCCAGTCTGTCCAAGCAGTGTGGGCAGCGGGTCTCTCCTGCAGAGTGCTGGGATGGGGTCTGGGCCAAAGGAAGGGCAAAGAGGAAGGCCATGTTCACTGGGAGTTCTTCTCGTATGAACAAAAAAAACCTGGGCTGTTCCTTGGAAGAGATGTAACCTTCTGTGGCTCACTACTGATCACTTCAGAGTGATCAGTAGTGAGCCACAGAAGGTTATATCTCTTGGCCTTACTTCATATTACTCTCACTCCAACCAAAAGGGCCAGTTCTTTGCCCGCTGAACACACCACATTCATTTTTTGTACCTTGGACCACCCCATTGTTGCTTTCAAATTTGGCTAAAAAAGTCTCCAAATCAGAGATTTGTTCCCTGATTGATTTCACCCAAGTGACTGCTCCTTTACAAGAATGAGTGCTCGAGAAACTACAGTTTTTTGGCTCTAACGTGCTGTGAATATTCAAGTTGCTTTGTGACTATGCTTCTTTATACCAACCTGACTGCATCGGTACAGTGCAGACTTTGCTGTGTCTCTCGGCAACTTTGTGAGATGCATCCCAGGTTCCTGGAATTCCAGATGTGGGGAGTAGAGTCCCAAACACACACATCTGACCATCGGTTTACCAAGAGGTCAGGTAGAAGGGCCAGGTGCTCGGTTGAGAAACCCCTCACCCAGAGGCTCTATTCTGCTACCCTACTATTTGCAGTTTGCTTGTGGAAAGAACAGAAGGCCTGAGCTCTGCCCCTTATTAGTCATGTGACCCTTTGAACCTCACTTCCCTTAGCCAGTGTAATACTTGGGTCATGTACAAGCCTCACAGGACTGCTGAGGAAAATTCTTCGTAAACCTCAATATTGCATAAATGTGAATCATCGTTGTTTTTATTAGTTGTGTGTCCTGAGGTAAATGACTTCCCCTATATGGCTCTCATTTCTTCATCTGCAAAATGAAGTCGTTGAACCAAAAGGCTTCTAAGATTCCTTGTAGCTGAATCTAGAAGTGCATTATTGCAGGAGATTGATGTACAAGGCAAAGACTCATTTTGTAACCCAAACAATCCCTCTTTAATGGGCCTCTGTATCTTTGTGGACTGAATTTCCTTAAGGTAAAGCTCTATCTGTACTGCTTCAGCACCTAGCACTGCCTTCATTTGAATTACATCACCCTCTCACTTCTGCAAGTATATTAGGAAATGCTTAGAGAATGAAAAAATGGAAAATAAATTTCAAGTAGCTGTAAAGTTTTAGCTCAGAGTGTTTTGTCTGAGGAGAATGGTGAACAATGGATAAACCCTCAGATCCTGAATTTAGCTTTTAGATAGAGTAGATATTTTTTGATATATATCTTAGATGTATTTGGTTCTAAATATAGACTGTATTCCATGCTTAATGACAAGTCAAATATATGTAAACTCCACGTATAAGCTTTTAGTTAAAATTGAACTCTTTGTACAATGTGCTACTAATTTTTCTTTAAACAGAAAAAAGGATAAGAATAATATTTTATTTTTTAAAAATCTGCAGACTGCCAAGATTTATTTCAGGAATTGGTAATACGTTATAAAAATGAAAAAAAGTATAATTATTAAGTATATAAATATATATTTATATATAAAAATATATAATATAAAAATAAATATAAGTATATAAATATAAATGTAATAAATAATATTAAGTATATTTAAAAAGTATAATTATTAAACTGGTGGCAAGAACCACAAGCTAAAAATGCAGCATCCTAATCATGATCTCCACGAACCTTCTGAAGGTAGCTTTCTCCAGAGGGATCTGCATACACCTGACTTCTTAAAAAGTCACATCTTTTATGTAAGACATTGAATGGATGAACTGTAGTCTTTATCATCATTACGCTTTTTCTCTTCTAACTCAGATCTCTCAGGGTGAAATCTTGAAAATACACTGATCACAGGAGTCCTAGGTCTGGATCTAGAATAGATCTCAGAAGCAAGCCAGTCCAACCCATTTTACAGATGAGGATATTAGGCTCAAAGGGACATTGATAGCAAGGGACCTTAGAAGTATGGTCCATGATTCTGAACCCCTCAGCTTCTCCAAAACTCTCTCAAAGCTCAAGTTATTTATTTAAAAGTAAATAGTCAATGTTTGTGTATTCAGTAATAGCAAGACTATTTCCCAAAGTCATATCCATTAACTAAGTGCCAAAAATTATACAGAGATGAATAAAATTGCCAGTCTCAAGGTCAGAACACTGAAAATTAAACTGCTAGCTGAGCAGGACTTCATCACATAAATGCTATGGCAAGTCATAATTATTGCCAGAACATAACTCTTGATATAATCATATTTTTAAAAAATCTAACAATTCCCTTGAGCTTTTGGACATAATATCTGATGTGCCACCAAATAAGAAAGAACAAGAACTTGTTTCTAGGTTGAAGATTTCATATATTTTTATTTACTGCCCATAAATAGGAAGACAGTTTTTCAAATAATGAAAAAACATGAAAATAAAACTACAAAATTTCCCTGAACACTCATATGTTCTTTAATAGAATTTTTTGTATTTCATCAAACTGAGATGTTGCATTTCGCTCCCCAGATCAACAGGTTACTTGTTTCTTTGAAATTTAGAATCTAAAAGGCTATAAAAAGGAACAAACAAAAACTTCCAGTTTCTACATAACTAAAAAAATTCAAAATATCAACTAACCTTAATATATAATGCATTAAATTTGCATAATAAAAAATTATCCAGGGGCACAATTAAATTTTATTCCTTTGCTTATGTTTTCATAGTAAATGAAATAAGATTATTTACTTCTCTTTTTCCTTTGTTGCCACTTAAAAAAAAATATCCAGTGAAGTACAGAAGAGATTGACAGATGTCATTAGGATATTTGCATTCTTAACAAGATTAAGGACTTATTGGCTTTTACAAAATATTAAACAGTCTATAATAGACCCTTAGACATTTTGGAGTGACATTAAATACTTTATTCTCCTAAGCCTTACTTAACAATTGTTTTATTTTCCTTATGCTTCATATGAAATTTACTTTGTCATCTTTATTAATAATTCTGTTTTTAAACACTGAATTGGCAATTGTCTACAATCTATGTAGTGCCATTTATAACAAATATTGCTTCTGATAACAGTGGTCCTGGAAATAGTTCTATTTAAATGGTCACAAAATCAAATAATTTCCCAAGTGGAAGGGAACTGGGAGGCCGTCTGGTCCAAACCAGACCTGAAGAAAGAGTCTCTTCTAGAATGTATGTATCCAAAAGCATCATTTAATCTTTCTCTGAAGGAGCCATCGGAAGCCCACGCCATTTCTGCTCTTGTCTAATTGTCAGCAAGTCTGCCTACATTGGCCTTTGGGAGCCTTTGGCCCCCAAACACGACAGATCCTCCCTCCATATAACAGCTCTTTGAATTCTTGAAGACAGCTATCATGGCAGCCCTTTCTTTTGCTTTCCTAAGATACATCTCCCTAGTTACTGTCATGTAGGACTCAAAGCCCTTCACCATCTGGCACCCTTTTCAGAAATGGGTTTAAATATAACATCAGTTTGGACAGAGTGAGTTTGGGACGTCTGTGGACCACCCTGAGGAGATGGGGGACCGGAGCTTTGGAGAGAAAAAAGGTGGAGAGACTTGGGGGGATCTGCATAGAGATTAAGGTCAACTATTAAATCGACCCCTTGGGGACTGAGGAGATAACTGAGAGCAGAGGGACAGGGAGGATAACATGATGATCCAGCACAGGTGGCTGAGAAAGACTGGTCTGGAGAAGGATAGAGTCGTGGAGATCCAGGAAGGAGAGAATGGTAAGAAGAAGGGGATGGTCACAGTGCCAAATGCTGCAGAGACGGCAAGAAGCCCGGGGGCTGGGAAGAAGTCAGTGAATTTAGCAAAAAAGGGATCACTGGTAACCCTGGAAGGAAGGAAGCTAAGAAGTAAATGGGGCTGAGAAAGGGTTTTTACCCTGGGAGCCCGGCTGCACAAGGGGGAAGTTATAAGGCAAATGCCCTCTGCTTCCTCAACAGCCATCATATGATCTCAGGCCCTCATCACCTGCTGATGAACTCCTCTCTGGTCTTTTGCTTCCGGTCTTCCCCTGCTCCAATTTCATCCTCCTAACTGGCCAGAGCATTTTCCTACCGGGCTGGTCATGTAATCCTCCTCTTCCCCACCACGTGCGGTTCAGTTTTTCCAGTCGTGTTCCACTCCTTGTGACCGTGTGATCATCAGAGGTTTCATTAGGGCAGAGACGCTGGAGCGGGCCGCCATTTCCTTCTCCAGCTCATTTTACAGATGGCAGGCAGACAAGGCAAGGTGACTTACTCAGGGCTACCCGGCTACGAGTGTCTGAAGCCAGATTCCTGATGCCAGCTCTGGCCCTCTGGGCCCCATGGCACCCCCAGCTGCTTCTCGGCCCCTCTTGTCTGCTCTGCCAACTGTCTCCTTCCTAATTCTTCCATTTCCCGACCTTATTCCCCTCCATGAACTTCAGGGCCTCCTCTTCCCATGGGCCGGTCTCTCACTCTCCCTTGTTTCCCTCTCCCCTCCCTGGGCTCCTCCGGCCCGTCCCCGATGACACTGGGGGCTCCACTCTGGGCTGCCTGTGCTCCCTCATCCCGGCAGCCATCAGGCCTCGCCAAGGCCCAACCTTGGGTTACTCCACCCTCGGCCCTCTTTGTTCCCATTTGCTCGCTGGTGAATTAGTCTGGAGAGGATCCAGCCGCAGTGTGAGGGATCACAGCAGATTATGCTTGCCTCTGTCCCTCCACACAAGGGGCCATGGCCTGGAAAAATCTCTAGATCTTTTTCAAACCGCTTCCTGACGAGTCTCTCCCATCTCGTTCTTGGGAAGCTGATGTTTCTAGCCCGAGTGAAAGGCTTCATGGTTACCCCCATAACCTTCATCTGCTTGTTTTCAGGACAACGGCCTCGCTTACTGAGATGCTACTGGAGACCGGCCCCGTTATCTACCCGTGTGTCAGGGTCCCTGCCAGCTTCGTGGTGTAGTGACATCTGTGTCAAGGCCTACAAATTCATTTAACGAGGGGCTTATGTGAATTAGGACTTCAGAGAATGGGGAATCACTTGCTGCACACAGTTTTTACATTCCTAACCAAGTATTTCTGTGATTTTTCTCTGAATAGTATGAAATCACCGTTACCAGAAAAGCCCAAGCCACACCACGAATGTCATCAAGGAGAGAGATTCAACCCTGAGAAGGACTCACAAGGACCTAGGCACTGTTAGGATAAGTTATTATAAAAGCAATTTTTACAGTGGCTTTTTTCTCCATTATAAACTATGATTTCAACACACGAAGCAAATATTAATTGTATAATTATTTAACTATTGTCATATATATGTATATATACTTCATGAATATGCTAATTTAGTATATTTTTATATAGAATATATTACATATAATAATATAATTTAATATATAATTTAGTGTATTTAATAACTAATATAGTTATTTCCACTTCTACCATAAAAGCTCTTCTCACTCATTATGCTTCAATGGCATCATATTTTCTCTCTCTTAGATTTGAAAATCAGGACTCATATTTTATCTTAAGCCAGGACATCGGGGTGAAACAACTCAATGAAATTCAAAACTAGATATAACTAATTTGTAGCTGGTGCTGCAGAAAGAACAATGCACTTTTCATGCAGTGGCTTATGATTAAAGAGAGGCCCACAGAAAATACTCAAACTGTCAGGCAAGAAAGAAAAACCTTAAATGTTTTAGGGAAAAGAAACTTGTTTTTTGAGCAAAAATTCTACATTTTTGATAATATCCTACATTCCTGAACAGCGATTCTGTATCATTTTTGATTTTCAGATGAAGTCTGGAGGTTATTTGAAATTCGTGGGGATGGATCTCCCTGTGTCTAAGAAGAATCCAATAAAAAGACTACTTAATCTTCAAAACAATTGAGCTCCTAGTTGGAAAGGAGTAATATATATTGGTGGCCAAATATCAATTCTAAAAGTATATCATTCCCATTTACAGAAAGGTTTCATTTAAGGAATACATTTAATTGCTTTAAATAGGCTGAAATATCACAGAAAGGAAGTACAAAATTAATTTACCTGATTAAGTAGCAACAGAAGAGTAAACTAAGTATGAAGACAAAAATCGCAGTGCCAAAAACCACAATGTATATGTTGAGAGGCAGATTCTGGAACCCGATGTTAGGCATTCTGAAAGTATAATGCTGGAAATCGGAGCTCATGGATATGCTGTAGGGAAAAGAAAAGTGGGGAGGGGAGAGACAATAGCATGTTAAGGAGAGGACAAAAATCAGGGAGCATTAACTTTGTAAGGAAAATTTAAAAAGGCAAAGGTCTGCTTGTGAGTATGCTCCTTTTTAGGCACCTCTGTACTTACAGATTAACAACATCATTGATTTTAGGCTTGGAAGGGGTTTTCTGGGAGAGGAGGTGGAGAAGAAGAGGGAGAGAGAGACTATAATACATCAGGAAGAGAGAATGATATGGAGAGCAAACCAATAGGAAGCGTCACTGACAAATTTATCTCCTCTTCAGAGGTCTTTTGCCTTCTTTTTGATAACTTATTATAAATGAATGAATGACTAAATAAATGACAAAATCCTCAGTTCTTCAAATTATTCCCTTCCCATGACTCCTCACACCCACCTTGGCTACACACAGTGAGGAGGAGGAGCACACATACCCTTTGTCTTGCCATCACCCCTAAGCTGAAACTTTCAACTTCAAGAACTTTGAATTTCCGGTATCTGATCACACACTTTGATTTTTCTGTCTTTCCCTCTGCTTCATAACCCCCACTGCCATTCTTCATCCTCGTCTCCACTCCTTCTGCCCTTCAGTTCTTTCCCAAGATGCCATCTTTGGCACTTTGTAAAACAGCTTAACTCTACACTATTTTTTGTCCTCAAACTCCTGGCCTCCTTATCTTGTCACCAGCCAAGCCTCGACCTGGACCATTTGCTGCTTGTGCTTCTACTCATTCGCCACTGAACTGAGCTGGAGACCGCGCTGATGGAACTCACAACAAATCTGCTACCTTTCAGGGGCAAACCTTTCCCACCTCCCGATTTGATTCATTATCCCATTCACCACTGGGGTTCTTCCAAACCTCTTCATCCCTCTTCAAAATTCTGATCGCTTCCCTTCCCCCATCTTCTCAGAAGGGGAACTTGTCTTATATTTTACTAAAAAAGAATCGATACCATCCCTCCTCTCCCCTTGGTCCCCATCTCTTCCTTCCACTGTTGACCCAAAGAGATGGTTCTTCTCTCCTTGCCACGATTACGCACGGCAACGCTGTTCCATCCGACTTCTCCCAGAGAGTGCCCCTCCTCTCCTCCTTACTGATCTCCGGCTTCCCCCCAACTACAGGCTGCTTCCTTGCCTGGGTCTCCTCAAGCTCCCCACCCACTACCAGATCCCCATTTCCCCATCCCTTTCTGGCTGGTTCCGAGGAGGCAATCTCTAACAGGCGCCTCCACTTTTCTTCTGGATCTCTGCTAAACCTTCTACAACTTGACCTCATCCTTCAGCCCCATAGCGATCCTTCCTCCCAAATCCCATGGCCTTTTCTGCCTTCACCCTTTGGGCCCTCTCCGCAGCTTCCCACCTTGTCAGTTCTCGATCCTGATTCCTCTCTAGTTTTCGGTGGGTCAGCTACACCCTAGGTTTCTTCCTAGCTGTCACATCAGTCCTTCTCAGTGTCTTCTGCAAGAGCCTTGAAGGCTGCCCTGGACCCCTCTCATCCTCTCTTTTGCTATTATTTTGCTCAATGACGCCATCAACTCTCAAGGTTTCTCAACTTATTCCACCGCAGAGGATTCTTACATCTCTTTGGTCCAGCTCTCACTGATCCCATGGCCTACTACACATTTCGAAGGGAAATGTCCTTGATCTCTTAAACTCAGAATGTCCAGCACTGAACGCATGACTTTACCAGCCCAACCTTCCCCTCTTGTTTATCCCCCCGTTATCATCGCCAAGGACACCAGCAGCCTCCCAGTCGCCCTGGCTCACAGCATCCTCACTCCCCCCTCCATATATCTGTCTGTTGCTGAGTGCCCTACACAAGGCCCCTCTCACTGCCAGAAATGATTCTTCATTTCTACTCTCCCGCCACTTGTACTAGAATGTCAAGAACTGCAGGTATCAAAGGATCCTCCTCTTCAGTTGTCCCCCTCTTAAGCAAACAAAGAAAAATTGAGCAAAATGGTGGCCCAAACACTTTTAAGTTTTTCCCAATCTTGGCTCAGTTGGGACAGATTTCTCCTACAAAGCATTTTCCCCTTTATTTTAGCTCCCTGTTCTCAGATCTGCCCGGGAAGGCAGGGAGAGAGAGTTAACAAGCAATTTTAAGAGATCCTTATCATACATATGGCCAACAATTACGGCTACATAAAATTGCACTGCACATTCTCCACTTTCATGACTGTTTTAGTGGTCTCACAGTCCTCTGAAGCAACCATTACTAAGCTTTAAACTACTCCCTCTGCTTAATGGGAAAATTATTTCCTCCCTTAAACAGATGGTGCTTAATAAATTTTTTTTTAATCATTTTCAAAAGCATCAGGCTTGAGTCAGCTGTGAGCCGGCTAATGTCAAGGAGGCACAAAGAAAGGCCTTCATGGAAGGTACGTGGCCCACGGGGGAAGAAGCCGGGCTGGGAGTCAGGGAGGCTGGGCTGTCACAGCCTCCCTCCCAGACCCAGATGAGGTTCGGAATTCTCCCACCTCTGCCCCTTCATGAGTTAAGATGGAGCCTTAACTTCTCAGGCCTCAGAGGGCAAGGTGAAGAGAGATTACGCTAGGGCCTGAGACCTCTGTGATTCTGGCTCTGGGATAGCCTTGCCCTACTTTCTCCTGAAGGCTGGGAAGGGACGTGGTCGGAGGAAGGCTGAGAGACTTTTCCTCTTGTCCTTGTCTCTTCGGCCCTTGGTACAACACCCGATACATTGTGGCTGTCGCTCTCCATGACCCCATTTGTTTTGTTTGTTGGGCCAGACTTTGGAGCGTTTGCCATTTTCTTTCCCAGCTCATTTTATAGCTGAGGATCTGAGGCAAACGAGGGTGAGTGACTTGCCCAGGGACACACAGCTCCTAAGTGTCTGAGCCGGATTTGAGCCCCCCGCCCCCCAGCTACCCCCATGGTCCACAAGCTGGCTGGCTGATTAGACCCAGGGAAGCTTGGGACGAGACAAGAATTAATACAGGACAAACCAGCCAGCACTTATGAAGTCCTTTCTGCGTGCTAGGCCCTCGCCAAGCCCCACAAGTCTGCGCATAAAGGACTCTGCCACACATGGGCTTGGCGGAGGAAGGTGTGTGCTGGGCGGACCTTGGAGACATAATGCAAAGAGTAACAAAAAAAAAGTCACAAAGCTGTGACTAAAACCGACTTGAGAAGACTGATAACAAAGCCCACTCTTGGCTGAGCAGTGGCGGACCATGGGAGCAGAATAAGGCACATATTGTCAATTATGGTCAGTCTGGTACTTTTTTTTGTGAAAGGAAGGAGTTCCTTGGAGGAAAAAGGTACTTGCAAACTACAGCCAGGTAACAACAAAACACTTCTTTTCAAAAGGAGCAGCATACAAAGAATAATAATACAATAATACAAAGAAATAGTAGCTCAACTTTAAGTACATTAAATATGATTTTCAAATCTTCAAGGAAGTCTTCCCCTCCCTTACTCTGAGGCACTGAAGTCAAGTCTTATCAAATCAACCCTGGATATCCAGGACCCAATACAGCACTGACAGGGCCTGCAGACCCGATCCTCCATCTCCACGACTAGGGCTCTATGCTCCAAGGTCCCCTACTCTAGGACCAGAGCCTCCAACTCCCACTCCCAAGCCCTAGCCTAGGACAAAAATGTAGTGATCAGATAAAGTAACGTGGAATGAAAAAGAACAGCACGTACCAGGACTGTGGCGATACAAGTCAGTACTAATGGAAAAACATTCTGGACAAATGGGTCACTACTGTACCCTTTGGGTTAAGGGCCTGGCGTGTGAGGTGGACCCCGTGATAGATTTACGGGAAGACGTGAAGGATCTTACGTATTAAGAAGGCATAGGTGGGTTTTGGTCCTCCCTGTTGAAGGGCTCAGCGGAATAGAAACCCTGAGCTTTTAAATGCAAGAGTATATAAAGATCATTATGATTTCGAGCTAGATATAGCTGTTAGGAGGCCAAGTGACTGTGAACAATGTACGTGTTCACAGCGTCTTTGCTGCCATGCTATTCGTACAGCTCATCCATGCAAGACGCATAATCTAATTCGATTTGTCTCTATTTTAATACCTTTTCTGTATAATAGGCTCTTTCTCTAGCATTCTGTCAACCAGAATGTTTACCTGGTATTTAGAAGGTAAGGGATAATTCACATTCATATGATAATGCTGCACCTTACTCAACCATCAAGGCAATTAAATGATCATCATGATGACTCTAATTTAGTTCTGGGATTTTCACTGGGCTCCGATTGTCTGAAATCGGTCATTCATGTAACGTTTTATTTGATATTTGACAGCTGTATAAAAGCGAGTATCTGCTTTATCGAAGCACCGGGTTCTACAACCCGCAGCAGTAAGTGACCGGGCTTTCTGCTCGATGGTTCACCTTTGTGTATCTTGCTCCATGAGAGGAGCTGGTAGAAGAGGAGGCTCGAAGAGAGGAGGGCTGAACTGCACAAGGCAGGCTGGCAGACTAGTCTATCAGAAGAGTGGTGTACATGGAGTTCATCTAGATTTTATTTTTTGAATGTTATTGGCACATTTTGTTTCGACACAAACTGTATTTTCCTACCAACTAACTCTTCTACAAAGTTTATTGTTGTTGTTGAGTCATTTCAGTCATGGCCCCATCTGGGGTTTTCTTGGCAAAGACAGTGGGGCGGTTGGCCATTTTCTTTTCCAGCTCATTTTACAGATGAGGAAACTGAAGCAAACTGGGTGAGATGACTTGTTCAGGATCACAGAGTCAGGAAATGTCTAAGGTCGGATTGAAAGTCAGGTCATCCTGACTCCAGGGCAGGTGCTCTGTCCACTACACCACCTACCTGCCTTCTGAGTGTACAAAGTACCTTCTCTAAGACCGTCAATAAGTAGAATAGCAGAAAGGGAGAGGGGGTGCATCTCACGTCTGGGAGACAGTCAATCACGGTATTGAGACAAAACATGTACTATGAATACTACTCATTCTTTGTTCCTCATCAATGACCATTTTCCTATTTTCTAGTCACCTATTATTTTATGACACACTTGCATCCACTATCATCAATAATGTGCTGTAGCTCCCTTGACAGCATTGAATTTGGGGTTATCTTCTGCAAAGGGCTGAAGCTCTTGAGTCGATGCACTGAGGTCGGTTGGAGCACTTACGGCTAACTACCGATTGGACAATACTCTATGGGCATTTGCTTGGGAAATGGCCCTTCCCACTTTCTTGTGCTGGCTCGATAATTGGTGTATACAGAGAATTGTGGGAGGGTCTGGGGGTGGAGTAAGTCTAGCCAGGGTCACTTCTGGGCAGTAGACGAGGAAGAAGGTGGTCATGGAGATTCTGCTTCCATCCAACTCAATCCTGTATCTAAAGACAAGAATAAAGACTCCTGACTCTGGCTGATTCTAAGGTATCCAGGGAGCTAACGTGGTCATCACATTCTTCAATTTGATTTACAATTTCCCCAAAGCAATCTAGCCCACTGTCTTTTTCCTATTCAGCTCTGGTCCCGGCTTGTTGCCTGTTTGTAGTATCTGTCCAAGAAATGTAAAGTTTTACATCTGCTCAATGAGGTGACCATTCAAGAGGATGAAAAGAGACATTCTTCGTCTGGTTGGTTATTTGTTTATTCTTGCATGGATCATTAGGCCAAATTCTGCAGTCATTATGCATCTCAGAAAGCTCTGTAGAATTGTGAATCTTAATATAATTAGCTAAGTATCATTTATACGCCACAAGCCCAAGACTCTTTCTCCCTTTTGGATTCGTATCAGTGGCATGCAGCTGCAGTGAATATGTTGTATCCCTTATTACGGAGTATCCCTCAATATTAAAAATCTGAGGGTTGAGCACAGTTATTTATCCCTCTTTTGTCTTGTTGTGTTACATCAAAGAATCTTGGGTAAGCTACTGAGTGAAATACTTTTAAAGAGTCAAAACCTGTGAGATCTTCTATTTCCTGTATCTTTCAGTCAATTATATAACTGTAAAGATTTGTAATATAAATTTGTAAATCATGTAAATAAATTTTTATAATTTGTTTGTAACAAATATTTGTAAATAAAAATTGTGGAAGCTTGACTTCTGTAACTTCTCATATCTTCATCAAGAATATTTCTGATACATGTGCAGCTCCTCCTCAAAGATTTTTTGAAGAGGTGAGAAAGTGGGCATATGCCGGCATGTTCTGTCAGCCTTGACAAGGCTTCTTCATTTAAAAAGAGGGATATTTTTTGGAGGGGGGAAACAATGGAAGAGAAGAAGAAGGACGCTAATGATAATGATCCTTAAAGAAAATGATAAAGGATATCCTAGAGGAATACAGACAAGCAAGACAACTTTGGAACTAGTGAGAAAAATAAATTTCAAACTTAAAAAAAAGATGGAGAATCATAGTTTCACCTTTTTCTGTTCACTGTATATATAGAATTATTCATATTTACTAATGTTTGTCAAGTTCACATATATATGAATATATATAAAAGCATATATACAAATGACAGGGAAAGATAATGCGGAATATTGGAGGGATGTGGGAAAACAGGGACACTGATACATTGTTGGTGGGATTGTGAACACATCCAGCCATTCTGGAGAGCAGTTTGGAACTATGCTCAAAAAGTTAACAAACTGTGCATACCCTTTGATCCAGCAGTGTTTCTATTGGGCTTATATCCCAAAGAGATACTAAAGAAGGGAAAGGGACCTGTATGTGCCAAAATGTTTGTAGCGGCCCTGTTTGTAGTGGCTAGAAGCTGGAAATTGAATGGATGTCCATCAGTTGGAGAATGGTTGAGTGAATTGTGATATATGAACGTTATGGAATATTATTGTTCTATAAGGAATGACCAGCAGGATGAATACAGAGAGGACTGGCGAGACTTACATGAATTGATGCTGAGTGAAATGAGCAGAACCAGGAGATCATTACATACCTCAACAACGATACTGATTGAGGATATATTCTGATGGAAGTGGATTTCTTTGACAAAGAGACCTAACTCAGTTTCAATTGATCAGGGATGGGAGAAGCAGTTAACACCCAACGAAAGAACACTGGGAAATGAATATAAACTGCTTGCATCTTTGTTTTTCTTCCCGGGTTATTTCTACCTTCTGAATCCAATTCTCCCTGTGCAACAAGAGAACTGTTCGGTTCTGCACACATATATTGTATCTAGGATATACTGTAACCTATTTAACATGTATAGGACTGCTTGCCATCTGGGGGAGGGGGTGGAGGGAAGGAGGAGAAAAATCAGAACAGAAGTGAGTGCAAGGGATAATGCTGTAAAAAATTACCCAAGCATGGGTTTTATCAATAAAAAGTTATTTTTTAAAAAAAAAGCATACACACACACACACACACACACACACACACACACCTACACATAGATATAAGGAAGCTGACATAGGGGTCAATAATTTTTGGTGTCTTTGAAGTGTTTTTGCCCAGCATTTTTCTCTTGATCTGGATCTGGGGTTTTGTTGGTACGACAAGACTCCCTCTACACATACAGATCCCCGACTTTTCTGCAGCTTGTTTTATAGACTAGCTTGGGGCATGGGGATTAACTGATCTGCAGGTCACACAGTCAGTCTGTGGGTCTGAGGTCACACATACACACAGTCCGGGCTGTCCGGCTGCCAGGCCGGGCCTCGATCCAACCATTCCACATCACATTTTTTTAAAAAATAAATTCCTTGGTAGTTTCCCCTCTGGGACAAGTTGAAAACCAGCCACTGAGGCTCTCCAAACCATGTGTATCTCCTCTGGCCTTGGCCGCTTCTGTGTGGGCTTGTATTAATCCAAATGCTATTTTGGTTCTCATTTTTCTTTAGTGTCATTTCCATGTCCTTGGGCAATACAGGGGCATCTGATAAATCTGTATACTACTAAGTACACAAAGATTATGAGCTGGCCAGTTTGGGAACTGTTTTGCTTAACTATAAATTTTTGTAATAGGTTTTGTTCTTCTTGCTTACTTAATAGAGGAGGGAGGGAGGAATGAGAGGAAGATAATGCAGATTTGAAACTATAATAAATCCTTTCAAAGTTTAAAAATATTTTAAAAAGAAACACAAAAAAGATTAGATATTGCCGGGAGAAGTCAGGCAACTCAAGAGGAGGAAGAAGAGGAACCAGGTTAAAAACAAAAACCATGTAGAAAGTTTCAGTCTGAAATATTTTTAAAAATCCTACCTGGGATTAAGGCAGAATAAACAAGGCAGAAAGACTGATGTAGCTAAACTGAAAAGACCAGAGAGATCACTTAGGATAACTTCTGCATCTGAAATATAGGAAACAGGACCTTTTCCAAGGTGGTAAATATGACCTTGCCACAACCACAATTAGCTTTGGTGGAGCCTGGGCTAAAATTCACACCTCCTTTTGTCTAGGTCTGGGGTCTGTCATCCTAGCTGTGTCCTAAATTTTAAGGAAAGAATATGAAATACTTTAATTATGCCCTTTCGCACATATTAAAATCTCATTAAGCAACTCAATCAAAAAATATTTAAATGATTTCTGTGTTTAAGACCCTGGACCAAATGCCCTATACAGAGAAAGAGGGAGAAATGGTCTCTATCCCCCGAGGGTACCTATATTCAAATAGGGGATTCAACATATAAATCAGAATATGCAAGAGAAACAGAGTAGATGGGTGATAACTTCAGAGGCAATGACACATTTTAATTTTAGTGTTTGGATAAGTTGGAAGCCTATTGAGATGGAGTGCATTAAAATAAGAAAAATTCTATATTCAAATATAGCCTTGTTTCTATTTTAAATGGCCTGAAATGTAACTTGGCTACTGAGAGCTCGTGAAATAAGAATTACAAAATGAATTAAAAAAAAAAAAACAAAACTCCACCTATCCCTTCTATATATTGTAAGAGGAAAAGGAAATACCAAGATCCAGGTACTTTGTTTAACTTATCCTATTTAATCATACAAGTACATTTTCAGTACACGTTGGGGAAAGAACTGCTTAATAATGCGATGGCAAGGGTGAGTAAAAGCATTAATTTTTCCCCCAAGTTTATTAAACTATAACTCTTTTCTAAACTATGAGAGGATATCATGATGAAAATTACATAATAAAATTAATTTATTACTGAATCAGGATTAAGAGACTTTCTGGAGGAGACTTATCTGCTTGGAGTTTGGCCAATGAATCATACATACCAGACCAATTTATCTTCAGGGACAATTGCCTGAAAACTATGTTTCTTTTTAAACGAATTTGAGCCTAGTTCCAATCATATCTTTTCCTAAAAATGAGTAATTCCTACAAAAAAGTTCAGGTTTTTGTTTTTAATTGCAATTCTTGAAACAAGGATGTGAGACAAATTTATTTATTTAAAATCTGCAAATAATTAAATGCTTTTATAAAGCTCCAGCAAAGCAGAACTTTGGCTTGCCAGCAAGTATTGCCACCCCCTCCCCAATTTTTTTTAAGAGTCTTATGCTTTGACTTGAACTCAAGAGATGGACTTTGTCCAAATAAGAAGAGCTGGAAATTTCAAAGAAGCAATTCTTCTATGAGAAATACCCTGAAGATTAAAGTTACTTTGAGAAACCAGAGGGAGTAACTCTTATTATAATAAGAGATAAACAGTAACTATGGTGTTGTAAAGAATATCATTGGATTATATCTTATAAATCCTAACGTAAAATACTATCTGATTGGGCAAAAAATAAATCTATTAACCCACAAATTTTTTGCATATTCCAGTTTTTGGAGGTGATCTTGGTAACTACTGGCCATGTTGGGTACGTTTCTAGGACAAAATATCTACTAGTGGTTGTTGTTGCTGTTGTTTGATTCATGTCTGATTCTTTGGGAACGTTTTCCTGGCAAGAATACGGGAGTGGGTTTGCCATCTCCCTCTTCCGCTCATTTTTTAGATGAGGAAATTGAGACAGAGTTAAGTGACTTGGGTCACTGTGACCCTGGGTCACAATTCGTAAGGGTCTGAAACAGAATTTGAACTCGGATCTTTCTGACTCTAGCCCAGCATTCTATCCACTGTGCCTGACCCTCTAGAAGTCAATCTTACTAATTTTTCTAGCCGTTTCAGACTGTGTGGAATATATTCTTACTAAAGATGGAGCTCTGTTAGACCAAATGCAGCCGTAACAAAAATGTCCATATAACCGGGTTTCTGAGCCTAAACAGACAATGCCCTTCTTTCCCAGAGAAGGGCCTGGGCCACTTTCTTCACATTTGTTCCAGTAAGAGTTGATTTATAAGCAGGAGAAGGGAGGGGAATGAGCGCCTCCCATGTTCCAGGCTTTTCCACAAATGTTCTTTTTCAAACTTTATCTCTGAGCCTCCCAGCAGCCCTGGGAAGCCCTTTATCCCCCATGTTAGGAAACAGAGGCCCAAGCAGGTAACTGGCCCAGGCCCCCACCGGTGAGTGTCTGAGGCCCTTTTGGCTGCCTTACAGTAGCCCCCACCCACCCACAAGGGGTAGACCCAAGGCTGACACTTCGGGTTAGCATAATTAACCAGACGAGGAGAGAAGCGCATGGTGCTGAGAGGGCCGGAGCAGACAGAGGCTTCCAGTTCAGGCTCCTCAGGCCCATCCCCACCCCTGATCGGTTCTCCTCCTCTCTCCCTTCCTTTTCAAACCCTGCCTTTCCTTCTCACTTCCCCAGACTCCTGCGGCCTTGCCCTGGGCCGAGCTTGGCTCCTAGTCCGGCTTCAGCCCCCAGACTTTCTGGGCCCAGGCCCCCCTGCTCACAGCTCAAGATTTCCCTGTCCCAGAGCCTCAGAAGGCTCCCCAGGGGGACAGGCCAGTATCTGAACTCCCTGTTCCGGCCTTCACAGTCTCCAGTCTTATCTCCTGCCACTGATTCCATTCATTCTCTGAATCCTCCCTCCCAAAGTTTCTTTCCTCATGATGTTCTTCCTACCTCAAATGCCTTTTCTAAGCCTCCAAGTCCTCCACTTTTTTCTCCTTTAAGGTCTTGCTCATATCACCTTTGCCTTGAAATCATTTCCAATTTTTGGTAGCCTCTGACACTTTCTGAACCCTTACTGTCGGTTAATAAACATTTATTAAGCACCTCCTGTGTATCAGACACTGTCCTGCCCTCAAGGAGCTTATAGTCTAATGATGTGCAAATAATGACCTAATATATATATATGGAACTGGAAACAAACAGAGGCATGAGAATTAAAAGGGATTTGGGAAACGCTTCCTGTAGAAGGTGGGATTTTAGCTGGGACTTAAAGGAAGTCGGGGTAGAGATGAGGGAGGAGACATTCCAATCCAGGGACACAGCCAGAGTCACAGGATCCATGAATAGATCAGGTTATAAAAGGTTCTGGACACCAGGTTGGGGATTTTATATGTTCTCCCCAAAGTGATCCTGACCTGCTAGAGTTTGGTGACTAGAGGGTGATGGGACTGAAGTTGCACTTGGGTGACTTAGAGGAGGACAGGCCCCTGAGAATTGATGGTGAACAATGACACTATCCAGCTCTCAACAAAGTGGTGATCATTTAAGATGCGGGATGAGATGCACATCTTTGGACATGGGATGATGGGAAAATTTATCTTTCTTGAATATACATATTTATTATAAGAAATTTCTTTCCTCTTTTATAAAAAAAATGAGGTGGCAATAAGAGAAAATAAGTGCCTGCTAACTGAAAATAAAAGCATTATTAATTAATCCATAGTTGGTGGGTTTTTTTTTTTTTGCCAATTTGTATTTTCTTTTCTTTTTCATGTATTTTCTTAATCTATACATTTTAATAACACAACTATTACCATGTGTATGGTGTGTGTTTGTCTATAAAATTGTGTGATATTAAAAACAGGTCCTTATGTTAGAAAATATGGGAATTACTGTGTTTGAATTAAAAAAAACCATACTGGCTTGAACACCAAAGTCCACTCAGCAAGCATTTAGGTAAGAAGTCCATCTTGCTCAATATTCTGTTCTTAACAGTGACACCAAGGGAAGGTTATGGGCAGTTCTTTATTGTATCAATCTTGAAAAATTTAGCAATCTTTCAAAATGTCCTCCTTTTCTTTAATACTTTCTTGGAATTTGTTGTTAACAAATTAATTTTGATCTTTTGAAATGATTTACAATTTCAGTTTGCTTTTCTTGATCTAATTTTAGCATATTCATGATTTGCAGATTTTATCTTTCCAAGCTGAAGAATCCTAGTTTTTGTAGCCAGTGCTAATATGACAGCTTCTCCATCCCTTTGTTAATTTTAGGTGATCTTTTTTGAGTCTTTGTCTGACTCTATCACGTCTTTCTGGAGGGAAAATAGACAAAAAGGGTAACAGAAAGAGACTGTAGCTTGTTCTGTGCTCTAGATGGGCAGTGTTTTGCAATTTTAAAATAATATTCAATGAACCTCTATTCCTAGTTAATTCATTTTTCTTTCAATATAATCAGTTTAAAAGCATTGTTTTATAAACTGATCCTAGCAAAAAACAATTTATTTCCTCTTCTCTCTCCCCTATCCCCCAAAAGGCAAACATTTTCCTTCTGGTACTTTTCAAAATGGCAAATATTTATTACATATCCATTTATTTTGGATCTCTAGGGTATCAGTCAGCATACCCAAAAGAGGTAAATAGTGAATGATATTTCAGCTGCCCCATTAAATTAATTTTCCAACAAAAGATAAAGAAAACTCCTTAACAATATATTGGTTTAGACTCAATGTACTATTAATGGTTAAGAAAAATGATCAACTATTGGAGCTTATTCATGGAAAGATGAACAGAAATAAGGATTTAACACTGAAATTTTTGTAAAGTGACTTTCCATTTTGTTTCTATCTTACATCTTGCTATAGGGGGGCAGCTAGATGACCCAGTGCATAGAGCACTGGCCCCGGGGTCAGAAGGACTTTAATTCAAACCCAGCTCAGATACTTAATATTACTTATGTGACCCTGAACAAGTCACTTAACCCCAGCTGTCAAAGGATAAAAAGATTTAATAAAAAAGAAACAGGGAGACCAATTTAGCGGCAGCTAGATGGTACAGTGGATAGAGCACCGGCCCTGGAATCAGGAGGAACTGCGTTCAAATCTGACCTCAGATATTCAAAACTTCTTAGCTGTGTGACGGTGGGCAAGTCTCCTCAGACAAAACAAAACACCAATATCTTGCTGTAATATAAAACTTTTTAATCTGGGATCTATGGTCCCCCAAGATTTTGGGAAGAAATTTCAGGAGATCTGGAACCTGAATGGGAAAAAAGTACATTTTTATTTTCACTATCCTTGGTTTTCTTTGTAATCCTTTGCATTTTATTTTATATACTTAAAAACATTATTCTGAGTAGGGACCCAACAAGCTTCACCAGACTGCAAAGGGGGTTAGGACATAAAAAATGTCTAATAATCTCTGCTTTGATGTGACACCAAAGCAAATAAAAGGAATAACAAAAGACATTTGAGTTATAAAAATAGCATCTGTATGAGGAACATTCAAGAGCTTATTACTAACTTGGCTCACAGTTAGATCTACTGATTATTCCTTAAACAGGCCCATAAGGTAGACCATCGATTCGAAGATAAAAAAAGACATAGAAATGTTTTCTCTCCCCAAAGTAACAGCCCATGGCAGAGAAAATTTGTTCTATTTTCTTCTTTCATTTCAGCTTAAAATATCTAATTATTAGGTAGATGAACTACCAGCAACCATCTGGTTTTTATTTAACATGGGAGCTAAAACTGCTCTGACATCTATAAAATAACTGAAGTTGGGGAAATCTTATTTTCTATTCAACAATGCTTCATCCTTGATACACAAGATAAAAAACTGGAAATGTGGCCCACAGAGTTTATACTAATTTTGACCACAAAACCTGAAGAATGCAAATATTTGATTCCATTCTGAATTGATGTCCTAGCTCTAGTCAAAAGACAGAAGTAGGACAGTCTCTGCTCTCCAGAAACCCTTATTCTCCTGGGATATATGGTCCTCTATCCATAGAAAAATAAAGGCCAGGAAGCTGGAGAAAAGGGGGCGCAGGGGTAAGTAGCCAGGGAGGGGAGGGTTCCTGGAGGAGATTCTCAGGTGAGCCTGGGGCAGGACTTTACTGTGGACACAGAGAAGCTTCGTGGGAGTGCAGGGCACGGAGGGAGCTTTTAGTCCATCTAAGCTGGGAGCGAAGTAGGGGGACACGTTTCATCCCTGGGGCGAGGGGACCAATATGGCCAGACCTGCTACCAGGACGATTCCTTGGGTAGGTTTGGGGGAGACACCTTGGAGGGGCTGCAGGGGCCAAGCAGGGAGACCAGAAGTGCCAAGAGGAGAGGGCTTTTGCGGGGTTGGGCAGAGGAGGGGAGAAGAGCAGAGTAGGGAGAGCGTGGAGGGCTGGACAGAGTCTGGCCAGTGATTAAGGGAGGCCGGAGTGATTCCTGTGCGACAAACCTGGAGGGAGAAAGGAGAGTGAGCGCCTCGGTAAAGACCAAGGAAACTTGGAAGAGACGGAGGCTTCAGGAAAGGCAAGCATCAGCTCAGCTTGGACACAGTTAACTGAGGGGCCGACAAGACATCCATGGGGCCCTGGCAAGCGGCCGGCGACAGAGACGTCTGCCCGGGGCTGCTAATGGGTCAGTTCGGAAGGGACTAAGAAGTCCCACTCCCGGCATTTCTTTTCTTGTGAGGAGTCTCCACTTTTGGTTAATTAAGCTGACATGAGTTGTTCATGGACGTTTAGTCTAAAAATGACCAGAGACTAGACTTTATGACCCCTACCATCGGACACCCCCGTCTTAATCACGTCCCTCAGTGAGGTGCTTGCATTAGCATTTTGGGGCAGATTTCCCCTAGCTGAGAGAAAAGCCCAGAATGCACAGCCTGAAGTGAGCAGGAGAAGGGCAAAATGAAGAAAGGAGATGAGGAGGGAAAAAGAGAAAGAGGGGGCCGCCCTTCCTACCCCCTGCTGAGGAGCCTCAGGAAGTGGCCCCTAATCCCTACCCCGCCAGCACCCAAGGGAAGCCGGGCTTTCTGGCTCATTCTGCAGCCTCCAAGAGAAGGCAGCTTTTTCTTTCAGCAAAGCTCTGTGCGTTCCTCCTTAAAGGAAGGAAACCAGAGGGAAGCAAATCGCTGCTGCCCTGACCCGGCCAAGCCCACAAATATCTTCGTGTCTAACGTTACAGGTTACGAGGATTAATGGCTCCCCAGCACACAATTCGGTGAAAACCATTAGCCTCCTTGCCTTGAAGCTGGCACTTACTCTGTACTGACAGCCTCTTCCCCTCCTTGGGGCAGGGAAGCAGGGACTTGGCAGCAAACCTCAGGGCAGGGCCGGCCAGATCAGGAATAAGCCCTCAGACAGTTCTGTTGGCCCAGTGTCTGAGCTGCTGCCGGCACAACCCGCTCGCCGCTGGACTAGCCAGCAGACAGCATGTCTGGAGAAGGGCAGCCCCGGGTACCAGCGCCTCGGAGGCCGGACTTGCCAGTCTCTCTGCCTTCCTAGAGCCCCAGGAGAATGGCAGCTCCCTCCTGAGCTGGCTCTGGGCCCCCAGAGCCCTGCCCAGAGCCCCAGAAGGGAACCAAGCTACACCCCCACGGTACAAAGATGGGGACGGGCGTTCTGGGAGCCGGGAAACGGGGCTGATGCCAGCCTGCCTCACGGGAGTATCCAGGGAGCTGAAGGAGACAAGACGGGCAAACCTTGACAGACAGGAGACTTTATTTTATTTATTTATAATATAATTTTCCTAGGATTTGGGAAAACACAATTTCAATAGCAAGTACTTGGAGCAGGTGAGTTCCAACTGGGGTTAAAGGCCTAGAACCCCGGAGGAGGGAGGTTATCGTCCTGTGGAACCCAGGCTTGGTCAGGGCCCGCCTGGAGCGCTGTGATCACCGCTGGCCCCAAACCCCAGGAAGGCTACATCTCCCGGAGGAGCTCTGCCTATTGTACGGACGTGGCCAGACCCGTTAGCCGCTAAGCAGGTCCACACACCGTGGGGAACAGGCCGGAAGAAAAGCCACCGCATCCTTGAGACGGAAGCTACCCTTGCTCTGACAGATGCTTATTTTATATTGAAGAAGAGCCAAAAGCCTGGATGATCATTATAGTGATATAATAATATGTATAATATATAATGATGACCTCCTAGTCTAAGTCTGGCAGAGGCTCAGGAGGGTTCCCTGTGCTGACTTAAAAATCTGATGAATGAATATGCACCAGAATTGTACGTTAAGGATTAAAATTCAACAACTTCAAGGATATTAATGGAAAAAACAAAATGACAAAACTGCATTCAACCATAAAAAAACCAAGCCCAAACTGCCTGATAGATCCAGATTAACAGCTCCTCCCCAGTTAATTCTTTCAGTGAGAAAATGCTTTCCTAGTATCAGTTTGGGAGGGGAAAAGCCAGATTTGACTGGATTTCTCTCTCTTAAAAATAGCAAAATGCTACCCAAGATTTTACAAATAAATGGTTTATGAAAATTTAAGAACTGACATTAATGGAAATTAACTAGTGTTTTTATTAGATTTTGATCATTTCTGGGGAGAAATGCAGCAAAGTATGGATCTGAGACAATGAAATGAAGCCTTACTTCATTTCACACAGAAATTAGAGATTACACAGAAGCTTCACACTTTAAAAAATTATGAGCATTTTAAAACAATTTAGTAGGCACTGGACACAGTGAGACCCAAATAACAGATTATATTTTAATGAACAAGAAAAGACTTGTTATTGACAGAGAAGTTATACCTGTAAGTGCACAGACCACAGAGTCATCGGAGCTAAGATTGGGTTAAGAAGAATAAAGACTAATAATCATAAATTATTTAACTGAAAATCAAAACTGGGAAATGGACTAAAGAAATGAAATCAATATTGATATAATGATTTATTCCAGAAGCTTAACCAATTTAAATTAGCTGCTGAAACAAGGAGACCAAAAGAGCCAGAAAATGAGCAAACATCTACTGCCAAAGGTAACACTTTGAACTTAAACTCATTTGTAAAATCTTACAAAGAAGGATAGCATACAATTATGAATGGTATTAATGTTTCAAAGCAAAGAGAAGCAGTGAAGGGTATATCAATTTAAAGAAAGCATGGCAAGATAGCCAACTGTGCAGTCTTCCTAAAGACTTAAGAATGAAAATGGAAACTGTACTATACAACAAACAAAAAAAAAGGAAAATATTTGCAAAAACTATTTTAACAAACTTTTCTTAATTAAAGTTGGTGGAACTATCACACTTAGATTCTAACATCATATCCCCCAATGTGTTTATAGAGGAGATATATATGAAACTAAAGAGAACAGAGATGGGAAAAACCAGATTCACCCAAGTATATAAAGAAGAGACCCTTTATATTTAGAGAATCCTATAGAATCAACTAAAAAACTTGAAATAATTAACAATTTTAGAAAAATTGCAGGATATAAAATGAACTCACATAAATCACCCTCATTTTTATATGTTATCAACAAAGCCTAGCAGCAAGAGATAGAAAGTGAAATCCCATTTAAAATAACTGTAGATAATATAAAATATTTTGTAAGACAAATCCAGGAATTACAATTACAAAATAGTTTTCACAAAAATCAGATCAAAATACTAAACAAATCAGAGCGAAATATTCGGAAAAATATCAATTGCTTATGAGTAGGCTGAGCTAATATAATAAAAATGACACCTGTACCTAAATTAGTCTATTTATTCAGTGCTATGCCAATCAAACTGCCAAAAATTATTTTATAAAGCTAGAAAAACAATAAAATCATCTGAAAGAACAAAAAGTTAAGAATATCAAGGGAATTAATGAAAAAAATGCAAAGGAAGGTAGTCTACTCGCAGTAGACTTAAAATTATATTATAAAGCAATAGCCATCAAAACCATTTGGTATTGGCTAAGAAAGAGTGTGCATTAATGGAATAGGTTAGGTACATAAGCAATAATCAATGGTCATCTGTTTGATCTACTGTTTGATAAATCCAAAGACTCCCAGTAAGAAATTACTATTTGACAAAAATTTCTAGAGAAACTAGAAAATAGTTAGGCAGAAACTAACCAATGACCAACATTTCATACCATACCAAGAGAATGTCCAAATGGGTTCATGATTTAGACATAAAGGGTTATAATATAAGCAAGTTAGGAAAGTAAGGAATAATTTATTTGTCGGACTTTGGAGAAGGTAGGAATTTATGACCAAAGAAGAACTAGAAAACATTATAAAATGTAAAATGGATA
Organism: Antechinus flavipes; assembly: GCF_016432865.1. Taxonomy (NCBI): domain Eukaryota; kingdom Metazoa; phylum Chordata; class Mammalia; order Dasyuromorphia; family Dasyuridae; genus Antechinus; species Antechinus flavipes. Next base: position 24,143,278 of record NC_067399.1, read on the forward strand.
ATTGTGATTACATTAAATTTAAAAGGTTTTGCAAAAACAAAATCAATGCATCCAAGATTAGAAGGGAAGCAGAAAGCTGGGAAACAATTTTTAAAGCCTGTATTCCTGATACAAGTCTCATTTCTAAAATATATAGAGAACTGAGTTAAATTTATAAGAATTCAGGTACTCTCCAATTGATAAATGGTCAAAGGATATGAATAGTCAGTTTTCAGATGAAGAAATTAAAGTCATTTATAGTCATAAGAAAAATGCTTTAAATAATTATTGATTAGAGAAATACAAATTAAAACAATTCTGAGGTACTACTTCAAACCTTTCAGATTGGTTAAGATGACAGGAAAAGATAATGATAAGTGTTGGGGGGGATGTGGGGAAAACTGGGACGCTGATACTTTGTTGGTGGAGTTGTGAATTGATCCAGCCATCTGGAACTATGCCCAAGGGCTACCAGACTCTGCATACCCTCTGACCCAGCAGTGTCACTACTGGGTCTGTATCCCAAAGAGATCATAAAAGAAGAAAAAAAGCCCACATGAGCAAAAATGTTTGTAGCTGCTCTTTTTCCTAATGGCAAGGAATTGGAAATTGAGTGGATACCCATTAATTGAGGAATGACTGAATAAGATGTAGTATATGAATATAATGAAGTATTATTTTTCTATGGGAAACGATAGTAGTCTGATTTCAGAAAAGCTTGGGAAAATTTGTGTAAGCTGGTACAGAGTCAAGTAAGCAGAGCCAGGAAAACAATGTACACAGTAACAGCAAGATTGTGTGATGATCAACTATGGTAGACTTAGCTCTTCTCAGCAGTGCAATAATCAACTACAATTCCAATAGACTTGGGATGGAAAATACCATTTGCAACCAGAGGGAAAACTATGGAGACTGAAAGCAGATTGAAGTTCACTTTTTAATTTTTTTTCTTTGCTTTTTCTTTTTTGCAGTTTTTTGTTCTGATTTTTCTTTTATAACATGACAAATATGGAAATATGTTTAAAATAATTGTGCATGAGTAGTCCATATTGGATTGCATGTTGTCCTAGGGAGGAGGAAGGTAAGAGAGGAAGGGAGATAAAAATGGAATTCAGAATTCTACAAAAGCTGAATGTTGAAAACTGTCTTCCCATGTAATTGGAAAAATAAAATAGCATTGAGAAAAAAAGAGACACAGGCTGAAGATGATAAAGCTGTGAAGTCACTGAAGGACCAACATACAAAGTATCAAGAATAAGATATGAAAAGATGTCGGGAAAAATCTGGAGCCTTAATGCTTAAAAATGGTAACTGAAAGAATATTAATAGCTACTGACCTTTATATCTACTCTCCTACCTATAAAAATGAATGTATATATGCATAAAAAATTTTATGGGAATCATCTATAGATGAATCAAGGATATTAGTGGGAAACAAGAAAGTTTTCTTAAGCAATCATCAACAAAAGCTACTATCTCAAAACTAAAGGAAAGATGTAAAAGAATATTATATCTCACTGTACTTGATTATTCATTATGAATGAGTATTTGATTTGGTAGAATAAAACACCTCTTTACAAAAATGTCTTCTATCCACATAGAGGGTTACTCAGTATTTCTTGCAAAATGTAACTAGGGAAATAACCTTGTTCAACAACAATTTGGAAACACCTGGCAAAGAAATGCGTGCCTGCCAAAAGCATTCACCACTGTGAAAAAAAAAATTCCTTCCAGAATCTGTGACAAGGATATATTTTCTATTAGATGGGAGGGAGAGATCCTCCAGATGATCTTATCTGTAAATGTTATAAGCTCCAGGATATTGAAGAGCCTCCCAGAAGAGATCCGTAATCAAAGGAGTTTGGCCTCCATCTATACAGGAAAGAACAAATGCAGTGGATTCTGCTGCCCAGACTTCAGTAGGTATTTAGATGACTGCCCTAAACAGTCCGGCGGGACCAAGAGTACATCTGCTTGGGGCAGAGAGCACAGACCGACAGGGAGCCTTGTCTAGAATAAGAGTCGGCTATAGCTTTGGGAAACTGCAAAGCTTTTTACTAGCCCTAAGTTTCCATGAAAGTAAAGACCCATCTTTTCAACTCTCATGTTGCTCATGGTGGCAAGACCTGGATCACCAGAACCTCTAAAGAACTAAAAGTGAGGGCCATCCAGAGGGCCATGGAGAGGAACGCAGCACTCTGCACCCCACGAGCAACGGGAGCTCTGAAAAGAACTGGAAGAAAGGGCATCCTTAAGGAAATGTCGAGCAGGAAGAGGTGGTGGACAGGCAAGAGTGAGAGATGGCAGGCAGTCAGAATGCTCCAGTGGCCCCTTATTGCTGGGGGAAAGCAAGGAAGACTCAATGCTTATCTATGAAACCAGAGATTCCTTTGAGTGTTTACATGTGTTAGATATACCAACTCTAGAGTCGTTATGGAGTAACTCTCTCTGGTAACTCTGAGTTTATAGTTTAACAGCTCAGAACTTATAGTGTTAAGCACTGTTTATTATCAATAAGTCAAAATTACAGTTTAAACATGGCCACCCAAAGTCCATAGATATCAGCTTCTCAGTGAATTTTCTTGTGAGGGCCAGAGGAACGGTTACCAGCTTTGGCCTTTATCTGGATATTCTATATTTTCAGGTTCAGTACGGCCCAGGCGTACCGACCACTCTCCCATACCCAATCTCTGGTCTGTTCCACCTCTACACTCTCTGTCTGGCCCTGTTAGGCCTAACAGGCTCTCATCTCTTAGTGGTACCAACTCCTACTGCGTCCAAACTTTTCCCATCTCAGTGGTGTCTGAAACTGTCAGTGCCTAAAACCGTTCCACTGAGCTACAGCCCAAAGAGAAAGGATCCATATGTACAAAACTATTTACAGCAGCTCTTTGTGGTGATAAAAGACATGGGATCTGAGGGACTGATGGACAGAGAGTGGCCACACAAGTTACGTTATGTGAATGTGATAAAATACTGTGGTAAGAGAATTGATGAAGAAAATGGTTTCAGAAAAACCTGGGTAGACATGGACGAACTGATGCAAAGTGAAGAGGAAAGAGCAGACCAATTTAATTTAATAAAGGTCATTAACTTTGTAAGGCTTAGAAACTCCGAAGAACATAATGACTAACCCCAGTTCCAGGGGACTATGGTGAAACATGCTATCCACTTCTAGATAAGAGATAATGGACCCAGAGTCCAGAAGGAAGCAATTTTTAAAGCATTAGTTTTTTGTTTTTTTTTTTTTTTTTTTGGGGGGGGAGTGGAGGGACATAGCTAACTGAAAATTTGTTTTACATAACAGAACATATTTGTAATGGATTTTGTTTTTCTTACTTTCTTAATGGGTAAGGAAAAGGGGAAAGGAGGGAAGAATTTGAAATTAGAAAAAAAAAGATATTTCTCTTTAAGAGAAAACAGTTGCAGCTATCTAGGACAATAGAAATAATCAGGAGTCTGATTTTGATACTGAGATCTATTGGGTGCCTCAATTTACGCTCTAACTGCTAGAATAGATCCGTAATCTCTACAACTCTTTCAGTTCACAATTGAGGGTCCTCTGAAGATCTAGGTTAACTTCTGATGTAGAAAACCCAAGATTGGGTATCTTAATTCCTGGGAAATCCCTAGCTATTGGAGAGACTCCAGATTTTCCCAAAATCTAAATGATTATTTTAGAATTCCTAAGGAGATCAAATAAAACCATCTGTTCATTATAAATTCCCATCTCCAAAGACCAAAGATTATTACTTGGAATGTTTATAGGCAAAAGAAAACTTCCCTTCTCCAAATTGTAAACTGTAATGTTAAGCGCCCAAGATAAAGAAAGGGATGTGAACTGGCTCTATTTGATGGCTTGAATATGGCAGCCAGACACTCAGATAGTTTCCACCTATCTAAACTTTGGGCCACTTGCTTGATAGGAGAATTAGCAATAAAAGACAACGTCTATGTTTGTTTAGTGGGAAAGAAATTAACAGGGAGAATTATTAACAGCGCAAAGGAAGGAAATTCTGGAATTTATATTATTAGAGTTTTAAAAGTGATCGAATGATCTGCCTTAGATTATGTAGGGTTCGTTAGCTTGGAGACAAGGGATTGGTTGTTTATTGCTCTTTGTTATTGCAGGTTTCTCTTTTCAGAGCAAGAGTCCTCCTTACTTCGAATCAGATTTGAGCTTTTTATTAATGAGTTCTGGCTTTTAAGTTCTCTTGAAACAGGAATGAACTGAGACTATCCAGGGCCACATTTGGAGGTCTGAACCAAAACTATTTTCTAGAGCTATGAGGAATAGAGGGGTACTTCTGACAAAAGACCATAGACTCTTTAATGGAAATCTATGGCCAACTCGTGTGAATTAAATTTGTATCCGGTAACCATCATTTTAGACTCCGGTCTCTGTGAAAAAAGTTGCCTGCCTATGTTACTGTACAATAGCCTTTTCACTCCCGCAATTTAGACAGTATTCTTCAGTCTAGCAAAATCTTGGGTCATGTTGGATGTAGTTTGAGAGGAAAAGTATTTTCAATTTCTGGGGCTGTTATGTATAACATTACTGAAGCAGAGTTCTTTCTTTGCCTACCCTTCTTGTTTTACTGTGTTAAATTGAACTGTAGCCAGATGGATTCATTATGAGGCCTATTTCTGCCAGATAATGAATCAGCTGAGACAATAAAACAGCTGAAATACATTATACAATACAACATTCTGGGGTGTGTCTGGTTTCTGCCGTTGTTATGCTTTCAAATATTCTGAACAGGTCACAGACATTCCACAAGGAAGGAATAATTCTACTGTAACTGAGTCATGAAGATACATTTAAGATAATTAGTACTGGCAGTCTCTTTTCTTCTAAAATATTTTATAAGATAATAATTAATACCCTTCATACAAGGCACAATTTTGTAACCAGGTAAACTGAAGCTCACTGAAGTTAGCTTATTTCTCCCCTTTCCCCACAAAACTAAGATTTTTACCATCTACTGGTGGAAGGAAGAGGAGAGCACAGCTTTATTTTATGTTAAATGACTAGTCATTTAAGTCACACATAAGTTATGTATGTCTCAGAAACATCAGAAAACCAAAGAACATCAAGTCAAAAATAGCCTCACAAAACATATTTGCTCAAACTGCTCTTTTCAACTTTTTTATTATCCATTTGGCATTACTAATTCTGAGGTATTCAAAATGTCAGTTGCATTTATTTTTCCTTTAAAAAAAATCAGCCCCAAAGGTCATGATGGAAGGTTATTTTCTAAGATCCATTAAAAAAGAATTGTATTCCTACAATCTAATTTTTGAATGCCTGTGTAATTTATATATATGTTTCCTGTAGTATAACCTTAGAAATACTACTATGTAATGTTTATAGTATTTATGCTATATTTATGTTTAATATTTATATATAATATGTATAGTATTATACTATCATTTTTCCAAAATAATGAGCTGCTTTGGGAGGCAGAGAATTATCACTGAGGGTCTTCAAGTTGAAGTTGAATGAGCATTTCAGATAATCAGCGTTTATTAAGCACCTACTATGCGCCAAGCACAAATGAGGAAAGGGAAACTTCAGGAATAAATAAGGGAAGCTATATGTATGTCTATGCTAAATAGACACACTGGGATTTGGCAGGGCCGAGGTGGGTATGGGAGGGGGCAGGCACTAGCAGTTGGGGTGGGGAATAGAACAGGCTTCTTGTATACAGCAAGGGCCCTTGCGTTGAAGCAAGCTAGGGAGTCTAAGAGGCAGAGAGGAGGAGGGAACACAGTCCAGGTGCAAAAAGCAGGAGCTGGGATAAACCCTGTGAGGAACAAGCCCAGTTTGGATGGATGATGGTGGGGGATGGAGGGAGGCGCGCTTGTGGGCATGTAAAGGGGGATAATTTGCCCTTTTGGGAGTAGGCCCCCAGGCCTGGCTTCGGAGGCCATGGCTCTGGATGGGTCCGGCCTCTTCAGTTCCCCTTTCTCTTCCCCTAAGCTCTGACGGCAGAGACCTTTCTTTTGCTTTTATTTGTGTCTCTAATACTTGGCACAGTGCCTGGCACACAGGGGATGCGTAATAAAGGCTTTTTAGCTGCTTGCCTGCCTCAGTAGTCAGAGGGTCTATGATTTCATTGGCATCAGGGCTTCCTCCACTGATGCAAATCGGCATCTCTACAATACAGCCCATAGACAGCCCTGGAGAATGGCTGAGGTTGCAGTTATAATGGGCCTGCCCCTGTGGAGAACAGGTACTCTGCATTTTTAAACTGGGAGAGCTGGCAACACCAGAGTTCCACAGAGAATGCCACCCTCCGTTGTGTTCGGGGATGCTCCGCCTGTGGGAAAGACTGGAGTGGGAGCCGGGCAATGACCAGCTGAAAACCACACCTTGGTACCGTCAACTGATGTGGTCCCAAACACTGATGTCTCGCCAGGTGGAACGGGGGCTTCTATATTGAGCACCTCATGGGGGAGCAGGTAGCAGAAGGAGTAATTATATAAACATGTATTTTTAACTTTGTTTACAATGGCAGAGTATATTCGTTAAAAGTGATTAATAAAACCTTTATTCCCTGAAAATCCACATGAGATAACCGTGTCTGACCGCTCCCCCAGGTTGCCATCAGCCCAGGCCTAAGCCCAGTGGGAGCCATTTTTGCGGGGCAGGGGCCGGCCTGAGCCCAGATTCTGTTGGCACAGAGCTTCACTGGCCCAGTACCACTGGCCCCGCAGGATGTGGCGTGACTCTAGTGGACAATTAAAAAAATGAATCAGAAGGAAAAAAAAATGGAGCTACCACATCCTTCAAACAAAATTTCCTTTTTAAAAGCAAAGAAATGAGCAAATTGAAAGAAAAAAAGGACTGTTCTAACACAAGCCGTACTATGGTTTAAAGGCACTGAAGCTGAAATAAAAGGACAATTAAGTGAACTTTGAAACTTCCTTTAAGGAAGCTAAAACTGTTTTTAAGAACACCAAAATGGGTAAAAGTTAGGTCAACAAATATTAAGCACCTACCGTGTACCAGGGGGGATGCTAAGAAAGATACAAAAAGAACCTGCCTCCAAAGAGTTCCCAGTCTAAGGAGAGAGACAACCTGTAAGCATCTCTAGACCAACAAGATGCAGACAACATCAACTAGAGATTATTTGAGAAAAAAGCATAAAGATTCAGAAGGAATAGGAAACATTTCTTGCAGAAGGTGGGATGTTAGGTGAAGGAAGTCAGGAAGTGGAGGGAGAGAGGTGAGGAGGGAGAGAATCCCAGAATTCAGGTTAAATGAATGGAGGAAAGTGCAGGAAAAGTAGGAAAGGACCCTTTGAAAAGGGGCTCTAAAAGCCAACCAGAAGATTTAATAGTTGATTCTGGAGACAATCAGGAGCAACCAGAGCTTATTAAATAGGGGAATGACATGGCCAGACCTCGGCTTTAGGAAAACGTGGGTGAGTGAGCCTTGGGGTACGAGACAAACAGAAGTCCAGGCACAATATGAAGTGCGGAGGGCCTGCGTCAGGGTAGCAGAAGAGGTAAGGGCAGGGGGGTACACCAGAGATGCTGCGAAGGAAGAATCAGTAGCACCCCTCAGCAGATAAGATTTGGAAAGTGAGAGAGAATAAGGAGCCTGGGTAACTAGAGAGGTGGTACTCTTTACAGAAATAAATAAGTTATTGAAGGAAACAAAAGCAAAGGAAAATGATAATGGGATGTAACTAAGAAGGCTCAAGATGACCTGAAACAACAGTTTAGAACAGTATATGAAGAATACAAATAAAACAAAGGCTTTAACAAAAAAACATTTTTTTGCTCAAGATTATAGAATGAGACCCCCCCCCCCCAATTCCCCTATAAACAAGCAAACAAGCAAAAAAAAAATCCAAATAAAAAGTTCTAGGAATGTTAGAGAAAAAAAAAGCCACTGGATTTGAAGAACAGAGGTTGGAAAGATAACCTGAAAGCTACTATATTCTTCCCAAAACAGGAAGAATAAGCTTGCCTTCTCTATTACAGGAAATCGTATAGGAAATATTCCAGGAAATACTAAAAACAAGGGACAGATTCCTGAGATTCTTAGGAAGAGTAACAACATTCTTAGGAAATTCATCAATCCCAGGTCCATGTCCCTGAGACATTTACAATGACAAGGAGATGTTTTATATGCTGTCATGAGGAAGACTTTTTAAAAAAAATTTAATTACATAGGATTTTTTTTCCAATATATGATATAGTTAAGGAAATTAACATTTCATATCTAAATTAGTTTCCCACCACAGTCAAATATACTTTCTGAAGATAAAATACTCGTTTAAGAGTCCATAAGAGTTTCAAGGAATGTACTGAGCTTAGGATATGTGAAACCGAGAAGAATTGGCCCACAATTCACCCTCAAGATATATGTTCCGTGAAATGTATAACAGTGATTTCCTTCTCAATGTAATTTTTACTGGGGAACCAAATAACAGCATTTTGGGTCTAACAACAAAATGACATAAATGGGCTTGAGGGAAAAGAGGGGGGAAAGGGAAAAGAGAAGGACAAAGTTGATTGGGGCATCAGAGATGAAAGGATAAAACAGGAAAATGGGCAGAGTGAGAAGGATAGTGTGGGAGAAGCTCATCTCAGAATATCACTCCCACCATAACCTTAGAGACCAGCTGGTGAGAGAGAAAATTTTGTCAAACCAAAATAGAATGGGCTGTCTCACGGGGAAGAGGGATCCCCTTTCACTAAATGTCTTTAAGCAAAGGCAGGGTGACTTTTGTGTAGCTAAGTGACCTGTGAAGAACCTTTTATATCTAATATTTGTGATTCTTTGACAACTCTATTGGGTTTGGTCCTCATTACTCTATGGATAAGGACACTGGGACCCCCAGAAGTTAAATGACTTGCCTAAGATCACACAAGGTGGGAAGCAGTTAACAGGCAGTTCAGAAGGGCTGACCATAGGTCAGGGGTCCTGCTAGAAACTAAGACAAAATCCTGCTCTCAAGAACTTATGTTTTATGAGGGGAGATGTGTGTGTGCCCCCTCCCCAGGTGTAGATAAAGCTTATGTTTTATGAGACTCCATCCCCCATCTCCACCTCACATTTGTTCCAGAACTCTGCAGATTAAAGGGATCCCCCAGCTCATCTTCTCCAACTCTCACCACTTGGCAGTGGTTTGGGGGTCTGACTGAGAGTGGAACCCGAGTCTCTTCCCTCTTTATCAATGTTATTTGGGGCAGCATCACCCCGATGATGAGCTTGCTCAGTCTGTCAATTTTTCCAGGTTCTTAGACCCAGTAAGAACTTAAAGGAAAAGGTAATTGCTACTATTGCTCTATAAGAAATGATGAGCAGGTGGGAATGACCAACAGGAACAGATCCTGAGTGACATGAACAGAACCAGGAGAACATTGTACACAGTAACAGCGACACTGGGCAATGATCGACTATGATCGACTCGGCTCTTCTCAGCAATACGGTGATCCAAGACAACTCCAAAAGACTTGTGGACAAAGCCATCCACACCCAGAGCGAGCACTATGGAGTCCAAATGTAGACCGAATGCAGAGTATTTTCACTTTAAAATTTTTATTTTTGGTATTTTCTTTCTTATGCTTTTTCCTTTGATACGGATTCTTCTTTCTCAACATGACTGATATAGAAATACGTTTAACATGATTATACATGTATAACCTCTATTGGGTTGTTTACTGTTTTGGGGAGGGGAGGAGAAAAATTTGGAACTCAAAATCTTATAAAAATGAATGTTGAAAACTATCTTTACATGTAATTGGAAAAAATAAAATATTATTAAGTGCAAAAAAAGGTAATTGCTAACACTTAGCTGTCTATTGGCTCTTAGAAAACAGCTGAATGCTAACTTTTCAGTGCAAATGATTCAAAAGAGGGAAGCTGGAGGTGTGTGTGTGTGTGTGTGTGTGTGTGTGTGTGTGTGTGTGCACAGGCGCCGCCTGCATACGTGCTCCGTCTTTTGTGACATTTTGCTGTGGTAGCCATCTTTATCTTTCAGAGAAAACTTGAATAATTATTTTAAGAAACTGCTCTTTCTCATCCAATGCTCTCCCCAGGGATACTTGTCATTTAGCGTTCTATAGGGCTGTCTAAAATGTCAGAATTCTGTGTTATTAACTGAGGAAATGATTTTTAATTTTCATTTGCTATCAAAATATAATTTTTCTAAAGTCTAACAGGTAACAGCTCAAAGTACATGATTTAAACTCAAACCAGATTAAAACAGAGTATCCAAAAGGGCAAAGTGAACATTAGATGAATGTGCTTAGTGCCCAGGAGAGACAGGTCTAGGCAAAACACTAAGAGAAAATGGGAGGAGGGTGGGAGTACTTTGAAATGAATCAAAGAAAGGAAATAAGAAAGCAGAGACTGATTGCCTATTAACCGTGACCAAAGTAATTTAGGTGCTTTGAATGTGGTTATTTCTATAATATTTAAATAGACAGATGTTAAAGAATCATGCCTGAGATTTGGTTGAAATTTTGACTAAAGTCACCATCTTTTGTAGCTTACATGGAACGCTTTTTTCCTTGGGGTGGGGAGAGAAGTTTAGGTTTAAATATATATATTAAGATAATGGTGTTAAATCAAAACAGGAATGAGAACCACTTAACTATTCATAAAAATCTCTGAAAAGGCATACTGACTTAGAAAGCCACATATCTATGTTTTATTGTATTATTACTTATTTTGTTGAAGATTTCTCTAATTACATATTAGCTCTAGCTGCATTTGGGAGTGTTGTAGAGTGTTTAACACCTCTAGTTCAAGGAATTAATTTTCATTTATAAAGCAAAATTCTGCCAGATTAGTCCTTCTTTCTTTTTAACTTTAGAAATTGAAATTTATAATTTGAAGGCATCTGAAGTAAAATTTCCGGATATCTTATTCACTTCAATCATAAAATACTTTAATATTATCCAATATAAATGATGAAAATTACAAAGTTTTTAAAACATCATGCTAAATTAGTGATTAACAGGTAGAGAAACCATATTTTTGAACCCTAAACTAGGTTACAATCCAAAGGATATTCTTTTAAGTATATTTATTTTTAAATCTCTACAGTTTCAAAATATGTTAGATCTATTTGAACACAATATTAATGAATGTAAATTCCTGGCTTAATAAGTCTAATTATTAGGCACTCAATATTTACTCAGTGAGGCATTTTAGTTCATTGTGCTAGAAACATTTTTAAAAACAGAATGAATAATTTAAATTATGGCACGTGATCTTTATAAACTGGGCATGCTATTGCTCAAGTTGCCTACATACCAAATTTTTATAAATAATATTTGGCTTAGTAATTTATAGAATTTCAGCATCTCACAGTAGGAAGGAACCTCCATCGTCCTCTAATCAAACCTGAACAAGCATCCTCTCATCAACACACTGACCTCCCAAGGAAACTCATTTCACTTCTGGACGTGTTTTCTTTCAGGGCTATCTTCCAAGATTTCTGGGAAGTTTTAGAAGGAGTCGTGATTCATCAGTGAGGACTTCCCCTGGCTTGTACCAGCCCCAGAGCCTCTCCAGTCCTCAGTTTCTTTATTAGGAATGGCCTCCATTCCTAATCTACATCCGTGATCATACGATACCCTGTGGTTTGTGCCCCTTCTAAAATTTAGCAGAAGTTCTTAGAGAGTTTGGCCAAAAGGTTCATGGCTCTCCAGTCAGCCTGGTGAAAAGCATCTCTGAATGAACTTCATCCCTGATCCAAGTTGGGCAGGACTGGCCAGAGTTTTTGTATGGGAATCTAAGATGAAGGGGTAGGGCTTGAACATATAAACAATCACTGGTGAAATTGCTGTGAGAATCCTTCCTAGAGAGCAGAGAATCTGCAGTTGTTAGCAACAGTTGCTCCCCTGAGTTCTGTTCCTGAAGTTCTGATTTGTTTTAGGGTTTGCTTATTTGTAAGGTGAAGCAGGACAGTGTTAAGAAACCCTGTGCTCTTGCCCATAAACCCAGAGCATAGTGGGACTCAAGATGGCTAAGTTGTCATTTCACATTCTTTTCAAGAAACCACATTTGAGGGCTGGCTTTCAAAGGACTAAACTTTCAGTTCCAGCATCTCCTCCTCCCTCACTTCTAACCAAGTACATTAGAACAACTGCCAAAACCCATCAGCAACAAGATAGCCTGCGAGCTGAACTGTTCAAGAGCTCCTCAAGATAATATTCCCATTTCAGTCGGAGACTAGAACCGCAGGATTCTGTTATTAATACAGAAGCAGACAAAACAGAGCAGCAGAAAACTGGTTTTGAAAATTCATCTTTTCCTTACAAACTTCTAGAGATAAAAAAACCCATACCAAGACCAATTTGTATAATAAATTTGGATAGAAATTATCCATAATAGAAATCTTGTTTTTGTCATATATACTTGCAGATGAGTTTTCTTTTAAAAACCAGATAAAGAGTATACTTTAAACACTCCCTTTATTTCTATGCCAGCTTTTTCTTCCTCAATTAAAAAATACCCTACCAGTCTCTTCTCAACTCTCACCATTTGGGTGTATCCCAAAGAATGCTGGATAAGCACAATGAAATCCAGTTTTATCTAATCCCTGTAATTTTATCAGTATGTTGAGCCAGTAATCCTCTGAGTTGGTCTCACTGTGAGAGATCAGAATGAATCTCTAAGACATTTCATTAGTTTTACTGAATAGGAATGTCAAGAGATGTAAGAAAAGAATAGCAGAACACAGGCTAACTATGGAGACTGCTGCCACACAAGAAGTATTAACATCAGAAAAAAAGCTGAGGGACCCATCCTAAGAAAGGTAATTTTCTCATTAAAATCTCCACTTTTTATACACGTCAATATTAAAAAAAAAAACAAACCTGTAACTCATAAATTGCTTTCTCTGTCTCAAGCTAAGGCTGTATAAGACAACCATGTGAAAAAATAATAATAAAAAATCATCTCTCAATATCAAGATAAATGGAAGACTACAGAAAATTTTGTTATCCAAATACACAGAAAAGAGGAGCAAGCAATAAAGGTCAGCTGGAAGGCTGAAGCTTAAAAAACAATTTTGCTTTCTAACTTTTTGGAAAATATCGTTTGTAGACAGTGCTCAGGAAAACCTGTGATGGAAGGATGCAAAATGAAATAGAAATAGAGAAGGAGAAAACTAAAATCCTCTCTTTCCCAATCCTTTCCTCCCCCCAAAACCCGAACCAATGATATTCATTCAATGAACCACACAGCCGGGTAACATACTAGATTGGAAAATAGTTTGAAAAAGTCATTTTAGAAGTATTGATGCTCAAGAAATCATGAAAGGTTTCTAATGACCAAACAAAGGGCAACGATCATGCAATTTTTCTAGAGAGTGACCCTCTAATAGTGATATCCATAAAGTCCTAGAACAAGGAAAATAATGTGCACTCTTGGAGAGCAAAGTGACCCTAATTTAATTTCCCTTTTCTACACTACAAAAGACCCAATACCGGGGAGAGATCAGATACCAGAGAAGGTAACTTGGCCTTTTTGTTTGTTTTTTAATAAGCACCACAAACTACTGATGGCCACAGGAAAGCCTGCTCCAAGTCACTGATAGTAATAGAACAAATGAACATCAAACCCCCCCCAAGGAAGCCTCCGCTCACACCCCACAACTGGTGACCTTATCAGGCCCGGGAAGACAGGCCCACTAACGGGCTTTTGGTTGTGCCTTTAATCAGTCTGACCGTTATGGAAAACAATTTGCAATTATGAGAGAAGACTCCCTAACGGGCCTGTCCTTTGAGCCGGAGAGCCTCCTGCTGGGCGTACCCCGGACCAAGAAAGCAGGACCCCCCAGAGCCCCCGAGAGCCTGAGCGGGCAGACCAGAGGAAAAATGATGTAACCAACGGACCAGCGTCCATGAAACAAGCCCTATTGCCCGGCCGGGGCTGGGCCCTGGGAATAAAAAGCGCCAAGAAACAGTGACAAAGGCCCACCCCAAAGCCAGCTCTGCCCTCCCCGAGCGTCCACATTCTCACGGGAAGAAACGTACACACAAGGTACAGATGCTCGGAGCACGACCCGGAATCCCTCCAAGGGACACTATGAGCTGAATTCTGAAAGGAGGTGGAACTGCTTTTTTTTTTGGTCACTGCAAATATCCCACTCATCTGAATATTATTTTTTGCTGCCTCATTTTTTTTCATCTGTAAAATGGGGATAAAAGGGTTGTGAATCTCCTAGGGTTGTGAAGCTCAAATGAGACAACACCCATAAAGCACCTTGCAAACCATAGAATCCTACAGAAATTCTTTCTGCTCTGCTTCCCTCTCTCCCCTCAGTTCCTGTGAGTTACCATGGTTTCCTGAACCCTTCCTATTTGTTTCTAGTTGTGCCATGATCTCCCCTGGCACCCCACACTTTGGAAGAGCATCTCCATTATCTCCACTTCTCCACTACCACACAAAGAGCTTCTATGAATTCTTGGATGCAAATGGGACCTTTTTCCCTGTCTCGAACATCCCTCGGCACTGAGCAGTGGGAACTCTGTATTGACATTTTGGTAACTCTTCTAAGCATAATTCCAAGCTGCTTTCCAGAATAGTTGGATCAGTAATTAACTCACAGCCTAAAGGTTTCCAGAGCAGCCCATTCCATTCTAGGATACTTGTTTTTGAAGTTTTTTCTTGTGCTGAGTTGAAATCTGCCATTCTATAACTTCCATCTGTTATTCTTATTGCTAGGAATGGTTTAGATTGTCTTTCCCATGGAATTCTGCTAGTTTGCACAATGTAAATCGGGACATCAAAAAAAGTATGTGAAACAATTGGGGGATAAAAAAAAATATAACAGGATTAATCTTCTCTGTTCTGTTCTAGAACAAAGTTTCCAGAACTATGGGTCACGAGCCCATATGGGGGTCATATAACTGAATGTAGGGGCCGTGAAAAATCTGGAAACAGTTAAAGGGATCAAATATTCCACCAAGATTTAATTCTTTGTGTAAAAATAAACAAGCACATCCATCTCATCAATATCCAAATTCATTTTCATCTTCAATAAATGGTAAGATTATATATAGAATATGTAACAATATAAAGAATTATTTTAAAATACATTTCTTTATGATTCAATAACAGTAAGTGTTCAATTTGCAAGCTTATCTTATATACCTTTATACCTGAGGTTGTGTAAAACTTTCTCAGAAGAAAAAGGATTGCCAGTGGGAAAAGTTTTAAGAAGCACAGTTCTAGAATTTCCAGTTGTTCTTTAACCCAGTCCGAGATCTCTTCCAGACCAGCTTCTATGAATTCTGACAGTATATTTGATGCCTTAAAATGCTCTGTGGCCAAATGACTTCGGCAAACACTGGAATAAAAACCCACTTGCCTCAGTGTACAAAGCACTGAACCAAATAATCTCCTAAGGCTTCTTCTGGTTGGAAGATTCCAAGTATTTATTGAAATGAACTCTAATCTATAAAAGTTTTGCTTAATCTCCATCTAACATTAAGATTTAACTACAGTGTTTTGCCTTCTCTATTTACTTTAAATTGTTATAGAAACAAGTTCACATTTCATTAAGATAATTTAAAATTTGTTATTGTTTGATTTCTCTCGGTTAAACTCCCTAGGGAGTATGTGTGGGGAGGGAAGAAATGTGCCTGGATTTCAATTGTGTAGGGAAACTATTCTGATGGATGCCTGGCTTGGTAATCTATAGTCTCAGAGTTGTGGGGGGCCACAAGAGGTGAAGGGACTTGCTCTGAGCTAACTAAATTGATTAAAAAAGCTTACATGAAATGGTTAGATATTTAACAATGAATCCTACTTTCTTTTAAAATAATCTAATAGATCTACCTCAGGAAACAAATACAAATTTAAGGAATAGTTTTCAGTTTTGCTTTCCATATGGCAGCTGGTTTTATATCCTTCCTTCCTCATCCCCCAACTAACTGTGTAATATTTCTGTACTGTTCTGGAACTTCAAATGGTGATGACAATAAATTCACAGTGAGAAAAATGAGACATGGGAAAAAAAAGGAAGCCACAGCTGTGATCTGCACTGATTCCAGAGGGGTTCTTTTCCACAAAGATCTGAATACTTGTCTCTTGCTTTCTTCATCCTCCCTCTCTGGAAGGATGACAAGGCAACCTTTAGGAAGCGACATGCATCAGGGATGCTGAAAGTACCGACTAAAGGATGGGCCGCATTCATATTCCAGGGCCCTCTGGGCTAACCCCTTTATGACAGTTTCAGATCACTGGCTCTTCTGCATATGTTGGGAGGCTCCAGGGTGGAGTGGATGCAGAGCCAGCCTCAGCCAGCAAGCCCGGGTTCTGGGTTCTATTTCTGACAGATCCCAACTGTGAGCCATAAATGGCAGAGAACGGGCCGACCGCTGGCCGATATCAGAACTGTGAAAGAACGTCTGAGCATCTGAGGAGACTCGGAGAAAGCCTTGTCCTCCAGGCTGGGTCTTAGAGAGAAAGTGGAAGATGGAAAAGGCAGTCATTTCCATGTCCATTTCCCAGTGTGGCAGGATTGTAATGTATTTAAATGAGTTGCACAAAATAATGAAGGTAAGGGTTGGGGACAGGGGTGTGTGGGGAGAGGGCTGCCATCAGATCTTGGAGGGACTTTTAAGTGCTTAGTTTAGGATTAAATACAATCTTGTGAACAACAAAGAGCTATTGAAAATTCCTGATCAAAGGAGGGGCCCTGTGGAAACCTAGGAAAATTATTTTAGGACTGTTAGAAGGGGAGAGAGAAGCGGGGGGGACCCACTTGGGTCTGTATTACACTAGCTCAGGTGAAGGGTAATGGAAGGCTGAAGCCGGATGGTGATCCTGTGAGCTAGCAAGAGATTGGCTGTGAGGGATAATTCAGAAAAGTTATAGACAAGACTTGGCAAATGTGATTGGTTGTGGGAGGAGAAAGAAAAATCACAAATAACTCTGAAGCTTTAAAGCCAAGTCATGGGGAAGATGGTGACGCCATCAACAAAAATAGAGTTGGGAAATTTAAATTCTATCGCAAAGAATGTAACTCTTTCTTACCCATACAAAATCACCAAATAGTCCTCTGGCACCTCTCTGGCATCAATCTGATTGATTTCTAAGAGCATTTATGTGGCCAGAAACCTTTATTTCAACCTGGTATTTAGGTCAGCCTGAATCCAGTGGCAGCCAAACAAGGTGTTTAATTACATTTCCAAAGGGGATGGGGGAGATCAACAAATCCAGAGTTATTACTGAGACTGTCTTCCTTCTCATCACAATCTAGAAATTGCCTTTTCTCTTTTTTAAACATAGTGTTACTACAGTAAGGAAGCACTAAGGCATCTGGGAATCGTTTCAGGAGGGGATCCTGCTTCTCTCCAGTTATTCTCTAAGAATTTTTCCATGATCCCTATGACAACAGAGAGCTATGAACATCTGGGTGTGCATCTGAGTGATGTCCCCAGGAAATGTTCAGCAGGATTGTCTGCCCATCCCTGCCGGCAGCCCACGTGCACGCAGTTATCCTCCTGCCGCCCTTTTCCTCCTTCCTATAACTTTGCATTGTCTCAGAGGGATCAAATTGCAGTTAAACGGGCTTCATTTTCACAGGTGATGGTAAAGTATTCACTAGCCTTTCTGCCACATTTCTTATGAAGCTTCGTAAAATTTATTTTCCAGTGAAAGCAAGAAAATGAATGTCTGGCCTTTCTTCAGGCTCCCTTCCAGCCTTCCCATAAACTATACTATTTCGGGCCTGGGTTTTACGTGGCCTGCCAAGTGCTTCTCCAAGTCACAGTACACTGAGGATGTGCCCGATGTAGACAAATGATGTGGCCCCAGAGCAGGGGAGCACCAGGGGCTGGGGTTCGGTCAGAATTCACCACGGCCATTCTCTGGCAAAAGGTGGGTTTATTTAGGAGAAGAGGTTACAGACAGAATGGAGGGACCCATGGTGACTATGGAACAGAATGGGAGAGCATACACTTAGCAAGAAAAGGATCTTAATGAGTCAGGATAGGAAAGAAAAGTTCCTAGCGGAAGTCACCATTACCCAGCAGAAAGGGCACACCCCCATGGGGTCGGGGCATTTCCTCACCGAGCAGGCTAAACCCTAAAAGGGCTCTATCACCCTAAAAGAGTTAGCTGTAAGGAGACACCATAAGGCACAGTGGGGTTAGGAGAGAGATCATGTGGCCTGGGAGAGGGGAAGGGGAAAGACTGACCCAAAGGAGGGCAGCCAGCATGGCGTGGGTCCTCGGCAGGTTTATGGGCAAGATTTCACCTCAGGGACATGACTGGAAGTTCTGACAGGAACGGCAAGGTGAGGCTGACCACGGACCCCAGAGGGCCTTGACATCACTTGGATTTCTAACTGGATGATCTCCAAGAGGGCAGGACCATGGAGCTAATCTGATTTCTATCTCCCTGCCCGCCCCAGCAAACAATTCCACTAAGGCTCCAGTTTCTCTCAGCCAATCACATCCACAATTCAAAGTCCCATCCCTGGAATTAGATACCTGGATTCTGTTTCAGGGTAAAAAAAATCACTTCTATTTTTCCAAATCCCTAAATATAAGACAAGGGATTACATCTGTTTGGTGCTTTTTGATCTCCTATATATGACATAAACACTGTGTAATAAGTGAAATTGGTAAGGAAAGAGAGAATTTAAGGAACTTAATGGACATGATTGAGTTACTGATCTTAAGAATGAGATCATTATCATTATCAATATTAATTACTCATTATCAAATAAACAGAAAAGTGATTCCATTGGCGGTACCCTATTAACTGCTTTTGTCCCCACTCCAAAATTAACATGTCAGAGAGTTTACTGATGGAAAGGCAAGGATTCTGCTAAGTGAAGAACACATGGGGAATAAAGTGAGAGATCAGTTTTCAAACACCATCCTTCCAGAGGAGTGTGAATAAAAAAACCCAGTTTAATCTTAACAATCAGACTTAATGAATATCACTGCTCCAAAAGACTATTTCTTTACAAGACCAATTTGAACTACACTTTAGGAAGACTTGATCTATAAAAATCAGGACTTTCAAAATGGTAAAGGGAGGCCGAATAAATCCCAAAGTATTAAAATATAGCGTTCTTTCAAATAAGGAGCTCTCTTAGTGCTCAATTTACATTAACCTTGTCAAGAGGAATCCTGTTGTTTAGAAGTGAGGAATACTTGTAATACTATTTAAAGTGGCTTTATTCCTAATTCATGTATTTAGAATCAATTATAAAGCGTGGTCTGACTCCCCAGAGACAAGGCCATGGACCACTCAATGATTCTGGATTGTCCCCGAGGCAGATAGAAGGCCAAACCCAGCTTCCCCAAGAGTAGCCAGCTGCAACAAAGGATGCCAACCAAATTCTCCAGGGCCAGCTGGCACAGAGTAAAGTGGCTGCACTCCGGGTTCTTACTCCCACAGTAGACAGGTTGCAGCCAGCTGGCTTCTCAATGGACTGGACTAGTTGGAGTGCGTACAATCCCTTCAAAGCCATCTGGTATTTTTTTAGAACCCTAAATTTACCCAACCTGACACTCTGATATCTGAGGGAGCTACTTTGTCGTTCAATAGTTCTAGTTACCTTTCTAGATAGGGAAAAAGAAACAGAAATGAAGGAAATATTTTCTTTTAAAGTTTAAATGAGAGACTAATTGATCATAAATAGCTTTTTAAAAGCCTATTGTAAATGACACTTAAAAAACCCCATGCCAAAAAAGTATAGGGGATAAGGATAAGCTAAAAAATAAATATAAACTATATAAACAATCATAAACTCCCTTTGGCTATATTTTGATATCGCTTTTTTTAAAGAATCTTTTTTGAGTTTCTCTCTTTCCTCCAAAGTTCCATAGCACTTACTATCATATTCATTCAACAAATATTAAATGCCTACTGTGTGCTGAGTACTGTTCTGGAATATGGAAAAGAAAAAGTTGGATATGGCCTGGTCCCTGCCCTCAGGTAGCTAAGACGGGGGATAAAATAGCAACATATATAAAACATACAACTATTTTACATAAGAGATTAAGTGCGTTTTAGCTGCATAGAACAAGCCACTAGTTGAGATCTTTGGGGAATGTCTGAAGCTGATCAGGGAAAGGTTCATGAAAGAGGTGGCAGAGAGTTGGAAAGGAAGCAAACAGATTATGAGGGAGAGAGAATGCAATTCTAGCTTTAATAAAGAGAGTGTGAGCAAAGGTATTATTGCAGGTGAGCTGGAGCAGAGTGCAAATATAAGAATGAAATTACATAATCATTATCACCATCTTTAGAGCTAAAATGTTTTTAAGGTTCATAAAATGCTTTTCCTCACTGTAAGACCAGCTTTCTCTTCCTGAAGATGGAATCTCCCCGTCAGTCATTCTCCTCATTCTCATCTTCACTCTCTCCCCAGCTACTGGTTCTTTCTGGGCAGCTGAGTCTCTCTTCTCTTGAAGTGTTCCTATCCACTCGCGCTCCCATATTAAATGTTTCCTCCCTTTGCAAGACAAAACTAGAAAAATAATTCTTTATGAACTCACTGCACGCGTTTTTTCTTGTCTCGCTCATTTCCAGTGCGTGCCACCTGGTTCCTGACCTCAT
Source organism: Antechinus flavipes (assembly GCF_016432865.1). Classification (NCBI taxonomy): domain Eukaryota; kingdom Metazoa; phylum Chordata; class Mammalia; order Dasyuromorphia; family Dasyuridae; genus Antechinus; species Antechinus flavipes. The sequence continues at coordinate 24,163,814 of NC_067399.1, forward strand.
CACCTGACTGCCACATCTGAGGCAATCCTCTGCTGCAGTGACTGCTGACCATCTCCTCCTGGAGACTCTCCTCAGGATTATCAAGACCTGCTCTCTTTAGATTTTCCTTCTTCCTGTTTGACTACAGCTTCTGTTTACGCTGCTGGTTCTTTATCCACACCCCCCCTTTCACTGTGAGGTTCAGTGATCTTTTTGATCCTGATGACTCAGATTGATATATCCAGCCCTAATCTCTCTGGCTCCCTCCACCTGCCCCTGGGGCATGTCACACGAGCTGTCCTGTGGCCGTCTCAGACAATCTAACGCAGAACTTTTCTCTTCCCCCAAGCCCCTTCTTCTTCAGAACTTTCCCGTTTCTATGAGACCACTGCCATCCTTGCACTCACTTAAGGACACTAACTCTGACTCCTCACGGTCCCTCGGCCCTTATAACCAGTCAGATGCCAGATTTGGTCATTTCTACCTCCAGAAAAATCTTTTGATTCTTGTTTGTTCTCTGGATTCCCACCACCTTCATTGAGAACAAATACGGCATCGAGGTGAGCTGTAAATTCTTCACCCTGCAAAGGCTACAAGGCGAGCCTAAAGTGGAGGGAGTCTTAGGGGACGGTGGCTTTTGGTCTGCACTCAGGGCGGCTTCTGAAGCTGGGATGCGACAAACTATGGCGGGTTCTCCGCAGCTTGTGCCACTCTGGCCCAACAATGAGCACAAGAAAGCTCAGGTCCCCCGCCAGCCACATGTGGAAGCCCCGTTACAGAAAGTGGAGAAGTTCTGGGAGCTGTAGATGAATTCATTCCCTTGGCTAGACTTTCCAGACACGTACACATTGATAATGAGGTGGACATGTGCATTGCCGGAGCTAGCTCGGTGTTTGGGAGGCTCCGGAGGAAAGTGGGGGGACCGACCCCCAGACTGAAGTCTGCAGAGCCCTCCTCGACCTCACTGCTGTCGGCCTGGGAAGCCTGGGCAGTCTATGAGTACCATGCCAGGAAACAACTGCTTCCACGGGAACTCTCTTAGGAAGATACCCAAGGTCGCCTGGCAGGAGAAGGTACCAGGCCCCGGGGGCCTTTCTCAAACCAAGCTGCCCGGCATTCTGACTCTACGGCAGAGGGCACGACTCCGTGGCCCTGGCCACACATGTGCTTGCAAAAAGACTCTTATGGAGCCCCCACAAGGGAGACAGGGGGAATCTCAAAGGCTCTCTTAAGGACTTTGGAGTAGGTGGTGGGACTTGGGAGACACTGACATGGGACAGTCCATCATGGCATGTCCTCATCAGAAAAGGTGCTGTGAGCAAAGAGGAATGAAGCAGCTCAAAGGAAACAAGAGATGTGCAAATTTAGAAAATCTACGCCCTTGGACCATTTGTGCCTGACCTGTAGTAGAACATTCTGAGCCCATATCTGTCTGATCAGCCGTAGCTGGACACACCGTACCTGAACTCGAAGATAACGTTGTCATTTTGGTCCCCGGGATGGACAGCACCCAATCAGCTCACATCACCACCCTAATGTACGACCTTCTAACCTCTTGTTCATCCTGATTCAAATCTCTCCCCTCTCCAATTCATCCTCAACTGCCAAGGTGACTTTCCCTTAAGTGGAGTTTTAACCATGTCACTGCCTTACTCAATAAATGCTAGTAGCTCTCTATTGCCTCTAGGATCAAATATTTTTTGCCATTTAAAACCCTTTATAACCTGGTCCCTTTGTACCACTACTCCCTTTTCACTATTCTACTATACGGGTAAGCTACTCTTCCTGTTGTTTTCGTTTCCCATCTCTAACTTTGCAATGCTTATCCCCTCCATGGTGCTTTGTGGAATATCTTTTTTCCTTCAAAGTTCAACTCAAGATGGCTTATACATGAACCCTCCTTCCATGAACTCCTCTGCTACTAATGGCCTTCTACCATTATGAATTACTCTATATGCTTATTTTGTATATACTTAGTACATATGTTCACGTCTCTTCCAATAAAATGCAAGGGCAGGGACTGTTTCATTTTTGTCTTCTAGGTTCTGAGAGGCAATATTTCTTCTATTCCTTTTGGAATACAGAGAAAGCAGTCTCTTTCCATTGATCAAACATTTCTATCTTATTTTTGACTCCTAAATTCCTACTTCACAGATTTTACCCAGTTCTGGCATTTTCATCAGGATTTTTTGTGTAGGAGTAAAGTCGGTTGTTCTTCACAGTAAGCCTTTATCTTTCATAGTCCAGGCTCTCCTCTCTTGCATTATTTTGTGTGATCGTGACCGTGGCTCGTTAGTACTTGAATTCTTTTTGTACGTCTCCACTATTTTGTCTTTAGCTTGGAACCTCCAAATTTTGGCTAGGATATTCCTGGGAGTTTTTATTTGGGAGTTTCTTTCAAGAAGAGAGAAAGATAGATTCTGTTTTCACTTTGCCTTGTGGTTTTGATAGATAATTTTTATTTGTGATTTCTTGAATTAAGGTATTCGAGGTTTTTCAGTTTTTTAGGGAGAGGGAGATAGAAATGAATAGGAGCAGAGCAGGTAATACAGTGATTCTTAGACTGTCTTTCCTTCACCTGTTTTCTGGATCAGCTTTTCTTTTTTTAATAGTAAGATGCTTTTTATTTTCTGTATAGAGAACTCAAATTTATAAGAATACAGGCTTTGTTCCTTAACTGAGAAATGTTCAAAGAATATGAACAATTTTCAGATGAAAAAATTAAAGCCATTTCTAGTCATATGAAGAAATGACCTAAATCATTATTGCTTAGAGAAATGCAAATTAAGCTGGGATACGCTCAAATTAAGATGACAGGAAAAGATAATGATAATTGTGGAGGGGATGTAGGAAAACTGGGCCACTGATGCATTGTTGGTGGAGTTGTGAACTGATTCCACCATTCTGGAGAGTAATATATACCCTTTGATCCAGCAGTCTCACTACTGGGTCTGTATCCCAGAGATAATAAAAAAGGGAAAAGGACCCATGTGTGCAAAAATGTTTGTGGCAGTTCCTTTTGTAGTGACAAGGAACTAGAAATGATGGATGCCCATGAGTTGGGGAATGGCTGAATAAGTTGCAGGGGTCCTCAAACTTTTTAAATAAGGGGCCAGTTCACTATCCCTCAGACTGTTGGAGGGCCGGACTACAGCAAAAACAAAAAATTTGTTTTGTGGCCTTTAAATAAAGAAACTTCATTGCCCTGGGTGAGGGGGATAAACGCCCTCAGCTTCCACATCTGGCCCACGGCCCATAGTTTGAGGACCCCTGAGTTATGATATATGAAAATGGAATATTATTGTTCCATAAGAAATGATGAGCAAGCTGCTTTCAGAAAAGCCTGAAAAGACATGCGTGAACTAATGCTGAGTGAAATGAGCAGAACCAGAAGAATGCTGTGCATAGTAACAGCAAGATTATGCGATTCATCAACTGTGATGGACTTGGCTCTTCTCAATAATGAAGTGATTCAAAACAATTTCAACAGGCTTGGGATGGAAATGACAGTTGAATCCAGAGAGAAAAAATATGGAGACTGAATGTGGATCAAAGCATCGAATCATTTTTTTGTTTGTTTGTTTTTTTCTTCCTCATGGTTTTTTCCATTTTGGTCTGATATATATATATTGCACAACATGACAAACATGGAAATACGTTTAAAAGGACTGCACATGTTTAACCTATATCAGATTGCTTGCTGTCTTGGGGAGTCACATTGTTTGCTGTGTTGGGGAAGAGGGAGGTAAGGAAGGGAGAGAGAAAAATTCAGTACACAATTTTACAACAATGAATGCTGAAAACCCTCTTTCCATGTATTTGGGAAAATAAAATACTAACAAAAAAAGATGCTTTCTATTTTCTCTTGCTTTTCCAATTTAAAAATTTCATTATTTCTTGTCATCTCACAGAGTCCCTGGTTTCTAGGATGTCTAGTCTAATTTTTAAAGAGTTCAATTCTTGGGTAAGATTTATCACTAAATATTCTAAGCTATCAATTCTCCTTGTCAATCTTTCCTCCCTCGCTGTCATTTCATCTAACATTTCATTTCAGGTCTCTGTTTCATTTCTTGCAGGTTCTCTTATAGTCCCTGGGTACAGAATGTTCTTTTCCCAGGGCTTTGTTAGGGCTTGCTGTGCAGTTACATTTTGTTCAGGTTTTACCTCTTGGGCTTCTCTCGGGCCGCGGTATTCTTCCTTGAGTGGGGCATTTTTTCCCGTTCACTGAATCTCAGTGTCTGCACCAGGCTTTGTTTGGGGGTCAGATGCTGTTCCCTTTTGTGTTTCTGGGTGGCAGGAGCTGTAGGCTTTACGTGCTCCTCGATGCTCCGGCTGAAAGGATACTAGGTTTGGTGCCTCAGCGGGGGCTTTGATCTTGACCTCTTTTCTACCTTCTCCCTTTTAGAATAGTCTCAGATCCAAATGGACTTTGCCCGGGCTAGGACTCTGATATGACTCAAGAAAAGGTTAGCTCCGCTGGGGGTGTCCTGCACACATTCCCCTCTCAGCTGCAGGGTTAACCCCAACTCCAACCCTGGTTTTGAATTCTCCCCCATCCCCATTACTCAGTTGCCTCAGATTTGAGGTTGATGCTCATCATCTCTCAATCCTGGCGACCTCTAAGTCATTCCCTTCCTCCAGGGGCTGGGGCCCTCCAATCAGCAGACTGTTGGAATCCTTACTAACTGCTAACTAATTAGAGTTGATCTAATCTTACAAGAAGTTGTTTTGGCCAGAACCTGAAACAAGGTACTAAGTAGAACTAATCAAGACAAGGCTTGTGTTCCCACCTTTACTCAAAGTCCACACCTTAAAGCTCTTTGGGCCAGAGAGCACTATGGGAGAAAACCCATAATCCCATTCTCTCAGAAGGTTCACATATAAGGCGAGACAGCCATTCCAGAATACATTTTTTCCTCTTGGCTGGCTGATCGCGCTAGACTCGAGAGAAACGACTCTGCTGCAGAGAACACTTTTGGGATTTCAGTGGAGCTACGTCAGAAGCCCCTCTCCGCGGCAAGTTGGTGCTGGGCTCCCCAGAAGGAGATAAGAGAGATCTTCCATCTTTGTTGGAGGCAGAAGAAAGCAGAGGCAGAGGCTGAAGGACAGAACCTTTGGATTTGGAGACATCCGAAGGGCTCTAAGCCTCTAAACCGGCTGTGCCCTGAGAAGAACAAACTCCAACATTTGAACTCTAACAACTTATAAATAGTCTTAAGTTTCAGTAGAAAAAGAAGAAACACTAGTTCAAATTGGGGATGACCACAGTGAGTCAAATTTAGTTACAATTTTCATAGTCAGTCTCAACATGAGTTTCGCGAGTTAAAAAGGGTCTTCACCCTGATTGTGGATCTCCAAGAAGCCTAGTCAAAGGAAATTATCCTTTCAATGATGGAGGAATTTAAAGGATGCCTCAGAGCAGGTCATCCTAAAGATTATAATTGGGCTATAGTTCCATGGCAATTCATTGGGCAAGGACAAATGGGGTCCACAGGTCAAATTCTTTCATCCATGGAATCCATTTCCAACTTACGCAAGGAAACCTGCTGTTTTTGCCCATTTAGAGTGATCTTGGTCCTTCTGAGATGAATGGGATTATGGGTTTTCTCCCATAGTGCTCTCTGGCCCAAAGAGCTTTAAGGTGTGGACTTTGAGTAAAGGTGGGAACACAAGCCTTGTCTTGATTAGTTCTACTTAGTACCTTGTTTCAGGTTCTGGCCAAAACAACTTCTTGTAAGATTAGATCAACTCTAATTACTTAGCAGTTAGTAAGGATTCCAACAGCAGACTTTGGCACATATACATTGATTCTCCCTGAAACATCCCCATCACTCTGCTCTTCAGTCTCTCGTCTGCTGAGACTGGCTCCTCCATCTCCCCCCAACCACACATGGGGGTCCCACCTTTGCTCTTGCCATCATCCTCAGAGGCGCTGCCTGGAAGAATTCTGCACAAGCCACTCCCGCCTCTTCTCCCCATCCGGGCTCCTAGATGAACAAGTCCGTGCTGCCTCCTCCCCTGAAAGCCTGGCTCCCGGATCTTGTTGCCAATTATAGCCTCGCCAGCCCTCAGCCATTCATCACCTGCCCACCGACACACCGAGGCAACCCGGAGAAAGTCATGCAACTGTGTTGATCGACTCCATGACAGACCAGCTCAGCTGAACCCCCGCTGGGCAATGCTACCTTGCCCCCTCCTCACTCACTCTTGCACTTTCCACAGCACTTCTTCCAGTTTTCTTCTCCCCTTCTCAAGCCTCCCATGACTTCCTAGCCCCAGAGCTCAGCTGAGAACTCTGCCTCATATATTACAGAAAGAATCAAGGCCATCTGAGAGTAACTTCTTCTCCACTTTCCCTATCTTCCATCCCTCTTGGCAGTGCCTGGCATGCAGTAGGAGCTTACTAAGTGCTTCCTGCTTGATTACTGGCCTTTTCTCTTTGGGGGCTCACTTGCGGCTTAGTCATCCACTGGCCAGACCCCGGGCAGCTATAAGCTGGGGGCCGGCGTGCTCCTCTGGCCTGGTCTTGTGGCGTGTGACACCGTCCTTGGGCTCCTGACAGTCTTGTTCTGGCTTGGAAGAAGGAGTTTTGAGCTATTTGCTTTGGTTTTCTCCATCCTCATTTTTATTGCGGTTTTGGAGCTTGATGGGTGTTTGCAGGAGGTCTGTAGACCTTCACCATTTCCCCCCAACTCTGCCCATTTTAATCTTTGTATCCCCAGTGCCACCGAGGAGAGGCTCTTAATGTGTATTTGTTGACTGAGGCAAACGTTTTTGATAACTGGCCCTCTGCAGATGAGGAAACTGAGGCTCAGGAAGATGGCGTGATTGCCCATTCACATTTGCCCATCAGAGCCCACCTCTTCACTGCAGGGCCAGAAAATCGGCCAGGGAAGATCTGATGGGGATCTTTGACTCAGAGGCAAAGGGGCAGGGGAGAGTGGCTGAAGGTTCCTGAGCAGAGATAATCTGAGCAGATCTATGCCTTAGGATGATTATTTGCCAAGAGCATTAATGGATTGGAGAAGGAAGAAGGTTGAAGAAATAACAATAATAAAGATGAGCATTTATGGAGCACTTTAAGGTTTGCCAATTACTTTACACATCCTAACTCCATGTTTCCTCATAATAATCCTGGGATATTAAGGCTGGTATCCAAGTAGGTATTATTTACCAATAAAGATGCTGAGTCAGAAGTTGTCTGAGACAGGATCCAAACTCAGCTCTTCCCAACCCCAAGCCCAGCTCTATTCACTGTCACTATTTCTGATGGGAAAGGAGACAACTATACAAAGTTTATGTGGATGGGAATAAGGGCCTTTCCTAGAAGGGAGGGAGGGAGAGGGAGGTGAGAAAAGTGAAGGGGACTCCATGGGACTTCACTAATGGCAGAGAAAGGCTAAAGGAGACAAGACAAAGAAAAACACTAAGGTTTGGTAAGCAAGAGGCTTGTGGTCCCACAGATGGAAAGAGGAAGTCAGATGAAGAAAGAGGCGGGGGAAAGGGAAGTAAGCTCAGTTGTAGATACATGGGGTTAAAGGTGGGGTGGAACAATCCACTGGAAATCCAAGTCTGTGGAGGGATATTCTGGAGCTCAAGAGAGAGGTTAGGACTTAGAGTTTGGAAGAAGAAAGATGGAAGCTGTGGGAATAAATGAGATTCTCTCTGGAGAGGACAGAAAAAGAAGTAAACTGAGGACAGGCCTTGGAGGGGCTCTCATATTTATTTTTTAGGTTCAGAAAGATGAGGATCAACAAAAACAGGTGTTAGAGAGTCATAAGAACTAAAGCAACATAGTTAAAGATTCTTTTAAACATCTGTTATTTTCTCACCTCCCTCTCCCTCCCTCCCTTCTAGGAAAGGCCCTTATTCCCATCCACGTAAACTTTGTATAGTCAACAAATACCAGAAAAAAATGAGCATTTCCATATACAAAGAAGAAAAAAATTAACAACTATGCATGAAATAGTGAGTCTTCATTACATATAACTTGGTTTTTAAAAATAAAATATATAATACATTTGGCATGTTAGTCCCAAGGCTGTCCCAATTGTTTGTTTCCCTGTTCTGGGTACTTAAAGATGCTACATTGATGCTATAATTTTTTGCTTTACTGTTATTACCCTCTATTTTCCTAAAAAAAAATTAATTCCACTCTTATAGTCAATAAAGAAGTCAAGCAAAATAAATTGCTACACTGTCCATATCCAGAAAAATAACATCTCATTCTTTACCTCTAGTCCATCAGCCCTGTGATGAGATCTTTTGGAAACATGTTTCATCATTGGTCTTATACAGTCAAAAGTAAATGATAAAAGTTTTAGACTCAGAACCAGAATTCCAAGGTGCAAATACTGCCTCTAATATTGGTTATCTGTGTGATCCTGGGCAAATCACTTTATCATGATAATAATTGATATTTCTATGCTTCATTGAACTCCTCTGAATCTCAATTTTCTCTCTTACGGAACAGAGATATTAATTAACACGAATAGTATCTACTGGGGCATCATTGAGGTGGAACAGTGGATAGAATGTGGGGGTGGAGTCTGGAAGACTCATCTTCCAGAGTTCAAATCAGGCCTAGCTGTGTGACCCTGGGAAAATCACCTCACCCTGTTTGCCTCAGTTTCCTCATTTGTAAAATGAGCCGGAAAAGGAAATGGCAAACCATTCCAGTATCTGCCAAGAAAATCCCAAATGGGGTCATGAAGAGTCAGACATGACCAAAATGACGGAACGATAACAAAATAGTATCTCCTTTCCATCTTCTAGAGTAAGTTTTCCCCAATCTTTCTTAACTGTGTGCCTTCCCTCTCTTAATTATTTCTTATTTACCCTATACATATTTGTTTGAATGTTATCTCCCCATTTAGAACATGAGCTACTTATGGCAGTCTTTTGTCTCTTTTTGTTTCTCTAGTGCTTAGCATAGTACCTGGCATATAAGAGCTTAATATATTTTTATTGATTTTGCCGACCGATTGAGTGTTGTAAGGCTCAAGTAAGGCAGCGTAGATGAAATAAATTGGAAACCACAAACACTATATAAATGTCATATATTAGACAAAGCTGTGCTGTTTCCAAAGCCAAAAGAAGAAAATGGCCAGTATTAAAAAGAAGCA